>NC_057395.1:15445124-15816920 GCF_019320065.1 Cervus canadensis | reverse complement strand
TTTCAAAGAATAGCAAGAAGAGATAAGAACGTCTTCCAAAGTGAACAATGCAATGAAATAGAGGAAACAATAGAATGGGAAAGACTAGAGATCACTTCAAGAAAATTAGAGATACCAAGGGAAACTTTCATACAAAGATGGGCACAATAAAGGACAGAAATGGTATGGACTTAACATAAGCAGAAGGTATGAAGAAGAGGTAGCAAGAATACACAGAAGAACTGTACAAAAATGATCTTAATGACCCAGATAACCATGATGGTGCAATCACTCACCTAGAGCCAGACACCCTGGAATGTGAAGTCAGATGGGACTTAGGAAGCATCAGTCTGAACAAAGCTAGTGGAAATGATAGAATTCCAGCTGAGCTATTTCAAATCCTGAAAGATGATGTTAAAGTGCAGCACTCTATATGCCAACAAATTTGAAAAACTCAGCAGTGGCCATAGGACTGGAAAAGATCAGTTTTCATTCCAATCCCAAAGAAAGGCAATGCCAAAGAATGTACAAGCTATCACACAATTGCACTCATTTCACATGCAAGCAAGATCATGCTCAAAATCCTCCAATCTAGGCTTCAACTGTATGTAAGTCAAGAAGCTAGAGCTGGACGTGTAACAACAGACTGGTTCCAAATTGGGAAAGGAGTATGTCAAGGTTGTATATTGTCACCCTGCTTATTTAACTTATATGCAGAGTACATCATGAGAAATACTGGGTCGGATGAAACACAAGCTGGAATCAAGATTGCTGGGAGAAATATCAATAAATCAGATATGCAGATGATACCACCCTTACAGCAGAAAGTGAAGAACTAAAGAGCCTCTTGATGAAAGTTAAAGAGGAGAGTGAAAAAGTTGGCTTAAAACTCAACATTCAGAAAATGAAGGTCATGGCATCTGGTTACATTACTTCATGGCAAATAGATGGGGAAACAGTGACAGACTTTATTTTTTTGGGCTACAAAATCACTGCAGATGGTGATTGCAGCCATGAAATTAAAAGACACTTGATCCTTGGAAGGAAAGTTATGACCAACCTAGACAGCATATTAAAAAGCATAGACATTACTTTGCCAACAAAGTCCATCTAGTCAAAGCTATGGTTTTTCCAGTAGTCATGTATGAATGTGACAATTGGACTATAAAGAAAGCTGGGTGCTGAAGAATTGATGCTTTTGAACTGTGATGTTGGAGAAGACTATTGAGAATCCTTTGGACTGCAAGGAGATCCAACCAGTCAATCCTAAAGGAAATCAACCCTGAAAATTCATTTGAATGCTGATGCTGATGCTGAAGTTCCAGTATTTTGTCCACCTGATGGGAAGAGCTGATTCATTGAAAGAAACTGTTATGCTTGCAAAGATAGAAGGCAGGAGGAGAAGGGGATGACAAAGGACAAGATCACTGGATGGCTTCACCCAGTCAATGGACATGAGTTTGAACAGGCTCTGGGAGTTGGTGAAGGACATGGAAACCTGGTGTGCTGCAAAGAGTCAGACACTACTGACTGACTGAACAACAAAAGCTAGGACTCAGCCTAAAGCCCATACTTTAAATATCATTTATGTTATTTATATAATTTCTTGATTCTTATGCTGATCTCACCTTCTATAAAAGCTAAACATCTGCAAAAAGTAAGTCTTCACACTTTTGCAATTAATCAACACTGCTGTTTGTTAAGCTGATCACATTTTCTTCCATTAAGCAGAGTGGATGAAAACATCCTCATCTTAACCATCATCATAATGTCTTTCATGCTGATGGGAAATCATGGATTTTTAGATAGTTAAAATGAGAAGGTCTTATGGAGAACCTGTATTTGTAGAGCTGTAGATGATTTTGCTCAAAGGAGATGTCAAACAGAAGTGAAATTGATAAAAATTGACATAAAATAAAGAATTCTTGTAATGTAATAGGTTTGTGCAAATAACAGAAGCTTTTTCTGGGACCCAAAAAGTGAATTTTTGTTCAGGTCATGTGGCATCAAGACCAGAATTCCTCTTTTCTAGATACCAAAACCATACTCTTCTTGGAAACTTTCCACCCTCAACTGAAAAAAAAAAAAAATGAAGAGGTAGTGGGCCTCCAAAGCACCCAGTTTACTGCTGGTTTTCTGTGGGTGGGTTCCTTAGTGAGAGAGGAAATATTAGAAACAGGTGTTTGTAATATTTCTGACCCTCTACAGGAACTTTTGGTCAACAAGTTACAGTCTTTTCATTCAACAGTTCTTGCCAGTAGCCTTCTGTGTATTTTCAGAGAATTCCTCAAAGTTGTAAGTCTGGCCTTTGCTTTTAACAATGATTTAGCTGCATCAAAAGAATAGAACAAGAGGGTTGGTGATCCTGAATGTCCTCTTACTTTTTTCTTTGTAGATAATTGGTGTTAGAGCAGCAGCCACATTGGAGTTGGTACATTTTTCTGAAATAAATAGAATCTAGCAACATTTATTTAGCAAAACCACTCTGGGCATACCCCAGAGATTTTGCAGAGCTTGGGGTGATAGATCTCTGTCTAGCCTATACAGATGCCCTGTATCATTTATCCTTTAGTTATGCTATGCATGCACAGCATGTCTTAAACTTTAAATAAAGCACTTAAAGTGAGTTTCTAAATGAATTTGGAGATCTTCTTCTGCATCCCAGTTCAGTTCAGTTGACTTCAGTCGCTCAATCATGTCTGATTCTTTGCAACCCCATGAATAGCAGCATGCCACGTTTCCCTGTCCATCACCAACTCCTGGAGTTTACCCAAACCCATGTCCATCGAGTCGGTAATGCCATCCAGCCATCTCATCCTCTGTCGTCCCCTTCTCCTCCTGCACCCAGTCCCTCCCAGCATTAGGGTCTTTTCCAATGAGTCAACTCTTCGCATCAGGTGGCCAAAGTATTGGAGTTTCAGCTTCAGCATCAGTCCTTCCGATGAACACCCGGGACTGATTTCCTTTATTGGACTGGGTGGATCTCCTTGCAGTCCAAGGGACTCTCAAGAGTCTTCTCCAACACCACAGTTCAAAAGCATCAATTTTTCAGTGCTCAGCTTTCTTCACAGTCCAACTCTCACATCCATACATGACCACGGGAAAAACCATAGCCTTGACTAGACAGACCTTTGTTGGCAAAGTAATGTCTCTGCTTTTAAATATGCTATCTAGTTTGGTCATAACTTTCCTTCCAAGGCGTAGCGTCTTTTAATTTCATGGCTGCAATCACCATCTGCAGTGATTTTGGAACCCAAAAAAATAAAGTCTGACAGTGTTTCCCCATCTATTTGCCATGAAGTGATGGAACCAGATGCCATGATCTTAGTTTTCTGAATGTTGAGCTTTAAGCCAACTTTTTCACTCTCCTCTTTCACTTTCATCAAGAGGCTTTTTAGTTTCTCTTCACTTTCTGCCATAAGGATGGTGTCATCTGCATATCTGAGGTTATTGATATTTCTCCCGGCAATCTTGATTCCAGTTTGTGCTTCCTCCAGCCCAGCATTTCTCATGATGTGCTCTGCATAGAAGTTAAATAAGCAGGCTGACAACATACAGCCTTGACGTACTCCTTTTCCTATTTGGAACCAGTCTGTTGTTCCATGTCCAGTTCTAACTGTTGCTTCCTGACTTGCATACAGGTTTCTTAAGAGGCAGGTCAGGTGGTTTGGTATTCCCATCTCTTTCAGAATTTTCCACAGTTTGTTGTGATCCACACAGTCAAAGGCTTTGGCATAGTCAATAAAACAGAAATAGATGTTTTTCTGGAACTCTCTTGCTTTTTTGATGATCCAGCGGATATTGGCAATTTGATCTCTGGTTCCTCTGCCTTTTCTAAAACCAGCTTGAACATCTGGAAGTTCACGGTTCACGTATTGCTGAAGTCTGGCTTGGAGAATTTTGAGCATTACTTTACTAGCGTGTGAGATGAGTGCAATTGTGTGGTAGTTTGAGCATTCTTTGACATTGCCTTTCTTAGGGATTGGAATGAAAACTGACCTTTTCCAGTCCTATGGCCACTGCTGAGTTTTCCAAATTTGCTGGTGTATCGAGTGCAGCACTTTCACAGCATCATCTTTCAGGATTTGAAATAGCTCAACTGGAATTCCATCACATCCACTAGCTCTGTTCGTAGTCATGCTTTCTAAGGCCCACTTGACTTCATATTCCAGGATGTCTGGCTCTAGGTGAGTGATCACACCATTGTGATTATCTGGGTCATGAAGATCTTTTTTGTACTATTCTTCTGTGTATTCTTTCCACCTCTTCTTAATATCTTCTACTTCTGTTAGGTCCATACCATTTCTGTCCTTTATTGAGCCCATCTTTGCATGAAATGTTCCCTCGGTATCTCTAATTTTCTTGAAGTGATCTCTAGTCTTTCCCATTTCGTTTTTTCCCTCTATTTCTTTGCATTGATCACTAAGGAAGGCTTTTTTATTTCTCCTTGCTATTCTTTGGAACTCTACATTCAGATGTGAATACCTTTTCTTTTCTCCTTTGCTTTTTGCTTCTCTTCTTTTCACTGCTATTTGTAAGTCCTCCTTGGACAACCATTTTACTTTTTCACATTTCTTTACCATGGGGATGGTCTTGATCCCTGTCTCTTGCACAATGTCATGAACCTCTGTCCATAGTTCATCAGGCACTCTGCCTATCAGATCTAGTCTCTTAAATCTATTTCTTACTTCCACTGTATAATCATAAGGGATTTGATTTAGGTCATACTGAATTGTCTAGTGGTTTTTCCTACTTTCTTCAATTTAAGTCTGAATTTGGCAATAAGGAGTTCATGGTCTGAGCCAAAGTCAGCTCCTGGTCTTGCTTTTGCTGACTGTATAGAGCTTCTCCATCTTTGACTGTAAAGAATATAATCAATCTGATTTCGGTGTTGACCATCTGGTGATGTCTATGTATAGAGTCTTCTCTTATGTTGTTGGAAAATGGTGTTTGCTATGACCAGTGCATTCTCTTAGCAAATCTCTATTAGCCTTTGCCCTGCTTCATTCTGTACTCCAAGGCCAAACTTGCCTGTTATTCCAGGTGCTTCCTGACTTCCTACTTTTGCACTCCAGTCCCCTATAATGAAAAGGGCATCTTTTTTTGGGTGTTAGTTCTAAAAGGCCTTGTAAGTCTTCAATGTCAGCTTCTTCAGCATTACTGGTTGGGACATAGGCTTGGATTACCATGATATCGAATGGTTTGCCTTGGAAACAAACAGAGATCATTCTGTCATTTTTGAGATTGCGTCCAAGTACTGCATTTCAGACTCTTGTTGACCATGATGGCTACTCCATTTCTTCTAAGGGATTCCTGCCCACAGTAGTAGATATAATGGTCATCTGAGTTAAATTCACTCATTCCAGTCCATCTTAGTTTGCTGATTCCTAGAATGTCGACATTCACTGTTGCCATCTCTTGTTTGGCCACTTCCAATTTGCCTTGATTCATGGACCTAATATTCCAGGTTGCTATGCAATATTGCTCTTTACAGTATCAGACCTTGCTTCTGTTACCAGTCCCATCCACAACTGGGTATTGTTTTTGCTTTGGCTCTATCCCTTCATTCTTTCTGTAGTTATTTCTCCACTGATCTCCAGTAGCATATTGGGCACTTACCGTCCTGGGGAGTTCCTCTTTCAGTATCCTATTATCCTATCATTTTGCATTTTCCTACTGTTCATGGGGTTCTCAAGGCAAGAATACTGAAGTAGTTTGCCACTCCCTTCTCCAGTCGACCTCATTCTGTCAGACGTCTCCACCATGACCTGTCCATCTTGGGTGGCCTCACACGGCATGGCTTAGTTTCACTGAGTTAGACACGACTGTGGTCCTGTGATCAGATTGGCTAGTTTTCTGTGATTGTGGCTTCAGTGTGCCTGCCCTCTGATGCCCTCTCACAACACCTACCATTTTACTTGGGTTTCTCTTACCTTGGACGTAGGGTATCTCTTCACGGCTGTTCCAGCAGAGCACAGCCGCTGCTCCTTACCTTGGATGAAGAGTATCTCCTCACCACCACCCGTCCTGACCTTGAACGTGGAGTAGCTCCTCTA
This sequence comes from Cervus canadensis, assembly GCF_019320065.1. NCBI lineage: Eukaryota > Metazoa > Chordata > Mammalia > Artiodactyla > Cervidae > Cervus > Cervus canadensis. The sequence continues at coordinate 15,810,885 of NC_057395.1, read as the reverse complement.
GGCCCTCCTGCCCCATGCATCCCAGTCTTCCTATCAATTCATGACAAGGATTAGAGAAGGAAGTGGGGCAAGAAATTAGCAAAAGGAGACATGCTGAGGCGTCCAGATTGCAACAGTAGCTATGGAGTGTGGTTTATACCAGAGCTTCTCTGATGCGTGTGAGTCACTTGGGGAGCTTGTTAAAACGAAGGTTCTGATAGGCAGGTTTGGGGCAAGGTCTGACAAAGTGCATTTCACATAAGGTTCTGGGTGATGTTGATTGACTGTCTATAGACCACACTTCAAAAACCAAGCTGGGAGATTATATTATTTTCCAAAATGTCTTGTTCATCTCTGGGATGGATTATACATTTCCCACCTCATTGATGTCAGGTTTGGTCATGTACATCACTTTGGCCATGAAATGGACAGAAGTGATGTGTGTTTTTTTCCTAGTAGAGACATGAAGAGGCAGTATTTGTCTTTCTTCTATTTCTTTTCCTTCTACAATCAAATTAGCAATTTAACTTCTCTGGATCTCAGTTACCTCATATGCAAAATGGGAATAAAATCTACTTTCCTGAAGGTAGAATTCTGGCTCTCTTGGAATGGATTTCTTGCTTGATATTTCAAGTAGAATGCTTCTATGGTTTAAGATCCCTCCCAGGAAAAAAATCATCTCCAGTCAAAGATGTTCATTCAGTCTTTAGCATAACAGAACCACTACCTAAGACACTTCAGTGTTAATCTTGCCTGAAGAAGCAGAGAAGCTTTCAGCACCAACTGTCACATCCCAAGATGGAAAAAAAAAAAATCGGAATTAATGAGACACATGACCCAGAGTTACAATTCTATAGGAAAACTAAATCATACAATAGCTGCTATAATCCCAGACACAGTTTTTTATTCCCCTCTCATAGGTACATGTGATTGGCAAGAAAATGCTCATATTGGAAAATGTTTTTCCTCAGACTTTGGCTAAAGACCCTAATTACCCAGGATGTAGGGTTGTTGTGCTCATAGTAGAGATGTGTGCATGCTTCTAACGGACCAAACCCACAAGTTTTATGGACACAGAAGGAGCATTCCATCTCATGGAATGTTCCCATGTATCTCTTCTCCAAAAGTTTGTCGCTAGTCCTCAGTACCTCACTGGCTGCCACAAACCAGATCTGTCTGGGTACCAGTTTGATCAGTTGGAAACACTTTGGTTAAAGCACCAGACTAGTCTCTCCCCAGAGTTATACTTGATGGGAATTGGACCCACTGGCTACACTTTAGTCATTTCAGGTTATTTCAAGGAAGATTTCTCCTTTTGTAGCATCACAAAGGATTTTTAAACACAATTTCGTTACTTGTAAAATTAAGGCATTTGCCAAAATCATGATGACAGACATTTCTGGCTTTAGTTTTGCATCACCCATGCGTTTTTTATGTTCAGGAGGAATGCCATGGCTGTGAATATTAATGGCATGTGGACTGTCCTTTCCATCACCTATATCTGCTGGAGACTGTACTGACATGTGGTCAATCGGAATGACTCCTAGTTGGGACTGCGGATCTTGAGAATGTGGGAGGAGAGTACAGGCTCAGCAAGCCATCAAGGCAGCATGGCAGAACGGATGTGATGTCGCGAGTCTAGTAATGTGGCAAGAAGTGTCTGGTTGGTGGGCTTAGCAGCACTGAGGCAAGTAAACAGGGCAGCAGAGACTGGGGCAGAGGGATAGTAGTACACGGTGCTGTCCAGAGGTGATGGTAAGGTGGCCTTTCCTGGAGCTGGGCCTTGGCTAGACTTAATTTCCTTGGTTCCTTAATAAGTCTACTTGCCAAAGTTCCTGTCTTTTCTGAGAATACATTATGGTATATATTCTTCCCACTTGAGTTAAAAAGAGTCACATTCTTTTACTTGTCACCAAATGCCTTTACTATTGAAATGCTTTCTTTCTAAAATTCTCAGTTTTAACTTCTGAAAATTTTAGTTCTTTAATTCTTCATGAACCATTCCCCAGAATTTGCTTTCTTCATAACAGTCTTCCACTCATTTCTGGAAGTGTTATCAGGTCCTCCATTTATAACTGGGACATAGAATCATGATTATATTTTATTGGCATGCCAATCAAAGAAACAATTGTACTATCAGTTCAGTTCAGTTCAGTTCAGTTCAGTCACTCAGTCGTGTCCGACTCTTTGCGACCCCATGAATCGCAGCACGCTGGCCCTCCCTGTCCATCACCAACTCCTGGAGTTTACCCAAACTCATGCCCATCAAGTCGGTGATGCCATCCAGCCATCTCATCCTCTGTCATCCCCTTCTCCTTCTGCCCCCAATCCCTCCCAGCATCAGGGTGTTTTCCAATGAGTCAACTCTTCGCATGAGGTGGCCAAAGTATTGAGTTTCAGCTTCCGCGTCAGTCCTTCCAATGAACACCCAGGACTGATCTCCTTTAGGATGGACTGGTTGAATCTCCTTGCAGTCCAAGGGACTGTCAAGAGTCTTCTCCAACACCATAGTTCAAAAGCATCAATTTTTCAGTGTTCAGCTTTCTTCACAGTCCAACTCTCACATCCATACATGACCATGGGGAATACGTGTAAATCTATGGCTGATTCATATCAATGTATGACAAAACCCACTGAAATGTTGTGAAGTAATTAGCCTCCAACTAATAAAAAAGAAAAAAAAAAAAAACAAAACAAAACCATAGCCTTGACTAGATGGACCTTTGTTGGCACAGTAATGTCTCTGCTTTTTAATGTGCTATCTACTTTGGTCATAACTTTCCTTCCAAGGAGTAAGCATCTTTTAATTTCATGGCTGAAATCACCTTCTGCACTGATTTTGGAGCCCAAGAAAATAAAGTCTGACACTGTTTCCACTCTTTCCCCATCTATTTGCCATGAAGTGATGGGACCAGATGCCATGATCTTAGTTTTCTGAATGTTGAGCTTTAAGCCAACGTTTTCACTCTCCTCTTTCACTTTCATCAAGAGACTCTTTAGTTTCTCTTCACTTTCTGCCATAAGGGTGGTGTCATCTGCATATCTGAGGTTATTGATATTTCTCCCAGCAATCTTGATTCCAGCTTGTGCTTCTTCCAGCCCAGCGTTTCTCATGATGTACTCTGCATAGAAGTTAAATAAGCAGGCTGACAATATACAGCCTTGACATACTCCTTTTCCTATTTGGAAACAGTCTCTTGTTTCATGTCCAGTTCTAAATGTTGCTTCCTGACCTGCATACAGGTTTCTCAAGAGGCAGGTAAGGTGGTCTGGTATTCCCATCTCTTTCAGAATTTTCCACAGCTTATTGTGATCCACACAGTCGAAGACTTTGGTGTAGTCAATAAAACAGAAATAGATGTCTTTCTGGAACTCTCTTGCTTTTTTGATGATTCAGCAGATATTGGCAATTTGATCTCTGGTTCCTCTGCCTTTTCTAAAACCAGCTTGAACATCTGAATTGTACTATATAAGACTGTTAAAGAAGTCTATTTAAACCCTTAGAAATAACCCTTAGAAATTTTGCAAAGCATCTGTTTCAAAATATTAACAGCATTTTCAGGAAATTATGCTAGAATAACTGGATATCCCTTTATATGCAAAACAAACAACAAAATAAAAAAAACTCAACCCATAACATCCATCATATTTAGAAATTAACCTAAAATAGAGCTTGATCTAAATTTAGGATCTATAATGATGAAATTCTAGAAGAAAACATAGGAAAAATTTTCTGTCACTTTGGGTTAGGCAAAAATTTTTTAGCTACTGTACAAAAGTATAATGCAGAAAAGAGTAAATAATAAATTAGATTTGACTCAAATTAAAAACTTCTGCTCTTCAAAAAACACTCTTAAGGAAATGGAAAAATAGGCCACAGCCCAGGAGGAAATATTTGCATGGAACATATCTGGTAAAACAATTACAGCTAAAAACAGCAACAATAGCAAGATCTCAAAAGTGAGAAATTTAGATAAAAACACCCAATTTTTTTTAATGGCCAAAATATCTGAGCATACAGTTTAGTAAAAGGATGTCTCTTAAGCCACTTAAAAATTGCTCAGCAACATTAGCCACTAAAGAAATGCAAATTAAAGCCACAAAAAGATACTACTAAATACCTGTTGGAATAGTTAATGTTATCATCACCATCATCATCAAACTGACAATGTCAGATACTGGTAAGGATCTGCAGCAATTGGGGTTCTCACACATTGCTGGTGGGAATGCAAAATGAAAAGCAGTTTCATAGTTTTTTCATGCCACAAACAATCTGACTCCTAGGCATTTACCCAAGAGAAATAAGTTTCTGTTCACACAAACACCTGTATATGAATGTGTATAGTGCTTTATTCATAATCACAAAAACCTGGAACAACCCAAACGTTATTCAACTTGTGAATATTTAAACAAATTGTATTATATCCTTGCAATGGAAGACTACACAAAAATAAAAAGGAAGACATTATTAATACACACAACAAGGTGGAGAATCACAGATGCTGGGTGATAAGTGAGAAAGCCAGATCCAAAAAGCTATGTACTATATGCTTCTATGTATGACATTTTGTAAAGGGAAAATTGTAGAAACTGAAAAAAAAGCAATGATTTCCAGGACCTGTGTATGTGTAAGGGAGTGGTTTGTGTTTATAAGTGGCACTATGGAATATCTGGGGGCAATGGACTGCTCAATGTCTTAACTGTGGTGGTGGTTAAACCAATATAAGCATTGGTCAAAATTCATAGAACTGTTTCCTAGAAAGACTAAAATTTACTCTATGTAAATTATACTCAAAGTCTGACTTTAAAAATACCATCAGTAAATTATTTGCTTTCAAGTTAAGTACAAGAGAATTTGTTCATTTAACAACTATGTATTGAATGCCTATTATGTGCCAGATATGTTCTAAATGCACAGAAAATAGTGAATGAAATACACAGGAAACTGCCTTTATGGGGTCTACCTTCTATCAGGAGAGTCAGTGAATAATAAATGTGATCAGTAAGCTAGGAACATAAAACAATGCTTCTCAGACTTTACCATACATAAGAGTCTGGAAGGCTTATGAAAACACAGATCCCTGTGCTCCACCCTGGTAATTCTGATTCAGCAGGTCTAGGGTGGACCCTGAGAATTTGTATTTCTAACAAGTTCCCAGGTGATGCTGACATTGCCGGTCTGAGGACCACACATTGTGTAGTTCTGGCATAGGATGTTACAATGCAGTGCTATGAATAAAGGAAAAACCATGACTAAGGGTGTAACGGGAAAGAAGTCTGGGAAGGTGCAGTTTGCAATTTTAAATAGTAGGTCTCACGGAGCAGCTAATTTGGGGCAAAAGCAAGAAGAAAGGGAGGGAGTTACTTGTAAAGATATCTAGGGGAAAGCATTTTTATCTGAATGATCAGTCAGTAACAAGGCTCTAAGGCAGGGGACATGTCCATTTATTCCAAGAAAAAAAAAAAAAGGAGCCCAATGTGACAAGGGTAGAAAGAGTGAGAGCGAGTATAGTAAGACACGTGTTTAGAGGAGATAATTATTAAAGGAAAAGACTGGGCAGAACAAGTGCCTTTTAACTTTTGCTCCATGTAAAGCAGGAAGCCACCGGAGGGTTTTGAACAGACAGTGACATTATCTGAATAATGTTTTTTAAAAAACCCACTCTGGCCACTGTGCTGGGAATAGACAAGAATGAGAACATATCAATTATCTAAGAAATTTCTGAATAACCTAGATGAGAGATGATTGTAGCTTGGATCAGAGTGTTAGAGATGGCAGTGGCAAATAGTGAATTTGTTTTGAAAATGTTTTTGAAATAAAAACAGTAGGGGTCCGTGATTGACTTGATGTTCAGTATGAGAGAGAGAGGGGTCAAGAGTGGCTGCAGAACTTCATACCTGAGAAGCATCTGTCAACATGATGAAGCTGATCATTGAATAGATGGATATTTGTCATAAAAAGCTCTCTTAATTTGGCCTGTCAGTTTCTAGTACAGAGAAAAAAATGAAACAGAGTGAAGAAAGCCTAGGTGCATTATGAGATATGAAGAGAAACAATCTATGATTAATGGAGTCTCAGAAACAGAAGAGAAGGAGAAAGGCACAGAAAGCTTATTTCAAGAAATGATGACTGATAACTCCTCAAATCTGGGGAAAGATTTGGAAATCCAAATTCAGAAAGTTCATAAGTCTCCCAAAAGATTCAACTCAAAAGGATATTTTCCAGCATACATTATAATAAAACTGTCTAAAATGAAAGATAAAGAAAAAAAATTTAAAATAGGAAGAGGAAAGAAAACCCCTCACATAAAAGGGGACTCACAAGGGGCATAAATTGGATTACTATGATATTGAATTGTAAAAGATGACAGAATGATCTCTGTTAGTTTCCAAGGCAAACTATTAAATATCACAGTATTCCAAGTCTATGCCCCAACCACTAATGCCAAAGAAGGTGAAGTTCAACGTTTCTATGAAGACCTACAAGACCTTCTAGAACTAACACCAAAAAAAGATGTCCTTTTCATCACTGGGGACTGGAATGCAAAAGTAGGAAGTCAAGAAATACCTGGAGTAAAAGGCAAATTTGGCCTTGGAGTACAAAATGAAGCAGGGCAAAGGCTAACGGTTTTGTTAAGAGGATACACTGGTAATAGCAAACATCATCTTCCAACAACACAAGAGACAACTCTACACATAGACATCACCAGATGGTCAATACCAAAATCAGATTGATTATACTTTTTTCAGCTGAAGATGGAGAGGATCCATACTATCAGGAAAAACAAGATCAGGAGCTGACTGTGGCTCAGAACATGAATTCCTTGTTGCAAAATTCAGAATTAAATTGAAGAAAGTAGAGAAAATCACTAGGTCATTCAGGTATGACCTAAATTAAATCTCTTAAAATTACAGAGTGGAAGTAACAAATAGATTCAAGGACCTAGATTTGATAGACAGAGTGCCTAAAGAACTATGGATGGACATCCATGACATTGTACAGGAGGCCGTAATCAAGACCATCCCCAGGAAAAAGAAATGCAAAAAGGCAAAATGGCTGTCTGATGAGGCCTTACAAAGAGTTGAGAAAAGAAGGGAAGCAAAAGGCAAGTGAGAAAAGGAAAGACATATCCATCTGAATGCAGAGTTCCAAAGAATAGCAAGGAGAGATAAGAAAACCTTCCTCAGTGATCAAAGCAAAAAAATAGAGGAAAACAATAGAATGGGAAAGACTAGAGATCTCTTCAAGAAAATTAAAGATAGCTAGGGAACATTTTATGCAAACATGGGCACAATAAAGGACAAAAACAATATGGACCTAACAGAAGCAGAAGATATTAAGAAGAGGTGGCAAGAATGCACAGAACTATACAAAAAAGATCTTCATGACCCAGATAACCACGATGGTGTGATCATTCACCTAGAGCCAGACATCCCGAAGTGCAAAGTCAAGTGGGCCTTAGGAAGCATCTCTATGAACAAAGCTAGTGGAAATGATGGAATTCCAGGTGAAAATTTAAAAGCCTAAAAGCTGATGCTGTTAAAGTACTGCACTCAATATGCCAGCAAATTTGGAAAATTCAGCAGTGGCCACAGGACTGGCAAAGGTCAGTTTTCATTCAATCCCAAAGAAAGGCAATGCCAAAGAATGTTCAGTCTACTGCACAACTGCAGTCATCGCACATGCTGGTAGAGTAATGCTTAAAATTCTCCAAGCCAGGCTTCAATAGTACATAAACCGAGAACTTACAGATGTTCAAGCTGGACTTAGAAAAGGCATAGGAACCAGAGTTCAAACTGCCAACATCCACTGGATCAGAGAAAAAGCAAGAGTTCTAGAAAAACATCTACTTCTGGTTTATTCACTATGCCAAAGCCTTTGACTGTGTGGATCACAACACAATGTGGGAAATTCTTTAAGAGTTGGGAAAACTAGGCCACCTCACCTGCCTCCTGAGAAATCTGTATACAGGTCAGGAAGCAACAGTTAGAACCAGACATGAAACAATGGACTGCTTCCAAATTGGGAAAGGAGTGTCTCAAGCTTGTATATTCTCACCTTGCTTATTTAAATTATATACAGAGTACATCATGCAAAATGCCATGCTGGATGAAGCACAAGCTGAAATCAAGATTGCCAGGAGAAATATCAATAATCTCAGATATGCAGATGACACCACCCTTATGGTAGAAAGCGAAGCAGAATCCTAGAGTCCCCTGATGAAAGTGAAAGAGAAGGTGAAAAAGCTGGCTTAAAATTCAACATTCAAAAAATGAAGATCCTGGCTTTCGGTCCCATCATTTCATGGCAAATAGATGGGAAAACAATGGAAACAGTGACAGACTTTATTTTCTGGGCTCCAAAATCACTGCAGATGGTGACTGCAGCCATAAAATTAAAAGACACTTGCTCCTTGGAAGAATAACTAGGACAAACCTAAACAGAATATTAAAAAACAGAGACATTGCTTTGCCAACAAAAGTCCATCTAGTCAAGGCTATGGTTTTTCCAGTAGTCAGGTATGGATGTGATAGTTGGACCATAATGAAAGCTGAGCTCCAAAGAATGAATGCTTTTGAACTGTGGTGTTGGGGATGACTCTTGAGAGTCCCTTGGACTGCAAGGAGCTCAAACCAGTCAATCCTAAAGCTCAAATCAGTCTTGAATATTCATTGGAAGGACTGATGCTGAAGCTGAAGCTCCAATACTTTGTCTACCTGATGTGAAGAATTGACTCATTGGAAATGACCCTGTTTGGGGGAAAGATTGAAGGCAGCAGGAGAAGAGGACATTAGAGGATGAGATGGTTGGATGGCATTGCTGACTCAATGGACATGAATTTGAGCAAATTCTGGGAGTTGGTGATGGACAGAAAAGCCAGGCATGCAGCGGTCCTGGGGGTCACAAAGAGTTGAACATGGCTGAGCAACTGAACTGAAATGAACTGAACTGAACTGATATTGAAACATGGGGAGGGGTAGTATAAGAGCATAGTTTTGGTATTTGATTGAAGTTGAGTTGTTATCAGCTAAAAATAGTCTATTATAAAATATGTTTTGTGTAATCCACATGGTAACCACTAAACAAAAACCTTCAATATATATTTGAAAGATAAAGAGAAGAGAATCAAGGCATACTATCATAGAAAATCACCAATTCATAAAGGAAGACAGTAAGAAAAGAAGAAAAAAGGAAAGAAACTACAAAATAGCTAGGAAATACAAGATGACATTAGCAAGTCTTTATCTCCCATAATTACTTTAAATGTGAATGATTAAATTCTCAAAGCTAGAGGCATAGAATGCATAAATGGGTAAAACAAAAAGATTCAACTATTTGTTGCCTACTAGAGATTTACTCAGTTTTAACAATACACATAGGCTAAAAGTGAAGGGATTGAAAATGATATTTCATGCATGCCAAAGGGAGCAGTAGGCTATAGTTATATCAGAAAAAATAGAGTTTAAATCAAAAACTGTAACAATAGACTAAGTTATTATATAATGATAAAGGAGTAATTTATCAAGAGAATGAGACAATTGTACCCAGTATGAGAGCACCTAAAAATATTAAGCAAATGTTAACATATCTGAAGGAAAAAATAGACAATAATACAATAATAGTAGGGGAAATTTACTATCCCGGTATCAACAATGGATAGGTCATACAGACAGAAAATCAGTAAAGAAACATTAAAATTGAAGTATACTTTAAACCAAATTGAGCTAACAGACATATACAGAACATTCCATTCAGCAGTAGCAGAATATACATTCTTCTCAAATATACATGGAGCTTTCTCCAGGGTAGATCATAAGTTAGGCCACACAAAAAAATCTTAACAAATTTAAGAAGATTGAAAAAATATGCAGGAAACATCATTCTTCCAAATTACATGAAGCTAACAGTGGCTGGATGGCATCACCGACTCGATGGGCATGAGTTTGAGTAAGCTCTGGGAGTTGGTGATGGACAGGAAGGCCTGGCATGCTGTGATTCATGGGGTCACAAAGAGTCGGACATGACTGAGCAACTGAACTGAACTGAACAGTGATAGAATTGAAGGGAAAAATAGACAGCTACAAAGTAATAACAGAAGACTTCAATATCCCACCTTCAAAAATGGATATAACAGGACAGAAAATAAATAAGTAAATGGAGAACTTGTATGAGACTATAAACTAACTGGACCAGACATCTACAGGACATTCTTCCCAACTATAGAAGAATACATATTTTTCTCAAGTGTACATGACTTTCGTCAAGTTACATTATATGTTAAGCCACAAAAACATTTAATAAATTTTTAAAAGATTCAAATTACACAAAATATCTTCTCCATTCACAATGAAATAAAACTAGAAATCAATAGCAGGAGAAACCCTGGAATATCCATTTTATGTGGAAAATTAAATAAAATACTCTTAAACAACCAATAGAGTTAAAAAATAATATCACAAGAATATTTTAAAATAACTTAAGACAAATGAAAAATGATATACACTATGGACTGTAGCAAAAGCAGTGTTAAGAAGCCAATTTATCATTTCAAATACTTAAATTAAAAACAAAGATCTTAAATCAGCAGCCTAAAATTACACATTAAAATATCAGAGAAAAGAACAGACTAAACCTAGAAGGTAGGAAATAAAGATTAAAGCAGAGATAAACAAAATACAGAACATAAAAACAATAGAGGAAATCACAACCAAGTGCTGGTTATTCAAAAAGATCAACAAAGTTAATAAAACTGTAGCTAGATTGAATAAGAAAAAAAAAGAGAAATGAAAGGGGGAAATATCTATTTTACAGAAATAAAGGCAAAGGTTATAAGACAGTACAATGAACAATTGTATGCAGGCAAAATGGATAACTTATCTTAAATGGACAAATTCCTAGAAATACATAGCCTACCAAAATGAAATTATGAAAGAAAAGAAACAGAAAATCTTAACAGACTTATAACTAGTAAGAAGAATGAATCAAAATAAAAAACCAACCAACAATACAAAGTCAAGGAACAAATTATTTCATTGGCTAACTACAATAATTTTTAAAAAGAATTAAGCTAATCCTCCTCAAGGGGTTTTCCTTGTGGCTCAGTGGTAAAGAATCCGCCTGGCAGTACAGGAGATGCAGGTTCAATCCCTGGTCAGGAAGATCTCCTGCAGATGAAAATGGCAACCCACTAAAGTATTTTTGCTTGGGAGATTCCATGGACAGAGGAGCCAGGTGGGCTCCAGCCCATGGAGTCTCAAAAGAGTCAGACATAACTTAGCTACTAAAGAACAGCATATCTTTCTCAAATTCTTCTGAAAAATTAACAAGGGAACGTTTTATTTGTAACTCATTCTATGAGGCCAGTATTACCACAACACCAAAGACAAACAAAGATCCTACATGAAGAAACAATTACAGACTAATATATCTTAAGGTAATTGATGCAAAAATTAGCAAAATATCAGCAAACAGAATCATGACCAAGTGAGATTTATTCTTGGAATAAAAGGATGGACTTCCATCAATGTAATATACCACGTGAACAAAGTAAAGGGGAAGAAATGCCACAAAATCATCTCAGTGCAAAAAAGGCATTTGACAAAATTCTATACTTTCATGGGGAAAAAACAACTCAACTAGAAGCAGAAGGAAACTATCTCAACATAATAAAGTCCATATATGAAAAGTCCACAACAAACACCATAGTGAACTGTGAACAACTTCTTTTCCTTTAAGATTAAGAACAAGACAAGAATGCCTGCTTTGATCCCTCTTATACAGCAGATTACTAAAAATCCTAGCCAGAGGAATTATGCAAGAAAAAAATAAATAAGAGGCATACAAATTAGAAAGGAAAAATTAAAGTAATTTTTCCTTACAGGTGACAAGGTCTTATATGTAGAAAATCCTGAAGATTCTACAAAAAACAACAGTTAGAATTAATAAGTGAATTCAGCAAACTTGCAAGACACATAATCAACACACAGCAATCAATTATGTTTCTACACAATTACCAGCCCCAATAAAGGAAGCTGTTGGAGAAAATAGGAGGAGATTCTTAAAGTAATGCATCTTGTAGGAAATTGTAGACTGGTCTTCTGTTGCTATGATAATTACTTTGTAAAATATGTCCTACTGTATAAGATGAAACTGTACCCAACTGTATATAGCCACCAACTAGCTTTCTTTGTTTTTATTTTGTCTTATGCTATCTGCATTATGATTTAATGTGTTTGTATTTATACACATTTTACTTGTATGACTTCATATTGAACCTCAAATAAAAGTTTCCTTATTAAAGTGTTTATGGGCTTCCCAGGTGGCTCTGTTGTCCAAAAAAAAAAAAAAGAAACTGCCTGCCAATGCAGGAGATGTGGGTTCAATCCCAGGGTCGGAAAGATCCCCTGGAGAAGGAAATAGCAAGCCATTCCAGTATTCTTGCCTGGAAAATCCCATGGACAGAGAAACTTGCCAGGTTACAGTCCATGGGGTTGCAAAGAGTTGGACAACAGTGAGCACACATGCACATCAGTATGTGATTGTTTAAAAAGTGTTCATTTTTTGCTAACAATGAGCAATCTGAAAAGGTAATTTAGGAGATAATTCCACTTGCAATGGCATAAACAAATTAAAGTTCTTAGAAATAAATTTAACAAAGGAGGCAAAGACTTATATGTTAAAAATTACAAAACTTTAGTTTAAAAATTTTTAAAGATGCCAATAAGTGGAAAGACATCATATGTACATGGCATGGAAAACAATATTGTTTAGACAACAATACTATGTGAAACAATTTATAGATTCAGTGGAATCTCTATCAAAATCTCAATGATTTTTTGCAGAAATAGAAACGTCTATCCTAAAATTCATATGGAATCTCATGGGACCAAGACTAGCCACAACTTTTGAAAATCAGCAACAAACCTAGAAATCTCAAAACTTTTGATTTCAAAACTTATTTCAAAGCTCTAGTAACCAAAAGAGTGTGGTATTGGCTTAAACAGATATAATTAATGATATATCATAAAATGAAAATTCCAGAAAGAATGTCTCACATACATGGTCGAGTGGCATACTCTGCATATAAGCTAAATAAGCAGGGGGACTTGACATACTCCTTTCTCAATTTGGAACCAGTCTGCTGTTCCATGTCTGGTTCTAACTGTTGCTTCTTGACCTGCATACAGATTTCTCAGGATGTAGATCAGGTGGCCTGGTATTCCCATCTCTTTAAGAAGTTTTCAAGTTTGTTGTGAACCCCACAGTCAAAGGCTTTAGCATAGTTAATGCAGCAGAAGTAGATGTTTTTCACCAAAAATATCAGGATCATTCAATGAAAACAGTCTTTTCAACAAAACATTCTGGATCCATATACAAAAAAAAACTCAAAAAGGATCAAAGATCTAAATATAACAACTAAAATGTAGGACACTTTGAAAGAAACAGAGGGAGAGCTTGATGACGCTGGATTTGACAATGATTTCCCTGGTGGCCCAGTGGTAAAGAATCTGCCTGCAGTGCAGGAGACTGGGGTTTGATCTGTGGACTAGGAAAATCCCCTGGAGAAGGGAATGGCTACCTAATCTAGTATTCTTGCCTGGAAAATTCCAAGGACAGAGGAGTCTGGCAGGCACGGGGTCTCAAAGAGTGGGACATGACTGAGTGCCTAACACACTCACACTCTTGGTATTACAACAAAAATAAAAATAGATAAATTAGACTGTACCAAACTTAAAGTTTTGTGTATCAAAATAAATTATCAACAGAGTAAAAAGGCAACCCAACAGAATGAAAGAAAATATTTACAAATCATATATCTTATAAGGGTTTAATATTCAAAATACATAAAGAACTCCTACCACTCAACAGCAGCAACAACAACAAAATAAATAACTCAGTTTAAAAAGGGAAGGATAGACATTTCTCCAAAGAAAACACACAAATGTCAAACAGTTGCATGAAAATATGCCTAATATCACTAATCACTAGGGAAATGAAAAACCACAATGAGATAATACTTCACACCCATTAGGATGACTATCGTTTAAAAAAAATAACAAGAGTTGGCAAGGATGCAGATAAATTTAAATACTTGAATACTTCTGATGGGAGTGTACAAGGATGTAGCTGCTATTAAAAACTGTTTTGCAGTTCCTCAAAAAATTGAAAATAGACTTATCATATGATCCTGCAATTCCACTACTAAGTATGTACTTGGAGGAATTATAAGCAGGAAGTGAAACAGAGCCTCTTGATGAGGGTGAAAGAGGAGAGTAAAAAAGCTGGAATAAGACTCAGAATTTGAAAAACAAAGATTATGGCATCTCATGGCAAATAGACGGGGAAACAATGGAAACAACACGAGACTTTATTTTCTTGGTTTCCAAAATCACTGCAGTTGGTGAATGCAGCCATGCAATTAAAAGACGCTGATGTTGTTAAAGTGCTGCACTCAATAAGTTAGCAAATTTGGAAAGCACAGCAGTGGCCACAGAACTGGAAAAGAGCAGTTTTCGTTTAAATCCCCAAAAGAGGCAATGTCAAAGAATGTTCAAACTATGGCACAGTTGCATTCATCTCGCATGCTACCAAAGTAATGCTCAAAATTCTCAAGGCCTCAACAGTATGTGAGTCAAGACCTTCCAGATGTTCAAGCTGGATTTAGAAAAGGCAGAGGAATCAGAGATCAAATTGCCAACATCTACTGGATCAGAAAAAAAGCAAGAGAATTCCAGAAAAGCATCTACTCCTGTGTCATTTACTATGCTAAAGCCTTTGACTGTGTGGATCACAAAACCACTGTGGAAAATTCTTAAAGAGTTGGAAATACCAGACCACCTTACCTTCATCCTGAGAAATCTGTATGCAGGTCAAGAAGCAACAGTTGGAACTGGGCATGGAACAACAGACTGGTTCCAAATTGAGAAGGGAGTACATTGAGCTTTTATATTGTCACCCTGCTTATTTAACTTATATGCAGAGTACATCATTTGAAATGCTGGGCTGGATGAAGCACAAGCTGGGATCAAGATTGCCAGGAGAAATATCGGTAACCTCAGATACGCAGATGCCACCACCCTTATGGCAGAAAGCAAAGAGGATCTAAAGAGACTCTTGATGAAAGTGAAAGAGGAGAGTGAAAAAGCTGGCTTAAAACTCAACATTTAAGAAACAGAGATCATTTTTTTTCCATTTATTTTTATTAGTTGGAGGCTAATTACTTTACAACATTGTAGTGGTTTTTTAAAAAAAACAAAACAAAACAAAAAAAAACCCCTGAGATCATGGCATCCAGTCCCATCACCTCCTGGCAAATAGATGGGAAAACAATGGAAACATGTACAGATTTTACTTTGTTGGGCTCCAAAAATCACTATGGATGGTGATTGTAGCCATGAAATTACAAGATGTTTGCTCCTTGGAAGAAAAGCTATGACAAACTTAGATAGTATATTTAAAAACAGAGACATCACTCTGCCAACAAAGGTCCATATAGTCAAAGCTGTGGCTTTTCCAGTAGTTATATGTGGATGTGAGAGTTGGATCATAAAGAAGGCCGAGCACAGAAGAACTGATGCTTTTGAACTGTGGTGTTGGAGAAGACTCTTGAGAGTCTGTTGGACAGCAAGGAGTTCAAACCAGTCAATCTTAAAGGAAATTCTGAATATTCATTAGGACTGATGCTGAAGCTCCAATACTTTGGCCACCTGATGCGAAGAGCCAACTCATTCAAAAGACCCCAATGTTGGGTAGGATTGAAGGTAGGAGGAGAAGGGGGCAACCAAGGGCAAGATGGTTGGATGGCATCACTGACTTGATGGACATGAGTTTGAGCAAGCTCTGGGAATTGGTGATGGACAGGAAGGCCTGCCGTGCTTCAGTCCCTAGGGTCTCAAAGAGTTGGGCATGACTAAGAGACTGAACTGAACTTAAAAAAAAAAAAAAAACTGAGGAGATGGTGAATGACAGGGAGGCAATGGCATGCTGCAATCCATGGGGGTCACAAAGAGTTGGACACAACTGATCGACTGAACAACAAACAGATGTTAGCAGACCCCCATGTTTATAGTAGCCTTATTCATACTAGCCAAAATGTAGAAAGAACTCGTGTCTTCAACAGATAAATCAAATGTGATATATACATACAATGGAAAGCTATTTAGTCTTTAAAAGGAATGAGACATATGTTGCATATTCTGACATATGCAACATATTCTGACATATGTTGCAACACAGCTGAACCTTGAAGACATTACACTAAGTAAAACTATCTAATCACAGATACTGCGTGATTCCAGTTACATGAGGTACCAAGAATAGTCAAATTCATACAGACATGAAGTAAAACGGTAGTTGCCAGCCACTTTATAGAGAGACAAAAGAGAAGTTATTATTTACTAAGTACAGAGTTTCAGCTTTACAAGATGAAAAATTCCAGAGATATATAGTGGTGATGGTTGCACAACAATGCAACGTAATATCACTAAACCGAACACTTCAGTTCAGTTCAGTTCAGTTCAGTCGCTCAGTCATGTCCAACTCTTTGAGACCCCATGAATCGCAGCACTCCAGGCCTCCCTGTCCATCACCAACTCCTGGAGTTTACCCAAACCCATGTCCATCGAGTCGGTGATGCCATCCAGCCATCTCATCCTCTGTCGTCCCCTCCTCCTCCTGCCCCCAATCCCTCCCAGCATCAGGGTTTTTTTTCCAATGAGTCAACTCTTCTCATGAGGTGGCCAAACTATTGGAGTTTCAGTTTCAACATCAGTCCTTCCAATGAACACCCAGGACTGATCTCCTTTAGATTCGACTGGGTGGATCTCCTTGCAGTCCAAGGGACTCTCAAGAGTCTTCTCCAACACCATAGTTCAAAAGCATCAATTTTTCAGTGCTCAGCTTTCTTTATAGTCCAACTCTCACATCCATACATGACCACTGGAAAAACCACAGCCTTGACTAGATGGACCTTTTTTGGCAAAGTAATGTCTCTGCTTTTCAATATGCTATCTACGTTGGTCACAACTTTCCTTCCAAGGAGTAAGCATCTTTTAATTTCATGGCTGAAATCACCATCTGCAGTGATTTTGGAGCCCCCCCCCCCCAAAAAAAAAAGTCTGACACTGTTTTCATTGTTTCCCCATCTATTTCCCATGAAACGAACACTTAAGAATAGTTAAAATTGTTATTTTCCTGGTGGTCCAGTGGTTAAAAATGTGAAAAAAAAATAGCAGTGGTCCACTGTTCAACATAGAGAGTTCAGGTACAAAAATAGAACACATCTGTTTAGGGTTGGCAATTTGGGTGACATAATGTTTGCAGTTTAAGTGAAGCAATGGAAGCATACGTCTGCAGAATAAATAGAAGGTGAAAAGAAATTAGGAGAATGGGCATCTCTAGCGAGAATTTGGCGAAGATGTTAAAAGGCAGTTTCTCCATGGTAAATTTATTCCAGAAACTCGGGTGTATTGTTACTTCTACAATGCACTTTTTTTTCTTTAGCTGCAGCATTAGCCAACTTGCAAAGTAACAGATTTCAAAGGGTGGCTTAGGCAATTTATATTTTTTTCATATTTTACTTTTAAAAAATAACCTCCTTATATTAACACTGGGTTTCCCATGTTGCTCAGATGGTAAAGAATCTGCCTGCAATGCAGGAGACCTGGGTTCGATCCCTGGGTCAGGGAGATCCCTTGGAGAATGGAATAGCTACTCACTTCAGTATTCTTGCCTGGATAATTCCATGGACAGAGGAGCCTGGTGGGGTCACAAAGAGTCGACATATTAACACCATTGCTAATAAAAACAATGACTTTTTATTAGGTTTAGAAAATATTTTAAAAAAATTTTAGAATAGTCTTGAAATGCCGGCATTATTACCTTCTTTCACAGATTTTTAAAAAATTAAGTTGAGTAACTCCATGGTCACAAAGCAAGTGCTTGAATGACTGCTCTGCTTGTGTAATTTGAAGCTAGTGTTCCTGAACTTGAGAGTGTAGCTACAGAGTGATGATCCTTAGCTGTGCCTGTTCATGGGGGTGCAGAGACATGAGACAGTGTCATTTATCATGTGATGGCCCACTGATGCACCTTGCACAAGTCAGTTCTAGGTGGGTAAACAGTCCAGGGACAGGAGAAGTGCCCTGCAAGTACTAAGGCACCTTAGAAAATAGAAAGGAAAATGGATGGGCAAAGAAACCCACTGAATCTGACACAAACACATTCTTCCCTGGCTTTAGAAAAATAAAAGAAGATGTGAAAGACCAAAAATATGACCTTTATTCTCCAAGGAGCACACTGGTAGAGTTACTTTGAGTCTCCCAGTTACCGTGAGAAAATCCTGGCTGGCAGGACCCCCTGATGAAACAGAAATGACTCTTTGTGCGAGATTTAAAACATTTTTAATTTGAAAGCAAACCTAATTGCACATACTACTTATACACACACCATGTGGAAATAATAAACGTACTTATGATGGAAATGTTTGCTTCATTTATTATGCTAGGAGTTTTTCCAAGAAATGGAAACAATTGTTAGAAGTGACATTAAATATTCAACTGAGTTTCTTTTTCTTAGTATTTTTATGAATACATACTTAAAAATATTACTACTACAAAATAAGGCACATGGCTCCTGATTTCTGGGAGTATTTGCTGAGTTTAAAAGGGAGAAATTCATCTCCAGAAAACACATGTATCATCAGAATTGGACATCAGTGAAAGCTGAGATTTGAAATTGTGTTCAAAACACAATTGTCTTTGAAATTGTGAAGGACAGGGAAGCCTGGCATCCTGCAGTCCATGTGGTCACAAAGAGTTGGACATGACTTAACAATAGAAATAACAATAACTAGGCATCTATGAAATATGTGAATTCTATTTTAAAATACTAGGAAGCCTTGTTAGGATATGAACATTGTATGAGTTAGCTAATGCTGCATCACAAACCATCCCCAAATTCTGAAACTAAAGACAGCAATATTTATTGCTTATAACTGGTTTGATTACAATTTTGGGCTGATGTCACTTGTGCTTTCTGATGCATATGCACTAAGCCATGAGCCAGGAAGACAATTTGGCTCATATTTGTTGAGTTCTCTGACTGTTTGGCATTTGCTTTGTGGATGGGTGTTCATAGACAACCAGCTTTTTAAAAATTTTTTATTGAGGCATATTTGATTTACATTATTGTGTTAATTTCTGCTGTACAGCAAAGTGACTTTGCATATTCTTTTCCATTTATGGTTTATCACAGAATATTTAGTATAGTTCCCTGTGCTATATAATAGGACCTTGTTGTTTATCCATCTTGTTTATACTAATTTGCATCTGCTAATCTCAAATTCTCAATCATTTCCTCCTCCAACTCCCTCCCCCTTGGCAACCATGAGTCTATTCTCTATGTCTATGAGTCTGTGTCTGTTTCATTGGTATATTCATTTGTGTCACATTTTAGATTCTGCATATAACTGATAACACATCTTTGTCTTTCTGATTTACTTCACTTAGCATGATAATCTCTAGATCTATCCATGTGGCTGCAACTGGCATTATGTCATTCTTTTCAATGTCTGAATAATATTCCATTGTGTATATATATATATATATATATATATGTGTGTGTGTGTGTGTATATGCATGCACATATAATGTATATAATATATGTTGTATGTATAATGTATATATATATCACATCCTTATCCATTTGTCTGTTGATGAACCTTTAAGACGGATAACCTCAGCTTTGTTCCATGTGATTGCATTATTCATTTAGCTAAGTCATGCTTCTTCACATGGTGGATAATCAGTTCAGTTCAGTTTAGTTGCTCAGTCATGTCCGACTCTTTGTGACCCTATGAGTCACAGCACGCCGGGCATCCCTGTCCATCACCAACTCCCAGAGTTTACTCAAACTCATGTCCATTGAGTCAGTGATGCCATCCAGCCATCTCATCCTCTGTCGTCCCTTTCTCCTCCTGCCCCCAATCCCTCCCAGCATCAGGGTCTTTTCCAAGGGGTCAACTCTTCACATGAGGTGGCCAAACTATTGGAGTTTCAGTTTCAGCATCAGTCCTTCTGATGAACACCCAGGACTGATCTCCTTTAGGATGGACTGGGTGGATCTCCTTGCAGTCCAAGGGACTCTCAAGAGTCTTCTCCAACACCATAGTTCAAAAGCATCAATTCTTCAGTGCTCAGCTTTCCTCACAGTCCAACTCTCACATCCATACATGACCACTGGAAAAACCATAGCCTTGACTAGATGGACCTTTGTTGGCAAAGTAATGTCTCTGCTTTTTAATATGCTATCTAGTTTGGTCATAACTTTCCTTCCAAGGAGTAAGAGTTTTTTAATTTCATGGCTGTAATCACCATCTGCAGTGATTTTGGAGCCCAAGAAAATAAAGTCTGACACTGTTTCCACTCTTTCCCCATCTATTTCCCATGAAGTGATGAGACCGGATGCCATGATCTTAGTTTTCTGAATGTTGAGCTTTAAGCCAATGTTTTCACTCTCCTCTTTCACTTTCATCAAGAGGCTCTTTAGTTCCTCTTCACTTTTTGCCATAAGGGTGGTGTCATCTGCATATCTGAGGTTATTGATATTTCTCCCGGCAATCTTGATTCCAGGTTGTGCTTCTTCCAGCCCAGCGTTTCTCATGATGTACTCTGCATATAAGTTAAATAAGCAGGCTGACAATATACAGCCTTGATGTACTCCTTTTCCGATTTGGAACCAGTCTGTTGTTCCATGTCCAGTTCTAACTGTTGCTTCCTGACTTGCATATAAGTTTCTCAAGAGGCAGGCCAGGTGGTCTGGTATTCCCATTTCTTCCAGAATTTTCCACAGTTTTTTGTGATCCACACAGTCAGACTTTGGCATAGTCAATAAAGCAGAAGTAAATGTTTTTCTGGAACTCTCTTGCTTTTTTGATGATCCAGCGGATGTTGGCAATTTGATCTCTGGTTCCTCTGCCTTTTCTAAAACCAGCTTGAACATCTGGAAGTTCACGGTTCACGTATTGCTGAAACCTGGCTTGGAAAATTTTGAGCATTACTTTACTAGTGTGTGAGATGAGTGCAATAGTGCAGTAGTTTGAGCATTTTTTGGCATTGCCTTTCTTTGGGATTAGAATGAAAACTGACCTTTTCCATTCCTATGGCCACTGCTGAGTTTTCCAAATTTGCTGGCATATTGAATGCAGCACTTTCACAGCATCATCTTTTAGGATTTGAAATAGCTCAACTGGAATTCCATCACCTCCACTAGCTTTGTTTGTAGTGATGCTTTCTAAGGCCCACTTGACTTCACATTCCAGGATGTCTGTAATAGTTTCAAGAAAATGAAAAATTCTTCCTTCCACTACTACACTTCCCTGTGTCCAAACATAGACACAAATACACATACACTCACATACAGACATGCATATACAGAAACACACAAACATTGGCTGAAAATTATAGAGAGTTGAGTACACAAATTTTTACCAAAAATAGGACAGATGAATGCTGCATAACTAAACGTCATGCATAGGCAATTTTAACACATCTTTCTCAGATAGCTAAAGCAGACAAATATCAATACGATTAACAGGGGAGACTTGAACAATTTGTTTTATGAACTTGAGCATCGCACACAAAAACTGCCAAGTCCATATTCCTTTTAATATACATGGAACGTATATAAAAACTGACCATATTCTGTGCCACAAGGAAAATTTCTGTAATTTAAAATGGTGAGGTCAAGTTTGTGGTTAGAGTTAAGGTTAAGATAAGTGTTAGGTTTAGGCCAGAAATTAAGAATAGCTCTATGCTTATCTTTAAGTTAAGGGTTAGCCTTCAGATATAGGATTACTATTTGGATTAGGTATAATTTGGATTCAGAAAACTAAGATCATGGCATCTGGTCCCATCACTTCATGGCAGATAGATGGGGAAACAGTGTCAGACTTTATTTTTTGTGCTCCAAAATCACTGCAGATGGGGACTGCAGCCATGATATTAAAAGACACTTACTCCTTGGAAGGAAAGTTATGACCAACCTAGATAGCATATTAAAAAGCAGAGACATTACTTTGCCAAAAAAGGTCCATCTAGTCAAGGCTGTGGTTTTTCCAGTGGTCATGTATGGATGTGAGAGTTGGACAGTGAAGAAAGCTGAGCACTGAAGAATTGATGCTTTTGAACTATGGTGTTGGAGAAGACTCTTGAGAGTCCCTTGGACTGCAAGGAGATCCAACCCGTCCAATCTCTTTAGATCAGTCCTGAGTGTTCATTGGAAGGACTGATGCTGAAGCTGAAACTCCAATATTTTGGCCACCTCATGTGAAGAGTTGACTCATTGGAAAAGACCCTGATGCTGAAAGGGATTAGAGGCAGGAGGAGAAGGGGACGACAGAGGATGAGATGGCTGGATGGCATCACTGACTCGATGGACATGAGTTTGAGTAAACTCCGGGAGTTTATGATAGACAGGGTGGCCTGGCGTGCTGCAATTCATGGGGTCACAAAGAGTCGGACATGAGTGAGCAACTGAACTGAATTTGGATTCATGTCAGATTTTATTTTAATAGGGTTATTATTTTGATAGTCTTAGAGTTAGCACTAGTTTTAGTGTTGGAGTTAGGACTAGAACTAATACTAGGTTAATGGTAAGGATTAGTGTTGAGATTTGGATTAGAGTCAAAGTTAGGACTAGGTTTAATAATTGGGTTTGGAGTAGAGTTAAGGGTAGTATTTGTTTAAGGTTAATACAGATTAATAGAACAATGATGCAAAATTGAAAACACACTTAATTTATAAAACACACTCTAAGGTAGTAAAGAAGTATCTTTTTAAAGGATGTCATGGGACAACATAGGAAAAATTATTTGGAGCCCCTACCTCACATTTTTCTTAAAAATCAACTCAATTTGGATCATAGTCCTAAATGATAAAGCAAAACAAAAACAAAAAAAAGATGGATTTTAGAAAACAAGAAATTATATTTTTGACAATGAGGGAGGGAAAATTTTTTAAGATTAAAAAAAAATTGATAAATTGTTCTATGTTAACATGAACAACTGTGGTTAATTCAAAATCTCTATTAAGAGAGTGAAAAGGCAAGTCACATGTGAGAGAAAATGTTTCAACATACAGAGCCAAAACAACTTGTCAAGAGAATATATAAAGAACATGTATAAACTAATAAGGAAAAGAAAGGCAATCTAAGAAGCCAAAAGATTTAAATAGATCTGCAATAACCACATGCAGATTGGTGAGAGAATGACGCAATAGAAGCTCTCAAATCCTGCTGTTAAGAGAATAAATTGTTGCCCTCATTTTGGAAAATAGATTGTCAGTAGAACGTGTAGTTGAAGATATATAGGCCCTATGAGTGAGTAATGCCATAAATATAAGTAGCAACACAGATAGAAAATTGTGTGCTTAGGTGCACCAGGATAGAAGTTCATGAATATATGAATATTCAGGGTACCATTGTTTTGTTTTTAACAACTTGAAACTTGGAATTAATCTGTATTGCATCATCAGTAAAATGGATAAACACAGTGAGTGAAAAAAAAGCCAGACAGAATAGAATGCCTACAGACTGGAATCCATTTATTAGGGCTCAGTAACAAGTACACTTAACCTACCTTGCTTAGGGTTGCATCCTTAGACAGCAAGTGGAAGCTCAGAAGGAGCAGTGATCAGGAAAGTGGGGACCTTTACATTACTGGCCATTTCATAATCTGCATATGAATATGCATAAACATTTTCTTAACAGTAATTTATTAAATTGTACTGTTTCATGGACTTTCCAGTAAGTATGCTATATATCACAGACAAAAGTTTTGTTTTTGTTCAGTCTCTAAGTCATGTCCAATTCTTGGCTACTTCATACACGCCAGGCTCCTCTGTCCTCCACTATCTCCTGGAGCTTGCTCAAATTCATGTCCACTGAGTCTACAATGCTATTTAAACACTGCGGCCCCCTTCTCCTTTTGCATTCAATCCTTTCCAGCATCAGGATCTTTTCCAAGGAGTTGGCTCTTCTCATCAGGTGGCCAAAGTATTGGAGCTTCAGCTTCAGCATCAATTCTTCCAATGAATATTCAGCCCAAAGTTTAAAACTATATTATTTTAACGAGCATAATGCATTTAAAGATTTCGATTTACAATATTTCGTTTAATGATTTACCTCATTGTTAAACATTTGCATTACCTTCCCTTGTTTTTCCTGCTCAAAATAGTGTTTCAACAGACAGACCTTTATGGCTACTATTATTTTTTTTACTGGTTTGTCAGGATAAATTCCTAAAAGAAAGACTGGGCCAAGCCATATGGAGTTTTAACGTGTTCTTGAAATAATATAAAATTTTTCCAAAAATATGTAAGCTGCAAAATTTTGCAAAAATGTGCAAGCTGCATTCTCCATAACTGAAGGATTTCTGAATCACTGCATGATTGCCAGTATCAAAAACTGTACTTTAAATAATACCTGGTAGTTTTAATTTATTTATTTATAAATAATTTAATTATTTATACCTAGTGAAATGAAACCTTTTGTGAAGTATAGCATAGTGCTCAGATTGATGATCAAGAGACAGATTGCTGAGACTCAAATTCTGGCTTCAACATTTATGCACTAAATGGCTTTGGGCTTGTTACCTAATCTCTTTGAAGGTCAATTTCCAAACACATATTACAGCAAAAGCTGTTGTGATAATTAAGTTTATCCATGTGATAGAAAGAGCGCACTTCCTGGAACATTTTAATTTCCCTGTAAATTATATGTGTATTGGATGAAGAAATGGAGAGATAGATGGAGCACTAGAGGAGGGGTGGAGCACTGGAGGAGGGAAGGAAGGAGAGAAGATGGAAAGGAAGGAAGGAAAAAAGGGAGTGATGGAAGGAAGGTAGCTGGATGAAGGAAGGGAAGGATGTTTGTGGGGCAGGAGGAAAGAAAGGAGAAAGATTGAGAGATGGGAAAGTAGAGGCTGACGGAGGAAGGTCTAGGGAGTGATGGGTCAGAGGGAGAGCATGGCAGAGGTTACTAGTCATACATTCTTTCTTGACAACATCTGCTCCCTTAAAGAATTCTTTCTTCAAAGTTTAAAAAACGATGTGGAGATAGGCTATATTGCTAGCAAATGCAAATGATCAAGGCTTTGGAAGCAGTCTTAGTCTACCAGTCTTACCTATGACTCTGGGACAAACGCCTTTCTGAACTACCTGTACAAGATAGAGTCAGTGACATCTAATGTTCAGGGCCAACATAGGAATTAAATAAGATGGTATATATGAAGCATTTATATCCAGGAGTGGTTCATAGCGCCTGTCAAAAAATGATAATATTCTCCTTAATGTGGTTGCTGGACAACAACTCAGAAAGTATTAGACATGACTTAAAATGTTGTAGACCCTAAAATTAGCTAAGAAACATCATAATGTGATTAAAAAAATTTTTCCATCAAATGTTGATGGGACATGTGACTCTAAGTGTATGTATGCAAGTGTGTATTTGTACAGGTAGAAAGGAACAGAAAGGGTAGATGTCAGCAGAACAAGGAGGACGCAGCAGTACAGCCTTTGGCCGAGAAGGAGAGTAGTCTCTGACTACCATCACCTCGCTCAAGAAAGAGTTTGATTACCGAAGCCAAGAAAAGCAAGGTCACAGAGTTAGATGAAGGAGCCCTGGGACATGAAGCCTCTTACCTGAAACATCATATCCAGCAAACACAGACCACAGGTTAGCAGGATAACTTCATGGAGAGATTATGTTCAGTACGGCCATTTGGTTCTTCAAGCTCAATTCCAAGACCAAATTCCATGAAAGTCCTTTAAAAAGGATAGCATGTTCAAAGGCTGGATTAGTCTCTCTTCCCTTTCATGCCCAGCTTAAACAAGAGTCAGCAATAGATACACCATGCTCTTTTTCTGTGGTATTCCAAATATGCTCAAGAATAGCCAACTTTAAAATACTTGAGCACCAAAAATATGAAAGAAAAATGTGTGAGTATAAATGGGGACCTTTCTTCATGGTGTCAGTGATGCGGACTTCCCTGGTGGCTCAGAGGGTAAAGCATCTGCCTACAATGCGACAGACCCAGGTTCAATCCCTGGGTCAGGAAGATCTCCTAGAGAAGGAAATGGCAACCCACTCCAGTATTCTTGCCTGGAAAATCCCACGGATGGTGGAACCTGGTAGACTACAGTCCATGGGGTCTCAAAGAGTTGGACATGACTGAGTGACATCACTCTCTTCATGGTGTCAGTGATGCTAGCAAAATTGTTGAATGACTTATTCAAGCTTGTCATCCTACCTGCCATTCCTACTAGTTCTGTTAATAAGTCCTAAAAGCTCATCAAGCCTAATAGAAGAGAAAAAACCCCGGAAATGAGGTTATATAAAAGAACAAGACAGTGTGCTCTTCAGGTAGCTACAACACAGTTCATTTATGAACAGTGGCAAAGTTATATGATGTAAAATATGGATTAAATATAGTAGAAGGTTATCAAGTAGGTCTATGGACCTGTTAGATGAACTTTCTTCCTATAGTCCCAAACAAGTGATGACTCTGAGCTCTACTAAAAATCCTACATTTTTGGCCTAAAAAAAATCAGACTAAAAAAATATTTTCCATCCTGAGACAAATTACCTCTCCCAATGATGGTGATGACAAATTACCACCCCTTCTGAATCTGGAAAGCTGGTTACTAAGTCAGCTTTCTTTGAATATGTTTCCGCAAAAGCTAGTCATGAAGGAATTTAATTCAGTTGGGCTAATAACATAGCTTATTTTTTTTTTTTTTAGTTAGAGTCTAATTACTTCACAACATCAGCATAGCTTTTAAGATAAAAACACAATAACAAGAAAAGCAAAATTGAGAGCATTCATCAGTCTCTAAAAATGCTGTTAATAAGTCATTTGGTCTTAGCTTGCAATGATGACACTTTCTTGAAATGTTAAGGGTTTTCATCTAATTTCCAATTGCTGTAAAAAAATTTTTGAAGTGCTGGTATAGGGGTTGAAGGCATATATAGCTAAAGGAGCCCACACTTTTTTTTCAATTTGGTTGATACTGGAATTTTTTTTATATTTTATTGGAATATAGTTGATTTAAAATGTGTTAGTTTCATGTGTATAGCACAGTGATTCAGTTGTACAGATACATGTATCTGCTCTTTCTTAGATTCTATTCCCATATAGGTCATTATGGCGTATTGAGTAGAGTTCTCTGCACTATAAAGTAGGTCCTTACTAGTTATCTATTTTGGACATAGTGGTATATATATATATATATATATGTCAATCTCCCAATTCATCCCTTCTCCCCTTTTCTCTCTAGTAACCATAAGTTTGTTTTCTACATCTGTGACTCTATTTCTCCTTTGTAAATAATTTCACTTGTATCCTTTTTTTTTTTTTTTTTAGATTTCACATAGAAGCAATATCATATGATATTTGGTTTTACACTTTATTTTCTATAAATCATCTGACTCACATCAGAGTTGAATGAGATTTTTCTCTGATAGTGTTGATCCCTGAGTTCTATAGAGATCTAAGCTCTAACTTAAATAGGAATCTAAGCACAAAATAGCATTTGATTCAGAAATTAAATGTGTAAAGTCTCTGTGTACATGAGTTTATTTTCATAAACAGAGCTGGCAAAGTGGATTTTGAGGCAGAAAGACATATTTGAAGATAACAAGGTGATAGACAATTCTGTGTTTATATGAACTGTGACCAAAACAGAACAAATTAACATACATACAGAGAGAGAGAGAGAAAGAGAGAAAACAGAGAGAAGGTTCAGCATGCAAAACTGAATTATCTGAATGGGAACACTTAATTGTCTGAATGGGGGAGGTTATAGTCTCTGACTCATGAATTTCATCACAAGTGTCCTTTTCAAAGAACCAGGATGATTTGTATTCTGGTTTTCCTATGCAAAGGAATGTATTTTCAATTTTATTGCTATTTTTCATAGAAAAAGAAGTAGAGCTAGAGAAAATGACTGGCTGTCTGGTCCCAAACAGTATTTGAAGTGAAACCAAACTTAATTTTTCCTTTCAGTCTTTGTGTTCCTTAGTGTCCCCTGCAACATCTATGAATGTGACAATTCTTACTTCTGCTTTAAAGTGAAAATAACCTATTGTTTATCTTTTATTACTCAGCTAATTTGTAGTGATTTTAGAAAATTCATGAAAATTCATGCAAGAAAGAAAAAAGAAAGTAAAAGGCATCCAAATTCCTCTATCCATCACTCTAATAATGAGTTAGTCATTTTCAATATTTTAAAGATCTTCTGATGTACATTTTTAGGTTAAACAGACCATGTCTCATATAATTTACATACAGATCATACAAAAGTAGATGTTTTGTCACTTGCTGTTACACTCATAGCTCAATAATACAGACAGACCACATCTTTTAATTATTACTGCATAGTACTCCATTGATGGTATGAACCA
Source organism: Cervus canadensis (assembly GCF_019320065.1). Taxonomy (NCBI): domain Eukaryota; kingdom Metazoa; phylum Chordata; class Mammalia; order Artiodactyla; family Cervidae; genus Cervus; species Cervus canadensis. The sequence goes on along the minus strand of NC_057395.1, from coordinate 15,782,447 downwards.
TATTTTATTTTGCCAGTCCTTAACTGATAAACACTTAGGTTGTGTTCAGTTTCTTATCATAGTCAACAGCCCTGCTATGAATGTTTCCAAATGCCTTCATTGCCTTCTGCTTCACTGCCCAAGTTCTTGATTTTTTTTTTTTTTTGGCCAATTTATCATGTGTCATCTTAAAATCTTGCCCCCACCTTCTGAGAGAATACATGCTCTGGAGGCAGATTAGTAGGTCTGAATCCTAGGACAAGGACTCAGTGGGCCTACAATTTGGGACATTATTTTGTACATTTATGTGTCACAGTTTCTGAGCTATAAAATCAAGATTATAATATGCAAATCCCAAAGTGCCCGTGATCAAATAGAATAAGCCATTTCTAACGCAGAGCATATGTATTCTCTAAGTATTGCAATTGCTGTAATTATTATCTTCTCATTCACAGTCTCTGAAAACTATTTCCCATGTCTTTACAACCTTCTCTATTTAAGATTTCCAACTTACATCTTTCACCCACTAGCTTCTTCCAGGTTTCACTTCAGGTTCTCAGGTTCCTGGGTCATTTATGCTAGATGTTCTACAGTCACAGAAGTTCTGTACAGAAAAGATAGTCCCCAAATGACCATGGCACAAATCTTTGGAGCCATATTTTATAGTTCCTCCCCCTGTAGATATGTCCAGTCAGTCACAAATTCCTGCCAGGTGTTCATGTTTCCTCCATATCTTCCATCTATCTCTCTGTCCATCATTGTATTTCCAGCCCAGGTCAGACCCTATGGGTTTGCACTCAGATGATGAATTTAAAACCTTCAGGGACACAATGCTTTCCTAAAGTGACATGTCAAGTGGAAGTCCAGTGCACTCAGCAAGTTGAACTATTGCTGCTGCAGAATTTAGGAGCCTGGAACCCCACCTCTCACCTTCCCTCTTCTCTAGATGTCCCCCAAAATAAACAAGCCTCAATCCCTCCTATGAAGAGAAGAATTCCTCTCCCAGATGCCACTTGCTTTTCCTCCAAGCTCTTCTGCATACAAAGAAAATATAATCAGTGAAAAAATATTACCATGGTCATAGTACTCCCCTGACCCAAGCTATATGCATAGTTCCTTGCAAATTTCTTCACCTACATTCAAGTGCCTGTAACAAATTTCAAATTTAGCTCCAATAAATCTATCAACTGAAATGTAGCCAAAGAGGAATCCATGCCATCGTTGTATGACTGCACATCTTGAGAGGGGGTTGATGCCCTCAAGGGCTAGCTTCCTTCCACCCACATGTTCTGACACCACATGGGATTTCAAGAACTTGTTTAAACTCTGCCTCCTCCATGTTGTTGGCACAGTCATTATAACTCTCTCTATTAGATTCCAGCTCCCTTTTCTCTGACCTACAGAAGTATCATGTAGTTCAGGATATTATCTCAACCACCATTTTGTATGAGAATGTGTTATATTTTCTAAAACTGGGGCCTCATTCACATTTGGAGTTCAACCATAGTAGCTGGTATTCCTGGAAGCAACTCGCTCCCATGAAAAAAATTTTAAGAAGTTATGAAGGATTTTAAGGCTAGAAATATCACTATTGGACAGATTACATCCCACTTATGACCAACAAGACACTTTGTGGGTAACTGTATTCAGTTCCTAAATATACAGTATTGCCAACGTGGTTGTTGTTGTTCTGTCACTCAGTTGTGTCCGACTGTTTGTGACCCCATGGACTGCAGCACGCCAGGCTTCCCTGTCTTTCACCAGCTCCCAGAGCTTGCTCAAACTCATGTTTATCGAGTCAGTGATGCCATCCAGCCATATTCTCTGTCATCCCCTTCTCCTCCTGCCTTCAATCTTTCCCAGCATCAGGGTATCTTCTAATGAGTCAGTTCTTCCCATCAGGTGGCCAAAGTATTAGAACTTCAGCTTCAGCATCAGTCCTTACAATGAATATTCAGGACTGCTTTCCTTTAGGATGGACTGGTTGGATCTCCTTGCAGTCCAAGGGACTCTCAAGAGTCTTCTCCAACACCACAGTTCAAAATCATAAATTCTTCAGTGCTCAGCTTTCTTTATGGTCAACTGTCACATCCGTACATGACTACTGGAAAAACCACAGCTTTGACTACACAGACCTTTGCTGGCAAAGTGATGTCTCTGCTTTTTAATATGCTGTCTAGGTTGGTCATAACTTTCCTGCTCAGGAGCAAGTGTCTTTTAGTCTCATGGCTTCAGTCACCATCTGCAGTGATTTTGGAGCCCAGAAAAATAAAGTCTGTCACTGTTTCCATTGTTTTCCCATCTATTTGCTATGAAGTGATGGAACCAGATGCCAAGATCTTCATTTTTTGAATGTTGAGTTAAGCCAGGTTTTTCACTCTCCTCTTTCACTTCTATCAAGAAGTTCCTTAGTTCCTCTTCGCTTTCTGCCATAAGGGTGGTGTCATCTGCATATATGAGGTTATTGATATTTCTCCCAGCGATCCTGATTCCAGCTTGTGCTTCATCCAGCCTGGCATTTCACATGATGTACTCTGCATATAAGTTAAATAAGCAGAGTGACAATATACAGCCTCGAAGTACTCCTTTTCCTATTCTGAACCAGTCTGTTGGTCCATGTCTGGTGCTAAATTTTGCTTCTTGACTTGCATACAGGTTTCTCAGGAGGCAGGTAAGGTGGTCTTGTATGCCCATCTCTTGAAGAATTTTCCAGTTTGTCGTGATCCACAGAGTCAAAGGCTTTGGCGTAGTCAATGAAGCAGAAGTCGATGCTTTTCTGGAATTCACTTGCTTTTTCTATGATCCAACAAATGTTGGCAATTTTATCTCTGTTTCCTGTGACTTTTCTAAATCCATCTTGAACATCTGGGAATTCATGGTTCACATACAGCTGAAGCCTGGCTTGGAGAATTTTGAGCGTTACTTTGGTAGCATGTGCAATGATTTCAATTGTGCAGTAATTTGAACATTCTTTGGCATTGCCTTTCTTTGGGATTGGAATGAAAACTGACCTTTTCCAGTCCTGTGGCCACTGCTGAGTTTTCCAAATTTGCTGGCATATTGAATGCAGCACTTTCACAGTATCATCTTTTAGGATTTGAAATAGCTGTAATTCAATCACTTCCACAAGCTTTGTTCATAATGGTTCTTCCTAAGGCCCACTTGACTTCACATTCCAGGATGTCTGGTGAGTGATCACACTACCTTGGTTATCTGGGTCATGAAGATCTTTGTTGTACAGTTCGTCTGTGTATTTTCACCTCTTTTTAGTATCTTTTCTTCTGTTAGGTCCATACCATTTCTGTCCTTTATTGCACCCATCTTTGCATGCAAAGTTCCCTTGATATCTCTAATTTTCTTGAAGAGATCACCAGTCTTTCTCATTCTATTTCTTTCCTCTATTTTTTTGCTCTTTACTATTCTTTGGAACTCTGCATTCAGATGGATATATATATTTCCTTTTCATCTTTGCCTTTTGTTTCTCTTCTTTTCTCAGCTATTTGTAAGACCTCCTCAGACAACCATTTTTGCCTTTTTGCATTTGTTTTTCTTGGGGATGATTTTGATCACTGCCTCCTGTACAATGTTACAAATCTCCATCCACAGTTCTTGAGGCACTCTGTATATTAGGTCTAATCCCTTATCACTTTCACTGTATAATCATAGGAATTTTATTTAAGTCATACCTGAATGGTCTAGCGGTTTTCCCCACTTTCTTCAATTCAGGTCTGAATTTGGAAATAAGTAGTTCATGATCTAGCCACAGTCAGCTCCCATTCTTATTTCTGCTGGCCATATAGAGCTTCTCCATCTTTGGCTGCAGAGAATATAATCAGTCTGATTTCGGTGTTGACCATCTGGTGATGGTCATGTGTAGAGTCTTTTCTTGTGTTGTTGGAAGAGGGTGTTCGCTATGCCCATTGTGTTCCCTTGGCAAAATTCTGTTAGCCTTTGCCCTGCTTTATTTTATACTCCAAGGCCACACTTGACTGTTACTCCAGGTCTCTTTTGATTTTCTTGATATATATCTCCTACTTGGTCTATGAGTGAAAATGCTGTATTCACAAATTTTCCATTTGCTAAAACTATAGGAAGGTGGCCTCTAATCACATACTTGCCCAAACTGCTCTTGTTTTGAAATAATTCAGTTGGCCAGAAATGGATGAGTTGATCATCAATTCTGGTCCTGAAAACTTTACTGAACCAGATATTATATTTCTCTAATAAATTCAAGCAAGTCACGCTTGCTCTCCATAAGATGAAGAGGTCAAATAGGACAATCTCCAAGTTTCCTTCAAGCTTTAAAATACTGTTATCGTCATTATGTCAAGTGGCTGGACAACATTCGTACCCCTTAATAGACGTTTACTATATGTGTACATGTGTACACAGTCACTTCAGTCATGTCCGACTCTTTGCAATCCTATGGGCCACAACCTTTCAGGTTCCTCTCTCCATGGGATTCTCCAGGCAAGAATACTGGAGGGGGTTGCTATGTCCTCCTCCAGGGGATCTTCTTAATCCAGGGATCGAACCCACATCTCCTGCATTGAGCCTGGAAGGCTGCAAATCACCAGGGAAGTCTCTCCAGGTAACTGTTATACTAAAATTTGCTAATGTAGTAAAAACATGGGCTATGGGCTTTGGCCTAGATTTTAACACCAGCTCACCTTCTATGATGCCGAATACAGAGTAAGTCCCTTAACTCCACTGAGTTTCTGTTTCTTCACCTACAAAGTGGAGATAATAATATCTTACAAAGTTGTATAGGGATAAAATGAGATAATATATGTTAAGCAACTGGCACATAAATATACATGTATAAATACGTATTTATATATACCTCCTTTCTGATTGAGAAGTAATCTCAAGAAGGAACTCACAAATACTTTTCCTGGAATGAATTTTGCAAACCTTAGGGATACAAGATTTGAGAGCCTTTGGAGGATGAAACCAACCACCCAATAAGGGTATGTACTCCAGGTGTTCTAAGTAGTTTCAGCTCTCACAGGGCTTGGGGGCACAGCCCAGGAAGGAAATTCTGAGACTGCTGGTCTCCTCCTGAGTGATGCAGAGACCATGCCCCAGAGTGGGTTGTAAACTAGATGATGCATTTGACAGAAAAGTTGAAACGGACCCAGGAAACAAATAGCTGCCTATGAGGTCAGCAATCATGTTTCTGAGACACAGAAAGGAGACCTAAGAAGTCTTTTCAGAAACTGAAAAAATCAACAAAATATACAAGAAAATGGCACAAGAAGAAGAGGCTTCTAAGAGACTTTCCCATGTCAGAAAAGAATACAAGTGAGCACGTGTTAAGATTTGTGGGTGATCTGAAAGCATTTTTATTCTGTGGGTCCCACAGGAACAACAAATCTCATAGGTGTACATTTGTTAATGAAGAACATAATTCAATACATGGAAAGAAGGCAAGAAAGGGAGAATTTTCATGATTCATTGTAATACTTCACTCCACCAAGGAATACAGATATAGAAATGATCACTTTAAGCATCAAAAATATTAAGTCAAGTATAATAACTTAGAATCAACAGAATGAGAATACTACAACCTAAGAGAACTTCCTGGTAGAGTAGAAGAAACTGCTGGGACTTCCCTGGTGGTTCAGTGGCTAAGACTCCATATTCCCAATGCAGTGGACCTGGGTTCAATCCCTGGTAAGGGAACTAGATCCCTAAAGATCCTGCATGCTGCAACAAAGATCAAAATCCCATGTATTGCAATTAAGACCCAAAGCAGCCAAATAAATAAAAATAAATATTTAAAAAATTATAATTACAGTAGGAGAAACTACTGACTGCCCCTAAGTCCTCTGTTTAAGTGTATTTTAGACCTTCTACTAAACTTCTCTCTGCTCTTCCAGTCGACTAGACTAAATCAAGATGGTGCAAACTGATACACATATTAGGGCCCAATTAAACGAGAGGGAAAGTCTATGGCAGCTTCACTTACTGAGTATCTACTAAACAGTGAGCAATTTGAACATATTGTTCAATTTCTCACAAGTCTGCAATGTAAGGGATATAGTTCTGATTTTATGTAATCGGACAATTATACCTCACTTGATGCTGGGAAAGATTGAAGGAGGAAGGAGAAGAGGACGACAGAAGATGAGATAGTTGGATGGCATCACAAACTCAACAGACATGAGTTTTAGTAAACTCTGGGAGTTGGTGATGGACAAGGAGGCCTGGCATGCTGCAGTCCAAGGGGTCACAAAGAGTCAGACATGACCGAGCGACTGAACTAAACTGATACTGATGCCAGTCAAAGGTAGATGAAAGAAGAGCCTCTGGCTGTGGGAATGTTCACCCCAAACTGTTGCTCCGCAAACTCTTCCCATTGATCAATGACAAGAGCCATCGTCTGGCAAAAAGTGATTTTCCAAAAGTTTTATGTAATCACATCCAGGTGAACCCTGGAGACTGGAAGGATTGTATATTCTGGTAATGTTCTGAGTATGGCAAATTAAATAACAACAAAAAGAGCTGAGCCATTCACTTTGTCTTCCAAATTGATTTTTGCTTGCTGAGGCTTGAAAGGAAACCTGGTTTGTTTTTTTTACCACCATTGCATGAAGCTGTTTGTTAAAATGTGTTTATTAGGCTTACATGAGAGCTCTTGCCCAAAGAATCAGACTGGAGTGAAGGGGAAACAATATTGATGATCTCTTGCTCTACCATCTTAACATCACAGTGAAAGGGATTATCAACACATCTAATTTTTAATTTCCGTGGATGAGGAGGCAGCAGAATGAAAATGGATTTTAAAATCAGACATCTTTTTTTCCCCTAAATCATAGGTCTGCCTGTGTCAATGCATAATTTTCACAAATTTAAGAATACTAATTTGATAAAATATATAGTGAAAGTAAAAGAGAGTGAAAAAGTTGGCTTTAAAGCTCAACATTCAGAAAACTAAGATCATGGCATCTGGTCCCATCACCTCATGGGAAATAGATGGGGAGACAGTGGAAACAGTGTCAGATTTTATTTTTGGGGGCTCCAAAATTACTGCAGATGGTGACTGCAGCCATGAAATTAAAAGAGGCTTACTCCTTGGAAGGAAAGTTATGACCAACCTAGATAGCATATTAAAAAGCAGAGACATTACTTTGCCAACAAAGGTCCGTCTGGTCAAGGCTATGGTTTTTCCAGTGGTTCTGTATGGATGTGAGAGTTGGGCTGTGAGGAAAACTGAGTGCTGAAAAATTGATGCTTTTGAACTGTGGTGTTGGAGAAGACTCTTGAGAGTCCCTTTGACTGCAAGGAGATCCAACCAGTCCATCATAAAGGAGATAAACCCTGGGTGTTCATTGGAAGGACTGATGCTAAAGCTGAAACTCCAATATTTTGGCCACCTTATGCAAAGAGTTGACTCATTGGAAAAGACCCTGATGCTGGGAGGGATTGGGGGCAGGAGGAGAAGGGGATGACAGAGGATGAGATGGTTGGATGGCATCACCGACTTGATGGGCATGAGTTGGAATAAACTCCGGGAGTTGGTGATGGACAGGGATGCCCAACGTGCTGCGATTCATGTGGTCACAAAGAGTTGGACACGACTGAGCGACTGAACTGAACTGAACTGAACTGATAGTGAGCAGGTGTCAAAATTTTCTTTAACTTACTAATGAGGAAACCAGCAAGGTGGCAAAGATGGTTCAGAGAGACTTTGAGAGGCTGAGGATATATAGATACTGAAGGAACACTGAAATAGAATTGTTAGCTTAGATGCAAAACTGGCTCTTGGCCCACAGGTAAAAGACTAAAATCTTTGGAGGTTTTTCTTTTTTTTTAACACACAAAGCATTTGCGTCTCTATCAGACAAAGCCCTCTGAATTAACAAGCAGCTTCAAGTCTGGTCCCTAATTAGTAGTGAACAGTAATGAAAACAGAGGTCAACAGACTTTTCCTGTAAAGTGCCAGATAGTAAATATTTGAGACTTGTGGGCCAAATGGATATCTGTGGCAACTATTCAACTCTGCCATTGTAGCAAGAAAACAGTCATAAACAATAGGTAAGTGAATGAACAGGGTTGTGTTCCAATAAAACTTTATTTACACAAACATGCTATGGGTCAGGTTTAGCTGGTAAGGCAGAATTTGCCAACCTGCCTTTAGAGAATTAAATAATCCTGGGTGGGCCTATTAGACAATGTTGTCATAGGATTTTGAAAGAATATGCAGTGATCTTTTGTTTTATGTCCAAGGTTTGGGTAATTTTTCTTAGACCATAGTGTCTAGTTCATAGCCAAAATACTCATTTTCTCAACTTTCATTTCCTCCTTTGTTGAATGGAGATAATTTTCAGGAGTCCTTGGGCTATTGTAAGCTTTAAGTGGATTAGTGTTCAAAAGATATTTGTTCCTTCCAACCTCCATTTTATTCTTATTCTCAGTAGAAAAAATGAGAGATGATCTCATATTGTCTCTTACAAAGTCTATTTGGCAAAACAAAGCTCTTTGCTTAAGCTGGAGGCAGAGACCAACTGGCTGAAGTAGTAGGAGCCTCAGGGAGCAAAGAACAACTTGTCCACGACTTACCTCTTTCTTAGCCCAATGTAGTTCTGCCTGTGATATTCAATTTGGTGGAGAATTATTTGGCTCAGCCAATACAAACATGGACTCAGTTACCACTTGGTCTCCTTGTCCAGATAGGACTAGAGCTATAAGAACAGCCCTGGAGAATAAAAGAGCAGCCAGTGGCTCAGGGGTTCTTATAAAACAGAAAGCTGCCAAGTCCACCCATCCACTTATTTCCCCAACTCTGAGTGAGGTTAACCAGTACCAGTGACAAGCTTGAGTGACTAGCGCATGGATGGGGGTGAGGGTCATGCAGATAGTGATAAGGAAGGTTGAACTGGATTTTATCCTAGAAAGATAATAAACCCATGGAGAGAAATATATCTACTTACTTAGGAAGATTTTTATCACACAATTCCCTGGACAATGAATTCAACCATGATGGGAGATAGATCTGTGAGGAATTGAGAAAGGAGGATTGGGAAAGAGAAAATTTGACCCATGGTACAGTAATAACAGGAATCTCAGCTGACCCAGTGGGTAACTCCTGTGCTGGGATGGTCTTCTAAGTTGTCCCAAAAGAGGCAAGGAGGCCAGACACTTGTGTCCCTGTATGAATCATCAAAATCTTTGGAGAGGCAATTCCCTACAGCTGGAGGAAATCCCAATGAGGAGGAAAGCTATGAACCACCAGCATCTATTGTTTCCAGTGCCTAGGGGGTGGATGAATCACTCCTGGGGAGTAGCCACTGTGTCCATTCCTTGTTGATGGACCATCACATTTGTTCCATTCCATTTCAACTGTGGAGCTAAAGAGAAAGTACACTGATGCATATAATTGTTGATGCTGACTACAGCTTCACCTGGCTGTGCTTCTAGCAGTGTCTCTTAGTTACCCTAGGCTTCCCCAGTGGCTCAGATGGTAAAGAATCCACCTGCAATGTGGGATACCTGGGTTCTATCCCTGGGTTGAGAAGATCCCCTGGAGGAGGGTATGACAACCCACTCCAATCTCCTTCCCTCGAGAATCCCCATGGACAGAGGAGCCTTCTGGGCTACAGTCCATGGGGTTGCAAAGAGTTGGACACAACAGAGAGATTAAAGCACAACATTTCTCACCCATCACTGTATAACAAATTACCTGAAAACAGTGGCATAGAACAACAAACATATATTATAGTTTCGCTGAGTCAGAAATCCAAGCATGACTTAATCTGGGTGCTTTTGACTCAGAGTCTCTCATGAAGCTACTGTCAAAGTGTTGGCAGGGGATGCTGTCATCTCAAAGCTTGGTGGCTGTGGGTCTGCTTCCAGGCTCACTCACCCACATGTGCAGGTTAAATGTCCACGCTGGCTGTTGGCTGGATTCATCAGCTGCTTCTTATGTAGGTCTGTATCTAGGACTACTGTCAACGTGGCAGTGTGCTATCCTGAGAACAAAGATCAGAGGAAGAGAGGAAAAAGGAGAGAGAGAAAGATGGACAGAAAGAAAGATTGAGAAAGTGAGAGAGACAAAGGGAAAGATAGAGGGGACCCACAGCCAAAGTCAAAGTCTTTTTATAATCTAGTCCTGTAAATGACATCCCATAAAATACATCTGGCCCACATTTTAGGAGAGGAGATCTGTACAGGACTCGAATGCCAGGAGGTGAGGGTCATCAGGAACTATTTTAGGTGCTGCCTACCATATATGGGATTAAAACCATTTTCAAAGAGAAATTCTTTGGACTATCCCCAAACACAATTAATCAGATATACCTATAGAAATGTAAAGGCAAAAACCACCACAGAAACCACATTGGGCTTGTATCAGAATGATATCCAACTTAGAGACATTCAATAACTTAAAAATGCACACATGTAAGTGCCACTGGATGCATGAGATAAGTAAGGAAATTGAAAGCAACTCAAGAAAATTAATATTGCTTAACATCCAAATGCATCCACACAGTACTCATGAAGTAGATATAGAACAAAAACATTGGAATAAATAAATTTAAAATAAAAATAATTCGACCAAAAAATGCTTTCAAGATTGATGAGAGGTATGGGAGAAAATGTTGTCCTTCACCATAGGACTTAAGAAGCCTTGCTAGAGCTGATTTCACACCCTTGCCAGATGGATGATTACTGGGCAAAGGAGTCGGCTTAGACTGTGAGGAGAAAAACAGTAGACTATGAGTCAGGATCTGTATTCTTAGCTGTGCCTCTTACAATTCCTAAGAGGAACTGGAGCTCCCTTAACCTGCCTGAATTTGTGCCCTGATCCACAAAAAAAGTGCATGAACTGGAAGGTCCCTTTGAAGCCTGCTGCTGCTGCTACTGCTAAGTCGCTTCAGTCATGTCCGACTCTGTGCGACCCCATAGACGGCAGCCCACCAGGCTCTGCCATCCTTGGTATTCTCCAGGCAAGAACACTGGAGTGGGTTGCCATTTCCTTCTCCAATGCAGTAAAGTGAAAAGTGAAAGAAAAGTCACTCAGTCGTGTCCGACTCTTCGCTTCCCCATGGACTGCAGCCTACCAGGGTCCTCCATCCATGGGATTTTCCAGGCAAGAGTACTGGAATGGGTTGCCGTTGCCTTCTCTGCTTTGAAGCCTAGAGAACTTTAATTGTAGTCTTGTGCTTTTAGACAAATTAAACTATTAGACAAATCACACAAACTATTTTTGTGTGATTTCTACACTTCTATCCAGAAATCTGCCATCTGCAACTATGAAGAGTCCACCCAAGTTCACTTACTTACATAAGAATAGTCCATCTAACTGGGCTGTTTGAGAAAACCCAGGTCCCTCAGCTTGGATACCTGTTACAATACTGCCATCTCAATGACCCTCACTCCCTTGTCATGGCTTTTAAATGACTCCAGAGAACATGGGAAAGCCTGTACAGACCAAGAGAGAATATAGAGTGATGGTCATCTCCATAACAACAATAGCATGAATGATTTTCTCTAAGAGATGCAGGCTTAATAAAATTACTATAGGTTTTAAAAATTCTTTATTCAAAAATATTTTTATACTTAAAATTGCTTCACAAATTTACTATTGTAGCTTTTCAGTTAGTTTGGTCACTAAACTTCAGGAATAAATTAACTTCAACATAGTGAATTTTTCATGCATTTTTGCCCATACCAACTTCTCTGCAAGACTGCAAATCTCTTCAGGGCATTATCTCCACTACTTCCAGTATGCATGCTCCATAACTGCCTGGCTAACTTCACAGCTAGAGTTCTTTTTCCACCTTGTTTTCCTCACATAGTAAATAAAGATTGCTCTGGGAAACATACTAAATTAACATGGTAATGAGGCTATGTCCTTCAAGTTAAATGCTATCATTTACTTTAAGTTCCAGTGGTTTAAATAGATTTGCCCACTGATTCTGTGGCATTGGCTTTGAATACTGTAAAATATCATAGAGGGCCTAAACATCTGCCAGCAAGACTCCTGGGTGGTTGGTACAGATGCCATTTTATAGGTTCCTTAGATGTGGATATTGTTTTAGGTCAACAAGATTCTTCTGTGTATATGCAACATAATCCAGGGATGCCTAATGCTAATTATTGTAATATAACAGTCAGTCATGCATCACTGCTCGACACCAATACAGGACAGAGACCTTTACGCTGACTTCTCTTAAACATACCCAGCTGGTTTCAATCAGTTATTTTAATCTACAAAAGACATTTTGACTCATAATTCTACTAACAGCTTAACTCTTCCCTCCAAGTCTTTATAATTTACAAATCTCATAAATGTTCTTACTAAATCTGACTTTTATTTATTTATTTATGGCTGCATCAGGTCTTAGTTGTGGCCCTTGGGCTTAGTTACTCCACAGCAAGTGGGATCTTAGTTCCCCCACCAGATATCAAACCCGTGTCCCCTGCATTGGAAAGTGGATTTTGAACCACTGGACCACCAGGGAAGTCTCTTAAATCTGTATATTATTTATTGATATAAAGTGTAAGAGGCTTTAGCTTAGAGCCACATGCAGTCAATCCCAGGCTTTCTTTGGGATTTGGATGAAAATTGACCTTTTCCAGTTCTGTGGCCACTGCTGAGTTTTCCAAATTTGGTGACATATTGAGTGCAGCAATTTCATAGCATCAGTATTTAGCATTTGAAATAGCTCAGCTGGAGTTCAATCACCTCCACTAGCATTGTTCATAGTGATGCTTCCTAAGGCCCACTTGACTTCACTCTCCAGGATGTCTGGCTCTAGGTGAGTGATCACACCTTCATGGTTATCTGGGTCATTAAAATCTTTTTTGTATAGTTCTTCTGTGTATTATTGCCACCTCTTCTTAATATCTTCTGCTTCTGTTAGGCCCATAACCTTTCTCTCCTTTATTGAGCCCATCTTTGCATGAAATGTTCCCCTGGTATCTCTAATTTTCTCAAAGAAATCTCTAATTTTTCCCATTCTATTGTTTTCCTCTATTTTTTGAAATGTTCACTTAGGAAGGCTTCCTTATCTTTTCTTCTTATTTTTTTGAACTCTGCATTAAGATAGATATATCTTTCCTTTTCTCCTTTGCCTTTAGCTTCTCTTCTTTTCTCAGCTATTTGTAAGGCCTCCTCAGACAACCATTTTGCCTTTTTGCATTTCTTTTTCTTGGGGAAGATCCTGATCACCACCTCCTATAGAGTGTTATGAACCTCCATCCATAGTTCATAGTTTGCCAATATCAGCAAACTCCAATCAAATAGAAAATAAATATTTTTCCTACAAAATATCTGATAGGCAATGATCAATGTCAGAGACCAGAATCATCCTTAAGCATTTCATTCAGGTTAGCACTGAGCCATACATCAGTGTACTCCTCAACTAACTCTATGTTCATACAACTGAAAGCTCACCTGTCCCAGATTTAGCTAAATCTCCCATATGCACATCTCGTGTAATCTTCTCAAATGTCTTTAAAGAAGTCAAGATGCACTGTCTTATAAAGACTCCTCTATAAATAATAAATTTGAAATGACTCATTCTTTGTTGACTGAGTTTCGATGGAAGCATGGGTAGAGTTTATATTTCAAAATCAAATTATTACCTAATTTTTCTTTGTCAATACTGACGCTTTTATTATGGGGCATACATATTGGGAATAGTATATATAATGCCCTTTAGGGATTTGCAGTCTTTCAGAGAGTTGGTATGGGCAAAAATGCATGACATGTCAGATAGAAAAATACAAACCCTAGACTATGGGAAGAGATTTTCTTCTACATTAATCATTAGAGGAAGCTTCCTCATAGATATTGTAATTAGTCTGTGTGTGTGTGTTCTGTGTGTGTGTTAGTTTGAGGTTCCCCAAAGGTAGTGCCTGATATGGATGAGTCAAATGCAAGTAGCTTATTTGGAAGGTGGGGGAGACACCAGTAAGAAGGTAGAGAAGTAAGGCAGGAAGGGAGGTAATCAACAAAGAATAGATAATAAGACGATTGGCCCAGTGGGCTGCTGACATCCCATGGGAAGCCCTGGGAAGCCATGTTGAACAAACACCTTGGACTAACTCTCTCCAAAGGATGAGGAAGCTGTGGTTTTTGTACACCATTCCTGACACCCATAGGTTGAGGCTGCTCCTGAAAGAGAAGGTATTAATTCTCCGACACTTTCTGCCTGCCTGTGCAAGGTCGGGACAGGCTTCATGACCACAGAGAGCCCTCAGGCAAAGAGAAGCAAGTACCAACAGTTGGAAGAGGAGCCAGTGAGCACGAAATAAAGGCAATGACGGGGAACGCCATACTCTGTATGTGTTGCGTGTATGAGTGTGTGTGCATGCGCACGTCCACACACAAACAAACAGGTACAGATAGAGAAGACCTGTTAAGCCAAGAGAAGACCAGTTTAGCAGGAGCAAAGTAAACATAAAAGGATGGAAGAGAAATTAGGTGATAAGAGTGCATTAAAATCACCTTTCCAGCCAGTGAGACTTGCTCTAACAGTTTGCTATTTCCACAGTGAGATCAAGAATTACAGATTTCCTCATCGAAGTGGCAAATTTCTGGTTGTTCCTGCTTAAAATGAAATAATGAAGCTAGAACAGATAAGGCAGTCAGGATTTCCCATTCATTTCCCCATCCTGAATGGAATTTTGGCTGTCAAGGGAAAATGTCTTCACTAGAAGTCACTTGGCTTCTCTCTTGGACTCATCTGGAAAGGTAAAATACTGTCAGTAAGAAAGGAAGTCTGGTTTTGTTTACTCAAATATGGATCCCTAATGCCCTCTGGCCCTCACACTCCTTTTCACTTAAACCCCAGTGTGCTCTAAAATCTAGGGTTTAAAACCCCAGAGTTGCTATCCAATAAGCTCTTTGCTCTTTGATAACAGAAAATGCTACTCTCCTAAGACATTAAAATAATAAGTCCTTTTCTACTTGAAGAATATTCATTTTAATTTATTAAAAAAAAACTCTGCAGTTAAAACTCTATGTATTCATGTGTACATTTTGAAAATATTTTTTTAAAACTAGATTGCTTGCATATGAAAACCGGAATTTATAAACCACTGATAAAACATAGACTCTAAGTATATTTTTATTAGAGCGCTTTCATATTAAGCTTTTGGTTAGAATGATCCATAATATACAGCAAATTAGGTAGCTCTTTCAGAGGGTTGGAGCTTAAGATAACAGAGGGCCTGATGAATGCAGTGATCCAGGAAGGTGACCAGTGAGAACATGTGGTAGGTAGCACCACAACTAGCAATTTTTAATAATCCAACACCTTTTGAAAATAATATTTCTTAAAATTATCCCCACGATGCCAGGACTGACAGACTTAGAGGTGATCCTTTCTAGCAGTAAGCCACATTTTCTCTTTCTACCCTCAATGTTCATCTCATCTAAGGTTTTTCTGAGAAATCTCATCTTCGACATCATGTTTTCTCATTGGTGTCTGCTGCTCACTTTCAAGGGGCAGTACATTCTAAATATAAATCGAATATGGTATAATCATCTCACACCTCAAGCCCTTCAGTGCCTTCCTGTCAGCAAAACTACCTATAAGCTATTTTGATTTTATTGAATAATGTTGGTCTTAAATTAGTTTTTTGAATCCATAATCAAATGAGGAAAATATGAGCTATAGGGATGTCTTTATTATATTAAATGTACTGAATTCTCAGAACTGTACATATTCTGGGATTATATTCTTTCTTTCCAGTTTGCAAGTATATTTTTAATATACTTCTTTAATACACAAGAAAAGATTGTGTATTAGTCAGAGAGGCTTGTTAAAGTCCAGTAACAAACAAACTCCCTTCTCCCAGAAGCTTAATATGAAAGTCATTCTCTTACTCATACAGAGCTCACTGCTGATCTAGAAGCATTCCCAGAAATCACTTTTCCAAGCAGTGATGCAGAGTTTCAGACCATTTGTTTACAACTTGTTGTCATGCAGCCTGAAAGATGTTATCCTTCTGGGGAGACAACTGGAAGACACCCCAGAACTATCCACATTTTCTTCATCTCTGTACTACCAGAATCCACTAGGATTTAGTACCTAATAAGCACTGAAGGAAAGCTTGGTTCTGTTGATCAAGACAGTCCTCATTTATATTTTAATCAGATTTGTGAAAAGGGTCTGAAAGAATGGCTTAATTGTATTGTCCTTTGACTTAAGTAACTTCAGCTCAGTCACTCAGTCATGTCCAACTGTGTGATCCCATGGACTGCAGCACTCCAGGCTTCCCGGTCCTTCGCCAACTCATGGAGCTTGCTCAAACTCATGTCCACTAAGTCAGAGATGCCATCTAACCATCTCATCCTCTGTCATCCCCTTCTATTCCTGCCTTCAATCTTTCCCAGCATCAGGGGTCAGGGTCTTTTAAAAGGAGTCAGTTCTTCACATCAAGTGGCCAAAGTATTGGAGTTTCAGTTTCAACATAAGTCCTTCCAATGAATGTTCATTTAGGATTGACTGGTTTGATCTCCTTGCAGTCCAAGGGACTCTCAAGAGTTTTCTTCAACACCACAGTTCAAAAGCATCAGTTCTTCAGTGCTCAGCTTTCTTTATAGTGCAACTCTCACATCCATACATGACTACTGGAAAAACCAGAGCTTTGACTAGATGGACATTAGTCAGCAAAGCAATGTCTCTGCTTTTTAATATGCTGTCTAGGTTGGTTACAGCTTTTCTTCCAAGTATCAAGCGTCTTTTAACTTCATGGGTGCAGTTACCATCTGCAGTGATTTTGGAGCCCCCAAAATAAAGTCTCCAATGTTTCCCCATCTATTTGCCATGAAGTGATGGGACTGGATGCCAAGGTCTTCATTTATTGAATGTTGAGTTTTAAGCCAGATTTTTTGCTCTCCTCTTTCACTTTCATCAAGAGGCTCTTTAGTTCTTCACTTTCTGCCATAAGGTTGGTGTCATCTGTGTATCTGAGGTTATTGATATTTCTCCCAGCAATCTTGATTCCAGCTTGTGCTTCATCCAGCCTGGCATTTTTCATGATGTATTATGCATGTAAGTTAAATAAGCAGGATGACAATATACAGCCTTGACGTACTCCCTTCCCAATTTGGAATCAGTCCATTATTCCATGTCTGGTGCTAAATGTTCCTTCTTGACCTGCATACAGGTTTCTCAAAAGTCACCAATCTTAACTTAAAAGTCACCAATCTTTCAGTTCTTACCTCCCCACCACTCTTGTTTCCCCACTACTGCCAACCCAGTCTATGTGACTGTTGAAGCTCCAGACACCCCTAAAATGTATCTCTGTTCCTGTATTTCTGTAACATGTATCCAGGACATGGATTTAGGAAATCACTCCAACTTACACAACAAATCATTCTGCACTTTGGGGTTTGTGCTGATTCTGTGATATTGCACTGAGAAGACTAACAGGATCTCATTAAGCAAAATGTGTAGAGTTCTGGTGAGGTTGACTATGTCTATAACCCAAGAGCACAATCCTGCAGCAGCCTGTAATTTCCTACCTGTAAAGTGAGAATAGAAGCTACATGAAAACAGGGACCATATTTGTTTCCTCCTGTAAGTTTTCACCAAGAATCTCTGCACAGATGCAGGAGAGCAAAGAGAGACTGAGAGTGGTAAGAAGACCTCTTCTGAGACCTATTTGCAGAACTCCATTCACTTGAGTACGTTGCACACCTATTCTTTATGAACTGTAACATGAATAAGGTGGGACTTCCTCGGTGGTCCAGTAGCTAAGAGTCCACCTTCCAACACGTGGGACATAGGTTTGATCCCTGGTTGGGGAACTGGGAACCTGAGTGCTGTGAAGCAGCTGGGCTGGAGGGCCACAACTAGAGAGCCCGTGGGCTGCAACTACTTGGCCTCGGCGCTGCGGCCAAGAGCCCCCGTGGCTACAGAGAGGACCTGGTGCAGCCCAAGATAAATGAACAAATAAATATTTTTTAAAAAAGAAAAGAAATGGATAAGGCAAGATCCTCCCATCTCTGAACTCACAATGAGACAGTGTGAGGTGACAAAGGAGAGGAATAGACCAGCAACATACACGGAGCTACAAGATAAACGGTCCTCTAAGAGACCGATACGGAGGTGTGGGTATGCAAGGCAAAAGGAAACTACTGACTCATCCTCTCATGTTTCATAACAGCTACTGGCAAGTTGGTTTTTAAGTGAACCTTGATAAATTTGGAAAGATAGTCAAGTACTGAGCAAGACACAATTTGTAATTCTTGGCACATTTTGTGTTATTGGCTCCTTGGGTCTGGGACGGTATTGAGAAGGGAAGTATCTGTAAACAGAATGAATAATGAGTAACCATAATATATTCTCTGTTAGTTTTACATCAGATGTTTGGAATGTTGACACTATTAAAAGCTAATTTAATTTTGATTCTCTTTTGAACCTATGGTGTTACAGTGCAGACCCTTCTCAAACTAGCCATATTCCTAATGATGAAAATTGAGTGTTGGTGTCATAATTAACCTAGTGTTGTGCTTTTGATATCTCTCTTTTAATTAACAAAATCTTTGAAGTTTGCTGGCAATTTTTATTTTATGAAAAGGCCAATAATGGTAATAAAAAGGTACCCATGTGAAATTGGCCACCCAGTCTTAAAGCTTTTCATCTTTGAATTGATTTGCTCTTCTCAACCTATTATGGAGGTGGGCAGATATTATTATACCCATTTTGCAGATGAGGAAATTGAAACTGAGAGCTTTGGAGACTTGCCCAAGCTGGTGAGAATGACTCCCACACCAAGACTCTAAAGGCACTTCCAGTCATAATAATCACAGTGGTTCAGTTCTCATAACACAGCTTCTTTCAAGCTGGGTATTACTGATACTTGGGGCCAGATAATTCTTGATTGTGGGGGCCCTGTCCTGAGTATTGGAGGATGCAATTGGAGGATTGCAGCTTTCTAGGCCTCTATCCTTAGGTGTCAGTAGTGGTCCCCCAGTTGTGACAACAGAAAACACCCTGTGAAGGACAAAATTGCCCCTGCTTGAGAACCACAGGCCACCTGAGCATCAGGATTCATGACAAATGGGTTTTGCTATCTACACAGCTTCCTCTCTATGGAATCCTCAATTTCTTTAAAAAAATTATAAAAATCTACAGTGAATTATTGGCTTCCCTGGTGGCTCAGATGGTAAAGAATCTGCCTACATTGCAGGAGACCCAGGTTTGATCACTGGGTCAGGAAGATCCCCTGGAGAAGGGAATGGTTACCCACTCCAGTATTCTTGCCTGGAGAATAGAAGCCTGGTAGGCTACAGTCCTTGGGGTCACGAAGAGTCGGACATGACTGAGTAACTAACGCTTTCAGTTTCATGGTGAATTTACCTCACTATGAGAGGATGCCAGCAGCTTCCAGCTTACTGTCTGCACAGTGAGAAGGCAAGCTGCCTGAGAACAGGAACCGAATCCATTTTCTTCAAGAACAATTTGTTCAGTGTATGAAAAAGTGAAACGCTGGTGCCAACAGGGGCCATCACACTCTCTACACAATTTCATTCTCCAGCCATCTATATTTTAGGAATTAAAAGCCTCTTCTTACAGGTGAGGCCAGGTTTAGAGAAATTAAGTAACTACTATAACAATTACAGGGGCTTCCCCGGTGGCTCAGTGGTAAAGAATCAGCTGTCAATCCAGCAGACCCGGGTTCGATACCTGGGTTGAATGGCAAGCCATTCCAGTATTCTTGCCTGGGAAATCCCACGGACAGAGGAGCCTAGCGGGCCACAGTCCATGTGGTCTCAAGAGTCGGACACGAGAGCAACTAAACAATAACAAGTTGTCAGCCTGGATTTAGTACCCAGATCAATCTGATTAGAGAGCCTTTATGGATTCTTTCACACCAGTGTCTGTTCACATTGTAGTTTCATGTAACTATTAGATTGTGAAATAAAGTTAATTGGTCAAGATTAGCATTTTCTTTCTAATGACACAGAATAGAATGGAATAAGAAAAGGATAGAAAATATCAAGTTGTGTGTAATTAGGTTAAGGTATTATTTGATTAAACGTTTCTTTCAGTTTGTGAGTGTGTTAGTAGTTCATAATGCAAAATACACATCTTCCCTTGTAAGTCAGAAACATTTGAAAAACACTGCCATACTACCTAGCCTTTGTCTTCTAATGGCTGGAAAATGTCTTACTGGCATTCTCAAATTAATTCATTTTCTTAAATTGGAAGTTTTATCTACTAGTCCAGCCTATTTATCACTGTCTTTCTGGTATACCTGTGCTGATATTAAATATGGGGGAAGTTGAAGAATAGCCCTAAAAACAGGATGTCGTGGCTACTTACCAGGTCTACGAGCTGGAAATACAGGTGTTGGACACACACCTGTTTGGAGTTTCCCCTGGAGGATTACTGGGTTTCCACCTTTCTGAACTTTGACTGATGTGACATGTTTTGAAGGAAGCATTTCACTTCCACCCTGGGCACCAGTCTTATTTCCCAAAGACACCCAGTGATCTATCAGCAGAACTTAACAGGGATTCAAATGGCAAAGGTTTCATAGTCCCAGCTCCAACATCAAAGGAGAGTGTGGAAGGATGGGTTTGCAGCAGAATGATAGTCCTTTAATAATCACCATACTTTCTTATGCATTCTTCCAGAATAGGTGGGTATTTTCTCTCTTTTTTTTTCCTGTTTAATATTTTTTTTTAACAGCTTTTCCTATTTTACCTTTTTTAGTTGTTTTGGAGATCTGTCTATAACAACATATCAAATGTATTGCCTTTGTTGGACTGTAGCACATCATTCCACTCTACAGATAAACAGTCTCAGTATATGACCGTTTCGCAGTTTTTCTTTTTTTTTGGTTTCCCCTTTGTCTCCTTTTCCTCTCCTTCCTCCTATCCTCTTCTCTATGCTTCCTCCTGGCCTTCCCACCCCTTTTCCCCCTTCCTCCCTTCCCCACCTGCTCCCCCTTCTTATGGTTTCACCTCTGTAGTTTCACCGGTTTCACCTCCTTCTTCTCCATTCTCTCTCTCTCTCTCACCATCATTGTGTTCCTGTATGTACAGAAGTACACCTAAGACAGTATTTAGAGCAATTTGGTGGGACTAAGGACACTTGTTTTAATTTTCACAGATGTTGCTAAGTTACTTTTCAAAGAGATTATAGCAATTCATTTTTACACTTAATTTTTGAATGTGTATTTTTCCCATAGCCTCGCTAATACTGTATAGTTAAAATTTCAGGCATCGTTTTTCCGTTTTTAAGATAGGAAATCATATCTTGCTGTTAATTTATTTTGCATTTTTAATTACATATAAAATTGAATATCATTTCATTTATTGCAAACTCTTGTTTTTGTTTTTTTTTCCTGCTATGTCCTCATTTCACCTTTCCTATTTATTTGATATTTTTCTTATTGATTAATAAAACCTCCTTACATATTGAGGGCACTAGTTCCTACAATATGCATTACAAATATTTCCCCTGCTTAAGATCTCTCTTTTGCCTTTGCTCTTCACATAGTGAAATCTTTGATTAGAAAAATTAAATAAATTTCTCATTATAAATTATATTACCTATTACCAATATTCTCTTCCAGAACTTTATTTTTAATTACATTAAAGAATCATTTAAGGTGCAATTTATATTGGGATAAAGAGAAAAAGAAATCCAACTTTGTTTTAAGAAAGACAAACTGGTGTTCCCAGAAATTTTTATTAAATAATCTGACACTTTTTTTTTTTTTTTACTGTTTTCAAATGTCTCCTTTGATACATTTTTAAATATCATGTGTATTTTGCATAATTCCTAGACTCTATCATTTTCTATTGATCAGAACATGTTATTGCCAGACTGTCATTTTGAAAAAAGAGTTAATTATTGCTTTCACTGTGATTTGAATCTATTCACACAGATTTGAATCCATAAGCAGATGAAAGTTCATTAAAAGTTGGGGAGTGTCATCTCTGATGTCTTCAGAAGTGAACTTTTAAAAGTTTAACTCCTATAGAAATTGATTTTTCTTTGGGATCTTCCACTTACTGCTTTGTGGTTTTCTCTCTGTGTATAATGCATCTGAACAGAAGTGTTGTTGGCTGGCTTGCACCATCTTCATTCGCTTCCTTAATAAACATATTCTAAGACCCTACAACACTGAACAATTAAAATGGATCTTCACAATAATATTGTAGTGGGTGGAGATAGAGCTCTGGTGTAGAAAATAACAGAATTCAGGTGTACCAAAACCTACGATGGAAAGGCCAGTGTTTCGATAAAGAACAACTGAGATGCAGCCAGGTGAGACAGGGTCAGCCAGGAAGGAGGTGACATCTGAGTTGGTGTCTCAGAGCCACGAGAGGCATTACTCTTCCTCATCAGCACTGTGCTGGGCTCTGCTTGATGCCTATCATGTCCTGGCAAGTATTTACTGATGAATGAATCAATCAAAGATGGCCAGAGGTTCTGGCCTTGGCTATGGGAAGCACTTTTAGTTTATGTTGCCTTCAAAGTTCTATTACTGAAGAGCTGTTTAGACAAGTCCAATGGTAGTTTTTTACTTTGGGGAGGAAAGAGATTTTCCTTCAGTTTTTATTCATTACTTATTGCAAAAGAGATTTTGCAATAACTGATTTCAACATTTCTCCCTGGGTTTCTAAACCACCCTGCTCCCAAACAAGCCTGAGCAAGTTTCCAAAACAGGGTTTTTCCTTCAAACCTGACACCCCAATCTGCCACCAGGAAGCTTTGCACATCCCACCTTTGTGAGGCACAGAGTGGAAGTAAGAAGGAAGTGAAAACAAGCCCAGCGGGCCCAGGTGATGCATTTGCAGAAGCTTGCTTCTCATAAAACTTTTCCTGTGAATCACAAAAGCGCATGCTTAGATGTTGTCTTTGAGGCTTGATTTGCAGTGGATTATACATGAGCCCCATCTTGTGCTTCTCCAAACATATTTCCACCGCATAATTTTTAAGGCAAAGAAATTCAAACACAATGATCAAACTTTCTTTTCATTGGTAAGCTGAGTAGCAAGATACACAGTAAAAAAAATCAGAACTCACGAAATTGCAAATGTTTGCGTCTTGGGCCAGTTTCTTCTTTCATTTTTATTTATGATTGAGAGCTAGTTTTTTTAAATTTTCTGCTATAGTTTCTTTTTATGATTATTGATTTCTATTAGCATTATAATTGTAAATACTTGATATGAATTTCTCTCTTTGATCTGTCCTACTTGTCAATCAACAGTCTTTTCAGCTCTAGATTCTTTCTTTCCTTCTTGACATTTGCCATTGTTTTCCACCCTGAATGCCCTGCCTGCTGTTCTCAAAAGCTGCCCAGAAACACTAAGAGAGTACATTGCAGTATCAAGTACCATGGCTTCAGGCTTTGCCGCAGCTGCCCACTTTCTGAAAGCTCCCTTTATTCTTTGCAACTGCACTTATCCAATTCAGACTGACAAATATCAGTTCTTTCGCCCTACCTTTTATGCAGAAAAAAAAAAAATCCCCCAAACAAAATTGAAAACCCTGGAAGTGTAATAAATCCCTCCCTCTGCATAGCGTACATGAATATACCTTGTAATTGCCTTTCCCTGTGGGTTTCAGTCCTTTGCCCTTTTATCCTTTTCTTTTGTGCTCTGGCTTCCTCAGCATTACTATTCCCAGCCTCAGAATCCAAGTTGCAAATGCAGAAAATGCACCCATCCATTTCAGACAAGCTGAATGGCTCAAACTGAAGGGGCACAGCATATCACCCATGGTGCTGCTCCCTTAAAGCACCCATTGCTGGGTTCACGAGAAAGCAGCAGGCTTTGGATTCAAGACTTAGGAGCTCAAGCGCATACTGTGGAAGCAAACTGTATAGTAGTATAGTGTAATATCATATATGAATATAGTATATATAGTAGATAGGTTATTTTTCTACCAGCCATCATACTTGTTCACATGGAAAAATCTAGATTTTGCCAACCACTGCTTCTGGGGCAGTCTCACTTGCTGTATGAATCTGTCCTGCTTCTCTGCTGTCTCACTTGTCAATTTCAAGTAAGAATAGCTATGCTAGTAGGACTAGCAGTGTTTTACTGTATACAATTAACACTTGAGGAGAGTGGCCTCGGGTAGATCATTTAAAACTGTGGTCCCCAACCTTTTGTGCACCAGAAACCGGATTTGTGGAAGACACTTTTTCCATGGAAAGTGGAGGGGGATGATTTCAGGATGGCTCAAGCACACTACATCTATTGTGCACTTTGTCTCCATTCTTTTTATATCAGCTCCACCTCAGATCATCGGATATTAGATCCTAGAGCTAATGTAATGATTTAAAGCAAATGTAAAGATCATCCAGTCTCTACTAAGTGAAAGGCATGAGCTATAAGAGCCCTTTACTTCATATAAGCCATTAGACAAAAATCAAGTCTCTCCATATATACATAGTTACAAGAAAACTATGGAGTTATTCTGAGGTCATTTTTGTCACTTTATTGAACAATTCAAATGACCATTCAATTCTTACAGACCCACGGGCAGCAGGGCATCTTCAGGTTCTCAGACCTCAAGGACTCTAGGGCTGGATAGGACCATAGAGACAGGGTTGGAATAGGGAATCTATAAGAATCCTTTCTGAGGCAATGTTCAGTGGCGCCATGATTTAATCCTTTGCTACTCAAAGAGTGGTCCATGCACCAAGAACATCGGTATCACCGGCACCACTTGAAAGATGATTTAAAATGAAGCATGTCAGTCCCTCAACCACCTACTGCCTCTGAATTTACTTTTTTTAAATAAGATCTCCAGATAATTCATGTGTACAGATACATGCAAGTTTGAGAAGCCCTGATTGACCCTAAACTCTTTTTTCCAGAAGAATAAACTAATGATTGAAGAAATTTAATGCATTTCCCAAGGTTACTGAGTGAGTTTGCAGTAAAAAGACCTAGAACTACATTACATGAGTCATGATGTCCAATCTGGATAGCCACCACCTTTTCTTCTGGGCTTCTGGTCCCTTCATGCATATCTCAGGGTTGGCCAAGACCCCACAGGGGCCAGCCTTCTCCAGATAGCTTTAGTCATTCCCCGAATCACCTCTTCCATCAGAAATTTCTGCAGTGGCAAAGGTGTTCTGTATCTGAACTGTCCAATAGCCATATATGCCTACCAAGCATTTGAAATGGGCTCACTGCTCCTGGGGAGCTGGAGGAAGGCAATGGAAGAACATTGAGGTCTCCAATTCTAGGACCACTTGACTTCAACAGGAAAGAGGAACTTTGGGACTTTTGTTTGGATAGCTAGCATAGGGAAAGTTTCTCAGCTTCTGTTCTGCTAATTTGTATCTGTTGCAGTTTTCAGGAAGACTGCACTGAAAAAAAAAAAAAATCTCTGGACAGTACTTATGGACTGGGAAAAAGGGCTAAGAGCCTTTGAGGTCATCTGGGACACAAACCATTCTTTTGAAAAGACATAAACCAGCAATTAACCTACTGTTCCTTAGGCAAATGCCATGTCCTTGTTCTTGTGTTTGTTTTGAGGATTTTTCCAAAAAGAGATGAACAGAGTGCTACTCCTTCTCCTTGCTGTGTAGGAGTGGAGATTTAACCTGTCTGACAGGAAAATATTGCGAAGTGTTTCAGAAAGAATCATATAGATCAATCTAGCTACCATTTGGTTGACTAGTGCCCCAAATTTCCCCAGTTCGTCACTGCTGCCTCCTTCCATGCACTTCTGCAATATGATTTTGTAGCTCCTTCTATCAAGATGTGACGTCTACTCATTACTGATAAACCTGAGCTGACCTTAGGATTTTCTTTGGTCAGTAAAATGCAATGGAAATGACTAAGTGCCAGTTCTTGCATCCTTCCATTCTCTTTCATGGAACCTTCCACTGGCACATTAATAAGCTTGGACTAGTCTCCTGGAAGATGATAGACCCCACCCACTAGAGACAGAGGCCCTGCGTCACCCAGCTAAGGTCAACACAGACTAGCTACCCACAAGAACTCACCCACTGACTACAAACATGTGGGTGAGCCCAGGCAAGATCAGCCAAGCCCAAGTCATAGCAATCAAGGGGCCCCATCCATTTGCACTTGTGAAAAATAAACAACAGTTGCTTTCAGCAATGAAATTTGGGGAGGTAATTTGTTACAATATTGTGGCTATACCAACATAATCATATTTGACTTTTTAATGTCATCTAAGGGAAACAGTGGAAACAGCATCAGACTTTATTTTTTGGGGAGCTCCAAAATCACTGCAGATAGTGATTGCAGCCATGAAATTAAAAGATGCTTACTCCTTGGAAGGAAAGTCATGGCCAACCTAGATAGCATATTAAAAAAGCAGAGACATTACTTTGCCAACAAAGTCCATCTGGTCAAGGCTATGGTTTTTCCAGTGGTCATGTATGGATGTGAGAGTTGGACTGTGAAGAAAGCTGAGCACCGAAGAATTGATGCTTTTGAACTGTGGTGTTGGAAAAGACTCTTGAGAGTCCCTTGGACTGCAAGGAGATCCAACCAGTCCATCCTGAAGGAGATAAGTCCTGGATGTTCACTGGAAGGACTGATGCTAAAGCTGAAACTCCAATACTTTGGCCACCTCAAACGAAGAGTTCTCATTGGAAAAGACCCTGATGCTGGTAGGGATTGGGGGCAGGAGGAGAAGGGGATGACAGAGGATGAGATGGCTGGATGGCATCACCAACTCGATGGACATGAGTTTGGGTAAACTCCGGGAGTTGGTGATGGACAGGGTGGCCTGGCGTGCTGTGATTCATGGGGTTGCAGAGTCGGACATGACTGAGCGACTTAACTAACTAACTAACATCTCTGATGGGGAAAAAATTAGTTTTTTAGGTTTTAATCAGATGAAGTTCCTTGGAATCAGAGTCCATCAGAGATGGTAGGGACATTAGCATTAGTCGTCAATTATAGACATTTTATCGCTGAGGAAATGGAGGCCTGCTGCTGCTGCTAAGTCGCTTCAGTCATGTCCGACTCTGTGCGACCCCATGGACTGCAGCCCACCAAGCTCCTCTGTCCATGGGATTTTCCAGGCAAGAGTACTGGAGTGGGGTGCCATTGCCTTCTCCAATGGAGGCTTAGAGAAGGAAAATAAATAACTTGAAACAAACAACCAGTCAGGAGCAGCACAGGACACAGGTCTCCTGTCTCCAAGGTCTTTGCAAGTCCTCAGTTTGTTCTTTCACGAATATGCTGAGTTTTGCTAGTCTGCCAACCACCAAGCCTTTGAAAACACAGCTTTTAAAAAAGAGATTACATTTGCAGAGACCGGTGCTTCCGACTCTACAATCTGATTCTTTGATTTCTAAAGACCCTCTCAATTCTTTGTTAAAAGAAATCCCAACTTTGACATTTATCTTTTATGAAAAGATGAACGGATAGCCTTTGCCATCACCATGGCACTGCTTACTTAATCAACCATTGTGTCTCTTGGTAATCTGTCAAAAATTGGGCATGTTATAATAAAAAGCAAAGTATGTTTTCTACTCACCATTGAGTGAATTTCTTCACTGGTGTGTATTCACTTCCCTGGCAAGTTAGTAACTCAGCTTGTTTGCTTCCATTCTTTCTTTAGCTCTGATGGTCATTATTTGCATCTCAGAGTTTACAACACATTTTCATGCAAATTATATGATTTGAATTTCCCCATAACCCATTTTTATTCCCAGCAAGAAAATTGAAGCTTAGAGCAGTTACATGATTTGTTCCAGGTCATGTGGACTGGAAGGAGAATAAGTCATACTTGTAGATTTTTATTCAATAGTCTGGTTTCTATGGATGATGTCACCTTGCCAATTTATAATCTGTACCTATTGGATATGTCTAGGTGCCAGGCATGCCCACTTTCTCATTTCTTAATGAGATATCCTGGTCCAAACTGCTTCCTAAGGAAATAGCCCTGGGTTCCTCTTGGCAGCAGGGGCTTCTATGATGGGTGACCTCAGACTTAGGGCCTTTCTTCTTAGCTACATGATGGACCAAGGATTGAACTCCAAAATATGGGGGGAAAAGGAATCTGTGCATCTGAAGAAATTGAGAGGTAAACCCGGAAGACAAATAATAGACAACCCCTGGTTCTATTCTGTTTCTTTGGGACTTTCTGTTTCCAGTTCTAATCCATTTGTGTACTTAAAATAAAGCCTATTCTGCTTAACTGGACATGAGTCCAACTCACACAGTCACTTTTCTTTTGCACAACATTTCAAATTTTTCAGTGTGATGTCATTCATCATGGAAAACCAATCTATCAAGTGCATTTCAATCAAGTGCCATTATCTCAATTTCACAAGGGAGAAAATAACAGCTGTGAAGGGAGGTTAACTGACTTGCTCAAGGTCATAGAGCAAGATGACAAAATTAAACCCAGTCCCAGGATCTTTTAGTTTCTAAATTAATATTGTATATGACACACATATTTCTTTAATGTGTGTCACACAATATGTCTGTCGCAACTTTTCTCATTGAAAAACATACAATTTCCTCAGGGAATATGTTGGAGGAGAGTTTGAGAAGACTTCAGAGAACTGCTCGGAAAATCCTTGCTGCCAATATTCTTTTTTTTTTTTTAAATTTTTTTTTAAATTTATTTTTATTAGTTGGAGGCTAATTACTTTACAATATTGTAGTGGTTTTGCCCTACATTGATATGAATCAGCCATGGATTTACATGTGTTCCCCATTCTGAACTCCCCTCCCACCTCCCTCCCCATCTCATCCCTCTGGGTCATCCTAATGCACCAGCCCTGAGGACTTGCCTTTTGCATTAAACCTGGACTGGCGATCTGTTTCACAATTGATAATACACATGTGCTATTCTCTCAGATCAGTGCTATTCTCTCAGATCATTCCCCCCTCGCCTTCTCCCACAGAGTCCAAAAGTCTGTTCTATACATCTGTGACTCTTTTTCTGTCTTGCATATAGGGTTATCGTTACCATCTTTCTAAATTCCATATATATGCATTAGTATACTATATTGGTGTTTTTCTTTCTGGCTTACTTCACTCTGTATAATGGACTCCAGTTTCATCCACCTCATTAGAACTGATTCAAATGTATTCTTTTTAATGGTGGAGTAATATTCCATTGTGTATATGTACCACAGCTTTCTTATCTATTCGTCTGCTGATGGGCATCTAGATTGCTTCCATGTCCTGGCTATTATAAACAGTGCTGTGATGAACATTGGGGTATACGTGTCTCTTTCAGTTCTGGTTTCCTCGGTGTGTATGTCCAGGAGTGGGATTGCTGAGTCATATGGCAGTTCTATTTGCAATTTTTTAATGAATCTCCACACTGTTCTCCATAGTGGCTGTACTAGTTTGCATTCCTACCAACAGTGTAAGAGGGTTCCCTTTTCTCCACACCCTCTCCAGCACTTATTGCTTGTAGACTTTTGGACAGCAGCCATTCTGACTGGCATGAAATGGTACCTCATTGTGGTTTTGATTTGCATTTCTCTGATAATGAGTTAAGTTGAGCATCTTTTCATGTGTTTGTTATCCATCTGTATGTCTTCTTTGGAGAAATGTCTGTTTAGTTCTTTGGCCCATTTTTTTTTTTTTTTTAGTTGTTTATTTTTCTGGAATTGAGCTGCAGGAGTTGCTTGTATATTTTTGAGATTAATCCTTTGTTGCTTCATTTGCTATTATTTTCTCCCAATCTGAGGGCTGTCTTTTCACCTTACTTATAGTTTCCTTTGTTGTGCAAAAGCTTTTAAGTTTCATTAGGTCCCATTTGTTTATTTTTGCTTTTATTTCCAATATTCTGGGAGGTGGGTCATAGAGGATCTTGCTGTGTTTATGTCAGAGAGTGTTTTGCCTATGTTCTCCTCTAGGAGTTTTATAGTTTCTGGTCTTACATTTAGATCTTTAATCCATTTTGAGTTTATTTTTGTGTATGGTGTTAGAAAGTGTTCTAGTTTCATTCTTTTACAAGTGGTTGACCAGTTTTCCCAGCACCACTTGTTAAAGAGGTTGTCTTTTTTCCATTGTATATTGTTGCCTCCTTTGTCAAAGATAAGGTGTCCATAGGTATGTGGATTAATCTCTCAGCTTTCTATTTTGTTCCATTGATCTATATTTCTGTCTTTGTGCCAGTACCATACTGTCTTGATGACTGTGGCTTTGTAGTAGAGTCTGAAGTCAGGCAGGTTGATTCCTCCAGTTCCATTCTTCTTTCTCTAGATTGCTTTGGCTATTTGAGGTTTTTTTGTATTTCCATACAAATAGTGAAATTATCTGTTCTAGTTCTGTGAAAAATATTGTTGGTAGCTTGATAGGGATTGCATTGAATCTATAGATTGTTTTGGTTCGTATACTCATTTTCACTATATTGATTCTTCCAATCCATGAACATGGTATATTTCTCCATCTATTTGTGTCCTCTTTTATTTCTTTCATCAGTGTTTTATAGCTTTCTATATATAAGTCTTTTGTTTCTTTAGGTAGATATACTCCTAAGTATTTTATTCTTTTCATTGCAATGGTGAATGGTATTGTTTCCTGATGTTTCAAGGCAGGATACATATCACTTCACACTCACTACACCACACTAGTTTCCTGGCATCTTGAAGGTGATCAAAAATGCTCAGTGCTTTAGCTAAGCATCAAGACTCTATTGTCCAAGTTTGACATGACAACTCCATGACATGACTTCTTATTGCTGTTTCTTCAAGGAAAACTTATAGAGCCTGCTCAGATAACAGTGGAAAGTCTGAGGTAAGTGTACAGATTGGATGCATTTCATATTTATTAAACCTTCCCTCCAGGAGATGCCAAACAGATTGATACATGGCTCTTTAAATACTAGACACCACTGAATGTTTTTGATGAGGAGGGAAGTTTTGACTTTGAGAATGTGTCTTGCACTTCTCCAGCTATAAGAAGAGATGTTGACAGAGGATCCTCGTTGCTATAGACAGCATCACTGCTGACTTAGTGACTGAGCATTTAGGAATACTAACACTGACCCATTTCTGGGGATCACAGTACTCCTCTGGCAGGCTACCCTGGCTCAGAAGCTCCCTGCCAACCTTGCTGAAACTTTCCCAGGCTGCACGTGATCTCTGTGCCTCTAGAACCTCCTTTCCTGTGCTCTCTCCTTTTTAGGAGTCAGCAGTCATTATGTTGTCACGGTTCTCCCAGTCTTCCCTGGTTCCCTCCCCATTTTCTCTCAAGGCATTTCCCCTAATAACCCCCTTGCACAGTTAATCACATCTTCACATCTGATGCTTGGAGTACTTGGACAAGAAGGTAGATGAGTTTTATATGCTTAAGTCAGCAATTGCTGACTTAACATATCTAATATGTACATGTATGTATATAACTTTGAAAATAAACTTTAGAATTATCACATACTCTGATGGTGGTTCCAATACCATATCTTGGTCAGATACCAGCAAAGGTCAAGTTTCTCCATTTTTATTCCCTGATCATAAAAAATCCAAGATGAGCCAAGGCACAGATGTTGACCTGGATGGACAAGTCAGCCCCGTGCAGGACACATAGTGGGCATGATAAGGCAGTGGTGGATGTGTCCACTGAAGCACCTTGTCCAGAAGGCTTTTTTATTTCCAATCACAGAGGTCTCTTTCTATACCTAGAGCCTCAAAGAAGTTAGAACTGGCAGAAACAGTCAGTTTTAAATTCAGGGCCCTGAGTAAAAATTTGAGAAAGAATGCCTCAACTGCACCCAAAGAACAAAGCCTTCTCCCCCTTTCTGCTGGCCTCTGATTCAAATTGAATGGGGAGGCAACAAAGATACCATAACTGTTTTCTCCCTCACTGTTCTGTCAAATTGAAAATTGCTTCTAATGGTCATCCTGTAAGAATACTGTCTGTAACACCCTCCACTTAAGCCCAGCACATCCCAAATGTAGGTTAAGCAGACTTGTAAGTGTGAATAGTAATGCCTGAAGCTTTCATTCCTTCTTATTTGCTTCAATGCAATGGCTTCCCTGGTGGCAGAGTGGTAAAGAATCTGCTTGCAATGCAGAAGACATGAGTTCAATCCCTGGGTCAGGAAGATCCCACAGAGAAGGTAGTGGCTAACCCACTTCAGTATTCTTATCTGGGAATCCCATGGACAGAGGAGCATGGTAGGCTACTGTCCATGGGATTGCAAAAGAGTCAGACATGACTTAGTGACTAAACAGTATCAATGTAAGGGCAGCTCTATCTGAATTCTTCTCTTATTCCAACAATTTACATATGTTTTTCCTGGTTCCATAATCCATGTTGTCAGTATCCTGGAGGGTAGATTGGGCCCAAAGTATGTTCTACCCTTGAGCATTATTTTTAAAACTCTAGTGAGCATACTAGTGCCCTGAAGATCTTGTTAAAATACAAATTCTAGTTTCATGGCCTGCTGGTTAGGGTCTGGGGTCCTACATTCCTAAAAAGAGAAGGGACCATATTGATACTGTTAGTTTGAGGGTGTAAAGTTAAGCTTCTCAAACTTTAACATGCCTCAGAATCGCCTGGAGAGGTTGTTAAAATACTGACCCCTGGGTCCCATCCCAAAGAAGTTGATTGAGTAGATCTAATGGGGGGAACCTGAGATTCTGCATTTATAATAAACTTTCAGATGATGTCAGTGCTTTTGGTCCCTGGTCTACATGTTGCGTAGTAAGGGTTTGATGAACATATCTAATGGAAAGTCCCATAAAACCTGATTCTTCCTTTTGTCTGAGTATTTGATTTGCCTGGGAAAGTGGGTTTGGGAAATATCTGAGTATTTTTGCTTGGGGCAGATGCAGTCTTCTTTCAACTTAACCTTATAAGCTATGGGCAAATGCATAGGATTAAAAGCTTCATAGGTTTTGGACGTGAGTGGAAATTATGGGAAAGGTTCAATAGCACAGGTTTCAAATCAGGGGACCCTGACTCACCACAACCTCTCTAGGACCCATGTTTTTAAGCTTTCTCATACTAAATAAGACCCCCTCAGAATTACCTAAATTCCACAACCTGTATTTTACCTCGGCTTTAGGACTCCTTCTAAGGTTGCCAGGAGAAGAACATGGGACTCAGAAAACATTGAAAGCTGCCTGGCACTGAGCCCATGGTAATCCTGATAAGAATCAAGACCTATTTCTGGAGAGTAAGACTATACATTAAACATTGAGCAACTCTATATCTCTGCATTATATTAATACAATAACTCTATATCATCCACATGCCTTATGTGCTAGAGGTCGTATTTAGTTTTTTACATGAACAATCTCACATAAATCTTATACAGATCCAACTAGCAGACAAGAAAGCTGAAGCTGTGAGCCAGTGAGTCACAGGTCTGTTTGTCCAAAATCTGGACCTTAAACCTTTGCTATTGAAAGTGTGGCCCATGCACCAGAGGCATTAGCATCACTCAAGAGGTTCTGAAGCTACTGAAACTCAGGCCCCACCACTACTTGACCAGACTCTTCATTTGAAAAAAATGCAAGCAATTTCTGGGCATTTTAGGACAATGCTTTGGCCCACTCTGCTGGATCACCTCTCTACCAAGGAAGGATTTTTGCAGACTCATTGGAAATGTTCTAGCACAGATCCAGTGAGACATCAAAGGCAGTCATTTTCATGCCTGGCAAAGGGATGGTTTGATTGCTTTGGGAGGAGAACTGCTTGGCAGCACATCAGAGTTCAGGGAGCTGCATGTGCTGATGCAGGCAACTCCTGGCTTCTTGGGGCTGGACTTGGGGACTGATGTGCAACCGTGATCCAGGAGTAAATTAGAGTCTATTAAAAGCAGGGCTTTCCCTTGTGGAACTTGCTTCTTCTAAGGGAGTGCTCCCCAAATCTTCAGTTAATACAAAGTTCTTTAAGAGTGGAGAGTAAGAAAAAGAAGACCCCTCCCCATCTCACTTGGCTTTTAGGGAACATCACAGAGATAAGAGTAATATCAGGGACTTCCCTAGTTTTGTCATTAAGAGTCCATGTTCCCAAGGCAGGGCATGCAAGTTTCATCACTATCAGGGAACTAAGATCCCACAAGCTACACAGTGTGGCCACAAAGAGAAAGAAATATCTTTCCTGGGAAGGGGAGACAATACTGGGCAGAGAAAATCAGTATTAGACTATAGAAGGGGATCCACTTTGGGGAAAATGTGTGAAACAGGAGAGTTTGCCATCCTTCTTGGTTTTGGTGGATTGAAACAACAGTCATTTAGAAATTCACAATTCTGTAATTGACCAGTGCTCTGCTGACCTGGTCCTAACTTAGTTGAGAACAAAACTCTCTCCTGGTTTCAGCTGGGACAACTCTACTCTAGTTCATGTGTCTCTCATTGTCCTATAGTCTAGCCTGGTGGCTCAAAAGAATGAGCAGCACCATTCAGGATACTTTGAAGTCTAAACTAAGCAGGCATGCTGTCACTTGTGCTATATTCCATGGACTAAGGTGAATTGAAAAGCCAGTTCACATATAAAGGCTCTCCCTCTTGATGGGAGGAGCCGCAAGGCCACACTGCTGAAAGGGCATGGATACAAGGTGGAGAACTGGGGTTTATTTTGTAATCTGCTCTACTCCTACTAACTGCTTCTCATCTGTCCTTTTTTGAAATAGTAATTAGTACACTGGTTCTTGCCTAAAGATTCCACTTTGTTGTTCATGGGCTTATTGCTCCTCCCAGCTCAATGCATTTGAAAACCTCTGTGTGCATTTAGGGGTGCTGGTTGGCCCTAAATTTGGTTGCAAGCCATCAAATACAAAAGAAGCAGGAGGAAGAAGGAAGTCAAGAGAGCCCAGAATTTTCATAGAAATTAAAATCTCAGTGAGATACCAACCCACTCCTAAAACATGCTGAATGAAAAAAAACAGGCAACTGCATATGTTGGCAAGGATGTAGAATAATTAGAACACTCATATTTCACAGATGGAAAGGTAGATACTTTGAGCAATTTGTTGGCATTATTCAATAAAGTTGGTGCTATGCATATTCCATGACACAGTGGTTCTACCCCTAGATATAGATCCAGCAGAAATGTTAAATAAGGTCAACCAAGACCGTTCATAGCAGGATTATTTGTAATATCACCAAACAGGAAATACTTCACTTGTTTATTCACCATAGAGTGGGTAAATGTATCATTGTGTATTCTTACAGTGGAATATTTATACAGCAATGAGAAACAATGGTTTGTAACTGCTTATAAGGATATAATGAATTTCACAAAACTGGTAGAAGAAGTCAAGAGAGGACTTGTTACACGTCTATTCATTCACATTCAAAAATAGGCAAAACTGATCTCTGGTATTAGAATCAAGTGTAGTGGTTTTCCATGAAGGCATTTGGGGTCCTGGTTCCTTAATCCTGGGGCTTCTCAGTTCCTTAATCCAGGG
Source organism: Cervus canadensis (assembly GCF_019320065.1). NCBI lineage: Eukaryota > Metazoa > Chordata > Mammalia > Artiodactyla > Cervidae > Cervus > Cervus canadensis. Next base: position 15,747,156 of record NC_057395.1, on the reverse strand, counting down.
GTTGCTTATGAAGTGTTTATGAAGTAAAGATTTCAGCACCTTCCACTTAGGACGAGCATGCATTTTTGTTTGAATATTATACTTCAATAAGAAGGCTTTAGAGAAGAGATATGAAATGAGATAAATCTGAGTTCAAACCAGTTCTATAGTCTGGACTTCAACAAGATTTCTGACCTCTCTGAGCCCCAGTTTCTTAACATTCAATATGATCATGGTCTTTATGATGATTAAATTTTAAAATATGTGTGAAGCTCTCTGTGGGCTTCCCTGGTGTCTCAGCTGGTAAAGAATCCTCCTGCAATTCAGGAGACCTGGGTTCGATACCTGAGTTGGGAAGATCCCCTGGAGAAGGGAAAGGCTACCCACTCCAGTATTCTGACCTGGAGAATTCCAAGGACAGAGGAACCTGGCAGGCTACAGTCCACGGGATTGCAAAGAGTGGGACACAGCTGAGAGACTTTCACTTTCACAAAGCTATCTGTGCTCAATAAACGTTAATCCCTCCTCCTGCTTGCTGTGGAAAAGAGCTAAAATTACATTGAGTCTCCCAGATGTGCAAAGTACAATGTTTTCATTATACCATTACACAAAATCATGTTCTCAGTTTTGCTTTCAAAAAAGAAAGACAACAGGGGTTAAGCAACACGTCTGAACTTTTCCCATTTCATTACTTATGAGTGTGAATATTCTGGGTGTTATGTATTAAATTGGTTAATACTTTATATGTCCTTCTATCACTATTTATGATACTTACTTTTCCCCTTTGGTTTTGCAGATCATTTTGTTGCTACCCGCCATACCATGCTAAGTCGCTTCAGTCATGTCTGACTCTGCACAACACTATGGACTGTAGCTAGCCAGACTCCTCCGTCCATGGGATTCTCCAGGCAAGAATACTGGAGGGATTGTTGCTCCAGCCTATCTAAATTATTAACAGCACTTAGAATATTGGGTTAATCAAGGGATTTTATAGCAGTAAAGTTATTACTTTAATGAATGCGTAGTACAAAACTTTACTCTATTCAACTTAAGGACTTAGAGCCATTTGGTTTTTAGCCTCCAGCTTAAAAATGACCTTGAGGTATAAATGGGTGAATCAGGCACGAATAGTCTGTCTGGGCTTCTCACTGTTTGTTCCAGAAGAGGGCCTGTGTGTGGCTGGGCCAGGAGGAAATCCTGACTTCAGTTTTCTCTGTTCTTGATGGCAAACTCTCTGGGGGTGTCTCCTGAGAAAGTGCAGGAGAGAAAAAAGCCTGGGGGAGATTTCAAAGATGCTAGGAAAAATTGGCTGCTCCCCAAAGCTATTCTCCATGGTGATACTCACACACACATGCACACACACACACACACACACACACAAGTACACATGCATGAAATCTATGCTTAAATCTTGTGCTGCTAAGACAGGTTGCTGTCAGACAGCCAATGTTTAGACCTTCATGAAACCACAGCTTGACAGGAAGAAAAATCACCCAAAAGACTTGATAAGCTGAGGAAGCTGACTTCATCTATTTCATAATTTTACTTAGACCTCAAGCCTGATTTGTCACATCCTGATCTAAAGGAGAATCAAGAATCATTTAATAATAATAATAACATATAATTATTCTTAACAACTAAAACCTTAAAGTGCTATGTGAAATCTATATTCTCCCCAACAGCCCTACAAAATAGGCTGTTCTCAAACTATCATTTTATAGGAAAAGAAACTGAGCCTCTGAGAGGTAGACTGAATAGAAGTCAAGCCACCAGATCCTAACCTGGGATTTGTTTATACATTTTTCAAGTAACTAAAATAGTTTTCTCATTACTATATATTTAATATTTTGATGGGTGTAATGAGAGTTGGGCAAGAACCACAGAGGCAAGCTAGGAAAAAATATGCATGCAGAGTAGACCTAGGGCTTGGGACATGATGAGATATGCTAGAAGTGGCTGAAGTTACATGAGGTTTAAGACTTGAGTTGTGGAAGCCTGTTTATGGATAAAAGGAAATTAGAAGGGAACTGGCTGGGAGAGACTGAGGATTTGGAGAAAATGCTTGGACATCAGGTGACAGGAGAACATCTAACTGGAAACTGTCCTCTTGGTGAGTTGACTTGTCACACACCCAGATATCCTGACCCTTCACTGGAGGGGGTAACTGCCGAACTGGAAACACTGGACGTTATCTCTATTGGAGGGAGAATGGAAAAATTAAGAGCAAATGTTGAAGGTTGAGTCTGGGAAAAAGCACTTGTTTAGTGGGGGCAGGAAGAAGGCCTGAGAAATAGGAAATGAGAAGTTAAGTGGTATTACATCGCTATATTAAGAAGTCCAAAGAGTTAAATTTCAAGGCTGCTGCCGACAGTCAAGAGCACAGATGGGGAATGAGAGTCACTGATTAGCAGGTCATCTGGTGCTTTTAGCATCGTGGTGTCTTTTGTCATACTGCTAAGTCTCTGGAGCGATATTCTGTAGAAGAAGGATGTTGGGTGCTTAAATAGTGGTATTTTGTGAGACCTGGAGAGTACAGTTATAGGTTATATGTAAAATTTGAAACACTAAAGATAAAAGGAAGAACTGCAAGGTAGAAAACAGAAGGATTTTGTTTTTTTCCAATTTGGTTGATGTGCATGTTTTTCTTCTTTGCTTTCTTGTGTGTTTAAGAACAGGGGAACTTCTGTGCTACAGACAGAAAGCAAGGAGGTAGTTGAAGTTTGAAGGTGCTTATTGTGGAAGCAGGATACAACTGAAGAGAGAGCCTGAGAGGCTATACTGCAGACCAGTGTTTCTTAAATTTGAGTGTGCAAGAATATCTGGGAGAATGGATCAAAACTCGTAGGCCCCAGGATCTGACAGAGTCAATGCAGTTAGCTAGTCAGTCTAGCGAGTCAGTCTAGTCTATCAAGCATATGCATTTCCAATTAGTGTGGTGATTCAGGTGGCCCTAGGGCAGCTCTGTGGCAGCAATTTCAGTCCTCATTTCTCTGTTGCATTCAAGACTGTTCAAGACATCCAGCAATTGTGCTGTCTCTTGGCTTTCTAGAACTATTATGTTGTAATTTTCAGCCTCGTTTCTGACACCTTTTCCTTTCCAACCAGGAGACATCCAGGAATCGGCTTTGTTTTTCTCTACACAGCATGCATAAGTAACTCATTTATATCACTATTTCCAGACATGGATGAACCACGTTCTCCTTGCTTGTGTATTATTCTTCCTGCTGTCTCTACCTGGAATGTTCTACCCCATTGGAGGGGTCCTTGGACTCTTTGATCAATAGAAATTGATAAGAGGCCAGCTGAGAAATGCAGGCTAGGTTCTACTGGGGCTTGTGATGAAACACCAGGGAGCAAAACAAGTAACTGATCCCTTGCTTGCTCCCTTAAATCTGGTCCCCTAAATAAGGTGAGAGTCATGGCAGGTCCAGGGGCGGATGGGGTGGTCTGCCCACCCCCTGGTTGTTGCTGTGTGCGGGGATCATGTGCAGTACCCTGTTTTTGCTCTGGGTACCTCAGAATTGGCAGTTGGGTTTCTGGTCTTTTGTATCTTGTTCCCATTTTGTCCCAGCAGCTGCGTTCATGCAGTTATTTTAGTCTCTTGTAGTTTCTTTGTATCTTGTTGTTCCTGAAGACGTTTGTCCAGATGCAAGCACTGCAGCAAAGGATCCCAGCCTGTCTCACTACCTCTCCCGAAAACTTTCCCTCCCCAGACTCACCATTTTCTACACTGTCTCCACTAACTAATGCGATGCTGCACAATCTCTTCCTCTCACAGACCAACCAAGAACTTGTCCCTTCATAAGCAAGATGTGCTCATCTTGATTAAATCTGGACGCCCAAATATTATAGTAACAACTGGAGACGCTGAACTGAATTGTGAAATGATGCTAAGAAATTAATAATTTTGTTGAGCAATATAATAATACTGTGGTCATACAGAAAAATGTACTTATTTTTTAGAGATTTATACTGAGTTTGTGTGTTGCATGGGTAAATTTGTCTTACCATAGTGAAAAAAGAGATCGAGCAAATGTGATAAAATGTTTAAGAGGATTAAATCAAGGTGGTGAGTATATGAGTTTACATTATGCTCCCTACTTTTCTGTATAGTTCAAAACTTAGAAGTTTACATAGTAAATAAGAAAAGCCATCATCTACTGAATCATGGATTCGGTGATCTGGTCCTATCTTTTGGAATACTCATTAAAATAACTGTGTTAAATTAGTTATTTATCATAGGCTTTAAGATTATTGACTAATGTAATCTTGGTCCACACTTAAGAATTCGGCTGTTCCCTCTCTCTTGGTGGTGGTGTATATCTTTGATTAGAATTTGGATGGACTTGCACCCAATTTTTCTCCAAGTCTAGAATGGGCAGCATCCATTCACGGCATGACAATGGCAAAAGCAACAACAAACTCTCAGCGTTCCTTCGTGAAAGGCATGCTTTGCAGCTAGGATTCCAGCAGTAGGAAGAATGGGGAGGTTCCAGCCCAGACTGGCTGGCTCCACACTTCAGGTGGCTGTCAAAGCTGTGGGTGGACCTTTTCCCCAAGTGCAGAATCAGCCTTGGGAGAGATGTTTGGCCAGACAGTCTCTCAGCTGGTTCTCCAGTTACTGATATCTTTACTTGAAGGGCTTTACAGAAAAATCATGGGAGAGAGAAAAGGCTTGACCTTAGAGACATTAAGAAAGAGCTGGTCTTGTTCAGCAGTGGGGCTCCCTGCTCTCTAAGACACTCTGTCATGTACTCTCCTCTGGGTTAGTCCATGTGACCCCTGTGAGGATGCCCCAGAGAAGGGGATGGTCTGGAGTGACTGTACTCCAAGACAAACAATGAGGGGCAAGAGTCAACTTGGCAGAGAGACAGCTGTGGGACAACGCTGGGAAACTAGAATCCTGTGAGGATGGATTTGATGAGATGACTGAAGTGAACCACTTCTGAAGAGTAGCTGCTATTCTTCAGAAACACAGTCCCTGCAGTGAGTGCAGCAGAAAGAAAGAGGCTGAGAGAACAGGACAGAGAACATGATTAGTGCTCCCTGCAAACTGTTTCCTGAAAGCGCTGTAGAATCTCCCATATAAAAAGAAGCCTCTTGCTATTCTCACCTACATGTGTTTTCCTAAGTTGGAAAAACAGCTTAACTTTGGAGTTGTTAGTTTGTTAATGAAAAGGGAGAAGACAGGGAACCAGATGATCTCCAGACTTCTTTTTAGCTTAAATTTCCACCTATTACCAGAATGAAGTAACCGGATGGTAACTGACCCAATAGAGTCCATAAGGCTGGTTGCCATGCTGCTTTGAGCAATTTACTCACTGACTTCAGTTAGTGGCATGTTCAGAGGACACTTAAGCCGAAGATTATTTTAACTGTTACAAGTTGAATATATTATTTGTGAAATCTGCATTCAGATAATTCAGGCTATTCATGTTCAACCCTAAGCAAAAGAAATATTTCTGTTGAAAAAGTATTGGTCTTCCAAAATAGAGTACTCTGAAATTATAAACTTATAGATGAATGCTGAAAAGAAAAGTGAGATTTTGAAAAGCGAAATGAACTTTCAAGTTGACAAATATTGAAGATCAAGGCCTTGGGGCTGCATCAGAATTCAGAGACATTAGTTGGTTGGATGCCATCACCGACTCAATGGACATGAGTTTGAGCAAACTCCTGGAGGCAGTGAAGGGCAGTGAAGCCTGGCATGCTGCAGTCCATGGGGTCTCAAAGAGTCGGACACGACTGAGTGACTAAACAACAGCAACCCTGTCATTATGTATTATTGAGTTTGCAAGAAGAATATTCCCGGAGCTGATGGGTTCTCAGAAGTGGGGCATCCTGGTGAGTGGGGGACAAGCAAGCAAGGGATGGTCCAGACCACAGATAGTCCCTAAAGGGTGCAGAGAAAACCTGAATCTCAAGCTTGGCTGCATGTTGGACTTCCACTGGGAGGTTTAAAAAACACTGCTGCATGGCTCTCGCCTGTAGTGGGTCTGATTTAATTGCCCTGGGGTGTATTCTGGACATGAGAATTTTGCAAAGCTCTCCGGGTGACTCTAACATGCACCCAAGGGTGAGAACAAGTCTGTGGATCCCTGGGACCACTTCCAGCTGGAGAATCTGGTTTCCTGAACAGAGCCGCATCCCTACCCTGGAGGAGCCCTCTAATCGCTTTGCTATTTCCCATCTTCTTCCTCTTAGAAATTTTTGTCTTTTTCCTTGAAAGAGAACTAACTACAACAAACAAAAAGAAATAAGCAATTATTATATTCAGGCAGTAAACAAACACTACCGATGACAGACATCTTAATTTATGTAAGTAGGTCTGTAAACAAACACTGTATTAAAAACCTAAGGAGGGATTCCCTGGTGGTCCAGCGGTTAAGACTCCATACTCCCAACGCAGGGGGCCCAGGTTCATTCCCTTGTTAGGGAACTAGATTCCACATGCCACAACTAAAGATCCCTCAAGCTATAACAAAGACTCAGAACAGCCAAAAAATAAATAAATACATTTTCCTAATTAAACTTAAAAGCTTTTGCACAACGAAGGAAACTACAAGCAAGGTGAAAAGACAGCCTTCAGAATGGGAGAAAATAATAGCAAATGAAGCAACGGACAAAGAACTTATCTCAAAAATATACAAGCAGCTCATGTAGCTAAATACCAGAAAAATAAATGACCCAATCAAAAAATGAGCCAAAGAACTAAACAGACATTTCTCCAAAGAAGACATACAGATGGCTAACAAACACATGAAAAGATGCTCAACATCACTCATCATCAGCGAAATGCAAATCAAAACCACAATGAGGTACCATCTCACCCTGGTCATAATGCCTGCTATCCAAAAGTCTACAAGCAATAAATGCTAGAGAGGGTGTGGAGGAAAGGGAACCCTCTTACACTGTTGGTGGGAATGCAAACTAGTACAGCCATCATGGAGAACAGTGTGGAGATTCCTTAAAAAACTGCAAATAGAATGGCCATACAAGCCAGCAATTCCACTGCTGGGCATACACACCAAGGAAACCAGAATTGAAAGAGACATGTGTACCCCAATGTTCATTGCAGCACTGTTTATAATAGTCAAGACATGGAAGCAACTAAGATGTCCATCAGCAGACAAATGGATAAGAAAGCTGTGGTACATATACACCATGGAATATTACTCAGCCATTAGAAAGAATGCATTTGAGTCAGTTCTAATGAGGTGGATGAAACTGGAGCCTACTATACAGAGTGAAGTAAGTCAGAAAGAAAAATATCAATACAGTATACTAATGCATATATATGGAATTTAGAAAGATGGCAATGATAACTCTATATGTAAGACAGAAAAAGAGTCACAGATATATAGAACAGACTTTTAGACTCTGTGGGAGAAGGCGAGGGGGGGATGATCTGAGAGAGCACTGAAACATGTATATTATCAATTATGAAACAGATCACCAGTCCAGGTTTGAAGCATGAGGCAAGTCCTCAGGGCCGGTGCACTAGGATGACCCAGAGGGATGGGATGGGGAGGGAGGTGGGAGGGGGATTCAGGATGGGGAACACATGTATACCCACGGTGGATTCAAGTCAATGTATGGCAAAACCACTACAATATTGTAAAGTAATTAGCCCCCAGTTAAAATGAATAAATTAATTAAAAAATAAAAACCAAAGGAATGCCCTTCCCCCTGACAACTAGAACAAAACTTATCCATATATATGTTGGCCTGTGGTCTGATATTTGAGTCAACTTTGGTCCTCCCAGAGTTTGTTAGTGTCTGATGGAAGTCACGCTATTTGTTTGAAAGCTAAGGCCTTCTTAGCAAAATGATCTCACCTTGATAACAGATAAGGGATCAGTGAACTACAGCCCCATGGATCAAGTCCAGCCTGTTGCTTGTTTTGTTAATGAAGTTTTATTGAAAAGCATCCATGTTCATTTATTCACTGATTGTCTAGGGCTGCTTTGGCACTACAACAGAGTTGAGTAGTTGTGACAGAGGCTTCTGACCTGTGGAGCCAAAAATGTCTACTATGTGGTCCCTTATAAATAATGTTTGCCAGTCCTGTAAATAAGGACATTTCTAGGCTGCAGTGTTAGTGTTTGTCTGCTGTGGTAAATTGATTTTAAAAACATGGCCAGTTCTTAACCCCTCCCTAAATTCTTTCCAATGTGACCTAAAATGGAACCCATTTCAGCAGCCATTGAAACTGGGCTGGTCTGGTGTGTTGTTTTGAATTCTGAGAATGTGACACTGGAGCCATCCTGAGCCTAGGCTTCAGAAGCCCTTGCAAACTTTCTCTTGCTCTCTTGCAATCCTTCCTCTGAGAATAAACCTGTTGGATGCTGAGAGATATATAGAGTCCAGTTACCTCACTGGCTCAGCTCAGCCAACCTCAAGAAGCAGAGTCGTCCTGCTGAGTGTGGCTGACCACAGGTGTATGAATGTGCCTGATCACAACCAGAAGAAGTATCTAGCCACATATAGCACAGATAGCTCATCTACAGATTCATGGGTTAGATAAATATTTGATGTTTTAATCCACTACATTTTAGAGTGGATTGTTACACAACAGTTCATGTGGTAGGAGCTTCTTCTCTTTCCTCTTTGTTTCCAAAGTCATAATACCTCAGTCTTGTCCACAGACCCAAGTCTGAAACAAGAGAATTACCTTCAGAAAGAAAAACAGTAAGCATTCTTTCACCAAAAGCTAAGAAAACTGGTGTCTATTATACAGAGTGAAGCAAGCCAGAAAGAGAAACACCAATAGAATACATTAATGTGCATATATGGAATTTAGAAATATGGTGATGATGACCCTGCATGCAAGACAGCAAAAGAGACACAGATGTAAAGAATAGACTTTTGGACTATGTGGGAGAAGGCGGGGGGTGGGGGGATGATATGAGGGCATTGAAACCTGTATATTACCATATGTAAAATGGATGACCAGTGCAAATTCGATGCATGAAGCAGGGCACCCAAAACTGGTGCTCTTGGATAACCTACAGGGATGGGGTGGGGAGGGAGGTGAGAGGGGGATTCAGGATGGCAGGACAAATGTACACCCATGGCTGATCCATGTCGATGTATGGCAAAAACCACAATACTGTAAAGTAATTAGCAATTAAAATAAATTAATTAATTTTTTAAAGTTTTTTAAAAAGCTAAGAAAACAAACATAAAAATAAAAACTTGCATTTAAAATAGTAATAACAAATCTGAAGGGGTCCGCATATGATAGCTTCTTTAAAGAAACTAGGCCATGCCATGTGGGGCCGCCCAAGATGGATGGGTCATGGTGGAGAGGTCTGACAGAAAGTGGTCCACTGGAGAAGGGAATGGCAAACCACTTCGGTATTCTTGTCTTGAGAACCCAATGAACAGTATGAAAAGGCAAAAAGATAGGACACCGAAAGATGAACTCCCCAGGTCAGTATGTGCCCAATAGGCTACTGGAAATCAGTGAGGAACTAACTTCAGAAGGAATGAAGGGATGGAGCCAAAGCAAAAACAGTACCCAGTTGTGGATGTGACTGGTGATAGAACAAGGTCTTATGCTATAAAGAGCAATATTGCATGGGAACCTGGAATGTTAGGTCCACGAATCAAGGCAAATTAGAAGTGGTCAAACAGGAGATGGCAAGAGGGAACATTGACATTTTAGGAATCAGTGAACTAAAATGGAATGGAATAAGTGAATTTAACTCAGATGACCATTATATCTACTATGGTGGGCAGGAATCCCTTAGAAGAAATGGAGTAGCAATCATAGTCAACAAAAGAGTCTGAAATGCACTACTTGGATGCAATCTCAAAAACGACAGAATGATCTCTGTTTATTTCCAAGGCAAACCATTCAATATCACAGTAATCCAAGTCTATGCCCTGACCACTAATGCTGAAGAAGCTGAAGTTGAACGATTCTATGAAGACCTACAAGACCTTCTAGAACCAACACCCAAAAAAAGATGTCCTTTTCATTATAGGGGACTGGAATGCAAAAGTAGGAAGTTGAGAAACACCTGGAGTAACAGTCAAATTTGGCCTTGGAGTACAGAAGGAAGCAGGGCAAAGGCAAATAGAGTTTTGGCAAGAGAATGCATTAGTCATAGCAAACACCCACTTCCAACAACACAAGAGACAACTCTACACATGGACATCACCAGATGGTCGACACTGAAATCAGACTGATTACATTCTTTGCAGCTAAAGATGGAGAAGCCCTATACAGTCAGCAAAAAGAAGACTGGGAGCTGATTGTGGCTCAGATCATGAACTCCTTATTGCCAAATTCAGACTTAAACTGAAGAAGGTAGGGATAACCATTAGACCATTCAGGTATAACCTAAATCAAATCCCTTATGATTATACAGTGGAAGTGAGAAATAGATTTAAGGGACTAGATCTGATAGACAGAGAGTGTGATGAACTATGGACGTAGGTTTGTGACATTGTACAGGAGACAGAGATCAATACCATCCCTAAGAAAAAGAAATACAAAAAGGCAAAATGGCTGTCTCAGGAGGCCTTACAAATAGCTATAGAAAGAAGAGAAGTGAAAAGCAAAGGGGAAAAGGAAAGATATATCCATTTGAATGCAGAGTTCCAAAGAATAGCAAGGAGAGACAAGAAAGCCTTCCTCCATGATCAATCCAAAGAAATAGAGGAAAACAATAGAATGGGAAAGACTAGAGATCTTTTCAAGAAAATTAGAGATACCAAGGGAACATTTCATGCAAAGACGGGCTCAAAAAGGAAAGAAATGGTATGGATCTAACAGAAGAAGAAGATATTAAGAAAAGGTGGCAAGAATACACAGAACTGTAAAAGAAGATTTGCACAACCCAGACAATCACGATGGTGTGATCACTCACATAGAGTCAGGCATCCTGGAATGTGAAGTCAAGTGGGCCTTAGGAAGCATCACTACAAATAAGAGCTAGTGGTGATGGAATTCCAGTTGAGCTATTTCAAATCCTGAAAGATGATGCTGTGAAAGTGCTGCACTCAATATGTCAGCAAATTTGGAAAACTCAGCAGTGGCCACAGGACTAGAAAAGTTAAGTTTTCATTCCAATCCCAAAGATAGGAAATGCTAATAAATGCTCAGACTACCACATGATTGCACTCATCTCACGTGCTAGTAAGGTAATGCTCAAAATTTACACATGAACCGTGAACTTCCAGATGTTCAAGCTGGGTTTAGAAAAGGTAGAGGACCAGAGATCAAATTGCCAACATCCACTGAATCATCGAAAAAGCAAGAGAGTTCTGGAATAACATCTCCTTCTTCTTTATTGACTCTGCCAAAGCCTTCAACTGTGTGGATCACAATAAACTGTGGAAAATTCTGAAAGAAATGGGAATTACCACACCACCTGACCTGCCTATTGAGAAATTTGTATGCAGGTCAGGAAGCAAAAGTTAGAACTGGACATGGAGCGACAGACTGGTTCCAAATAGGAAAAGGAGTATGTCAAGGCTATATATTGTCTCCCTGCTTATTTAACTTCTATGCAGAGTACATCATGAGAAACGCTGGGCTGGAGGAAGCACAAGCTGGAATCAAGATTACACTGTTGGTGGGAATGCAAACTAGTACAGCCGCTATGGAGAACAGTGTGGAGATTTCTTAAAAAACTGAAAATAGAACTGCCATATGACCCAGCAATACCACTTCTGGGCATACACACTGAGGAAACCAGATCTGAAAGAGACATGTGCACCCCAATGTTCATCACAGCACTGTTTGTAATAGCCAGGACATGGAAGCAACCTAGATACCCATCAGCAGACGAATGGATAAGGAAGCTGTGGTACATATACACCGCGGAATATTACTCAGCCATTAAAAAGAATTCATTTGAATCAGTTCTAATGAGATGGATGAAACTGGAGCCCATTATACAGAGTGAAGTAAGCCAGAAAGATAAAGACCATTACAGTATACTAACACATATATATGGAATTTAGAAAGATGGTAATGATAACCCTATATGCAAAACAGAAAAAGAGACACAGATGTACAGAACAGACATTTGGACTCTGTGGGAGAAGGCTAGGGTGGGATGTTTCGAGAGAACAGCATCGAAACATGTATATTATCTATGGTGAAACAGATCACCAGCCCAGGTTGGGTGCATGAGACAAGTGCTCGGACCTGGTGCACTGGGAAGACCCAGAGGGATTGGGTAGAGAGTGAGGTGGGAGGGGGGATCGGGATGGGGAATACATTTAAATCCATGGCTGATTCATGTCAATGTATGACAAAAACCACTACAATATTGTAAAGTAATTAGCCTCCAACTAATAAAAATAAATGAAAAAAAAAAAAAAGATTGCTAGGAGAAATATCAATAACCTCAGATATGCAGATGACACCACCCTTATGGCAGAAAGTGGAGAAGAACTAAGGAGCCTCTTGATGACAGTGAAAGAGGAGAGTGAAAAAGTTGGCTGAAAGCTCAACATTCAGAAAACTAAGATCATGGCATCTGGTCCCATCACTTCATGGCAAATAGATGGGGAAACAGTGTCAGACTTTATTTTTTTGTGCTCCAAAATCACTGCAGATGGTGATTGCAGTCATGAAATTCAAAGACACTTATTCCTTGGAAGGAAAGTTATGACCAACCTAGATAGCATATTAAAAGGCAGAGACATTACTTTGCCAACAAAGGCCCGTCTAGTCAAGGCTATGGTTTTTCCAGTGGTCATGTATGGATGTGAGAGTTGGACTATAAAGAAAGTTGTGTGCTGAAGAATTGATGCTTTTGAACTATGGTGTTGGAGAAGATCTTGAGAGTCCCTTGGACTGCAAGGAGATCCAACCAGTCCATCCTACAAGAGATCAGTCCTGGTTGTTCATTGGAAGGACTAATGCTGAAGCTGAAACTCCAATACTTTGGCCACCTGAGGTAAAGAACTGACTCATTTAAAAAGACCCTGATGCTGGGAAAGATTGAGGCAGGAGAAGAAGGGGACGACAGAAGAGATGGTTGGATGCCATCACCAACTCAATGGACATGAGTTTGAGTAATCTCTGGGAGTTGGTGATGGACAGGAAGGCCTAGTGTGCTGCAGTTCATGGGGTCGCAAAGAGTCGGACACGACCGAGCGACTGAACTGAACTGAACTGATTATACATGTATTTCCTTGTTTTGTTTGGGTAGTGCCAAACCAGTAAAGAAAGCTTCACCTTTTCATGAAATATTCCCTCTGCCTAAAAGTCTCTATTTTTAGTTTTTTAAGGAACCTCCATACTCTTCTCCATTGTGGCTGTACCAATTTACCTTCCCACCAACAGTATAGGAGGGTTCCCTTCTCTCCCCACTCTCTCCACCATTTATCATTTATGGTTTGTTGTTTAGTTGCTAACTCCAGTGTGACTCTGCAACCCCATGGACTGCAGCCCACCAGGCTCCTCTGTTCATGGGGTTTACCAGGCAAGAATACTGGAGTGGGTTAGTCATTTCCTTTTCCAGGGGATTTTCTCTACCTAGGGATCGAATAGGGCTTGGCAGGTGGATTCTTTACCACTGAGTCACCAGGGAGGGCCATTGTTTGTGGATGTTTTGATATTTAAAATGTATAACCAACAAGGACTTACTATATAGCACAAGGAACTCTGTCCAATGTTATGTGGCAGCCCGGATGGGAGGGGAGTTTAGGGAAGAATGGATACATGCATACATGTGGTTGGGTCACTTTGCTTTGCACCTAGAACTATCACAATTGGCTATGCTCTAATGTAAAGTAAAAAGTTTTTTAATTTTTTTAAATAAAAATAAAAGTTTCAACAGCTAGACATGTTATGGAATATTTAGGTCTCAGTTAAGTGTCAACTCTTCATCAAAGGTTCTACTTTGTGAGCCAATTTACAGTAGCCCCCTAAAAGTTTTCAGTTTACTGTGTTTTATTTTCTTCCAGGTAATTTGGTTATGTTACATATTTATTTTTTTATGGGTATACCTCTTTGTAGTCTGTTTCTCCCCCAGGAATATGCTACATGAGTGATGAGGAACTTCATGCTTCTTATATGGTGCTGCATTCCCAGCACTTAGAATAGTACCTTAGCTCAGTTCAGTCTCTCAGTCACGTCCGACTTATTGTGACCCCACGGACTGCAGCACACCAGGCCTCCCTGTCCATCGCCAACTCCCAGAGTTTACTCAAACTCATGTCCATTGAGTCGGTGATGTCATCCAACCATCTCATCCTCTGTCATCCCCTTCTCCTGCTGCCTTGAATTTTACCCAAGCATCAGGGTTTTTTCTAATGAGTCAGCTCTTCACATCAAGTGGCCAAAGTATTGGAGGTTCAGCATCAGTCCTTCCAATGAATATTCAGGACTCATTTCCTTTAGGATTGATTGGCATGATCTCCTTGCAGTCCAGGGACTCTCAGGAGTCTTCTCCATCACAATTCAAAAGCATTATTTCTTTGGCACTCAGCCTTCTTTATGGTCCAACTTTCATATCCATACATGACTACTGGAAAAACCATAGCTTTGACTATATGACCTTTTATCAGCAAAGCAATGTCTCTGCTTTTTAATATGCTGTCTTGGTTTATCATAGCTTTTCTTCCAAGGAGCAAGTGTCTTTTAATTTCATGGCTGCAGTCACCATCTGCAGTGATTTTGGAGCCCAAGAAAATTAAGTCTGTCACTGTTTCCATTGTTACCCCATCTATTTGTCATGAAGTGATGGGACCAGATGCCATGAGAATAGTGCCTAGCCCATGGCAAATCTTGATTAGTATTAGGAGAAAATAATTAGTAATATTACTATTACACTATGGGAACATGTCTCCCTGTCAGCAGTGTTGGCCACATTTTCACTAGAGAATAAGGCAGGTCACTCTCCCTATTGGGGAACTAGAAGCTGATGAAGTTTCATTCTGTAGGACCCACAGCAAACCACAGCACAATATGTCACCAAAACCCAAGGATTCGGAAGGCTTAAAATTCACAAGCCTGGGAAGACACCCAATTAACAGAGATTAAAGCCCAAATGTGACTCACACATCTATTGGAAATGTTTAGACAATGTCAAACAGTATCCAATCTGGTTTTGCAACTAGGTTAATGTTCTGTGCATCCTGGGGGAGGCAGGGAGAGGGGAGAGATTGAATTCCATTTTAAAGAAACATAGGAGATACTTTGCTTCTCATCAAGAAGTGTACTTCATAGGTTTCCTCTATGCTTTCCAGCCCCAAATGATTGAATCAGCATTAATGCCAGAAAATTGGAAGTGTCTTAACATGCATTAATTGCTTAATGGCCATGTTGTCTGCTTGAAAAGGGCGGGGTGGTATTTAAGTTGCTTAATGACTTTACATTTTCCCATGGCAAAATACCTGTGATTTGGTTATGCCATAATTAAAGAGTTACATAAACAAGGCTTTGGAAACACTGAACTGGCTCCCTTGGTAAAGGGATTTTGGTCCCTCCAGCTGGCTTGCTCAGGCCCTTCCGATGAAGAAAATTACCACTACCAGCTCTCACTCTGCCTTTTAGAAGGCGACCTTGCGTTTATCTCTGCCTTTCTGTGTGTGTTGCCAAGTGTAGGTTATGGGGCTATGGGAGTATGTAGAGGGAAGGTTTGAAAAACACTAAAAAAACAACAGCATTGTTTAGAAACAATTTCAAAACAAGATTAAATATAAGCCATTAGGACAAGCAGGGTAAACAGAAGAGCCTGGTTGCCTTGAAGAAAGAGTCTAGGGATGAGAAGCCCTCAGGCGGTGTGGGGTTTGTCTTGTCAAACCCGCTGATCAAATGTTTATTACTGTATAAAGAAGAACTTTGAACCCATGTGGTTTGCTCTCCCAGAAACACGGTCCTTCAGGAATGTAGGTGGCAAATTTCTTACCCAGAGTTCTCTGGTGGTGGTGAAAAATACTCTGGGCGTCAAGAGAGGTCCTGAGCAAGGGCAGGTGGCAGTCTGCCTCCCAGAGAAAGCACGCCCATCAGGCAGCCGAGAAGCAAACCGAGGCTTTGGCCGTGGGCTTACAGAGAATCAGGAGCCTGAAGGTCCTTTTTAAGATCCCCTTTAAAGCAATCGTCTCTTGCTTATAGAAATTTACAAAGAAGATCAGAGCCAACTGGACTGTATGTCAGCATATTTAACCAAAGGTAACTTTTAGAGCACATTTTCTTTTAGTTTCCTAGATTTCAGCTTTTTGTATGTTATAATCCTTGTGAAGTTTGGTGGTGAACCATTTGTGGTTTGTTGGTCCAAGTTTCCCACTGAGAATTCTTATATCTATTCTTAATTAAAAATAAATATCAATTGCAAATATACTTTTCTTAGGTATTTGCAACTCTTTATCTTTTAAACCTTTGGAATTAAATCCAATGAGCCTTTCATTTACTAAATAACTAAGCCAACAAACAGAATGAGCTCAAATCAGCTCATTTTGTCATTAAACTTATTGGGAATTCTTCTAAAGCTGGAATGTAAACAGATCAGTTGGGCATCTTTGCCTTAGATGCTGGGGTGGATTGATAGTTTTCCTGGTCCACTCCATGACTTTGCCGCATCCATGCCCTTTGCACTAAGATGCTGAAGCCCTTCCCACCAAGAGACAGAATTTATTTCCTCTCCGCTTGACTCTAGACTTCCGGGGACTTGTTTCTGGAAAAAGAACCGTGGCACAGAGAGGTCTTGCCTGCCCCCACCTCCCTCTGGAAACCTCGGCAACCTCTCAGGGAGCCAGCCCAGGCTAGCCTTTCGGAGGATGAGAGGCAGTAGTCTCTCAATACAAACCAGCCTAGAGTCAGCCAACGCCCAAATATCAGAGAGAGCCCTGCCAAGATGAACAGAGCTGTCTCCTACCTCTGACTGACCACAGATGCAAGAATGACCTCATCTAGGCCAGCAGAACCACCTGCTGGCATGTTGTAATATTGTAATTTATAATTAATAATTAAGAAATACATATTTTGTTTTTGTCTTCTTTTCTGGAATAGAGCTGCTAAAACCTTTAGAATTCCTAAGTGTTGAAAGCAAAAACAAAAAAATAAAAAGGGTGTCTTTTGTTATGTGAATGAAGTCACTTTTGGACTTCACCTAAAGATGGGGACTGGTCGCCAAGGGAACCAACCATGTGGTTGGTTGTAGGAGTCTCTGGCTTATAACCAGTCAGTTAGAAGCATAGACAACAACCCGGACTTGTGATTGGAATCTGAACGGGAGAGCAATTTTGTAGAACTGAGCCCTTAACCTGTGGGATCTGATGGTATTTCCACCAGATGGTGTCAGAATTGAGTTGAGGGCTTCCCTGGTGGCTCAAAGGTGAAGAATCCGCCTGCCAATGCAGGAGACCCAGGTTCGACCCTGGTTCAGGAAGATTGCACAGGCGATGGGGCAATTAAGCCCATGCCCCCCAACAATTGAGCCTGTGCTCTAGTGCCCAGGAGCCACAACTGTGGAGCCCATGTGTCAGAACTACTGAAGCCCATGCACCCCAGAGCCCATGCTCTGCCAATAGAGAGGCCTCTGCAAGGAGACGCCCGCACACCTCAACTGGAGAATAGCCCCTGCCCACCACAACCGAGAAAAGCCTGAGCAACAATGGAGACCCAGCCCAGCCAAAAATAAATGTGGTAAAAGAAAAAGAATTGAGTTGCTTTGTAGGACGCCTATTTGGTGTGTAAGAATTGCTTGGTGGTATGGCGGGGAGAAAACCACACTGAAATTGGTAACCAGAACTTTTACGTATAAAACTCATGAACAGTAAAAGACGCTCATTGCTCCAGGCCCTGAGTTCTGAGGTGGTTTGTCATACGTTAACACTAACTGATACAATTTTTTTAAAAGATATTTTTAGCATCACTGTAACACCAGTGGAGGTAAGGAAGTGAAGACATCAGTATCCTTACTATGTATATAAAGATACCAAGTGGGACGTTGCTCAGTAATGGCCAAATGTGTAATGGAAACCAGTGAGGTTCCAGACAGTTATTCTAGGATCTGGGGACAAAGGAGGAAATCCAGTCAACAGGGTGCCTGTCCCTGGGGTTCTTAGAATGTATTAAAATTGGCAGACATTTCAAATTACTGAAATTAAAAGGACAGTGAAAAAGAAAAGAACAGTGGTTTTCAATCTCTGCAACACAATAGAATTGTCTGGAGAGATGTAACAGTATCACCAACAGTGGGTCTGATCACAAACTAATTAAATCAGAATCTGTGCACAGTGCTTGTATATGAGGATTGTGAATTGCTGCTCTGCAGTAATTCAATTAACTATTGAGCAGCCTGTAGACAGTAGTTTCAGCATCACCAGGAGCTTGTTAGAAAATGAGAATCTCAGGTCCTGCCCCTGATCTGCTGAATCAGAGAATCAGAATCTGAGGATGAGACATGGGGGAAGATACCAGTCTTCTAACAAATTCTCTGTGTGATTCTTTCTTTTATAATTCCCTGTGCTTTTACTTGTTTATTTGTTTTTAATTTTTTGGCCATGCAGTGCAGTATGTGGGCTCTTAGTTCCCCCATTAGGGACTGAACCTGCATCCCCTACATTGGAAATGCAGTCTTAACCCGTGGACCACAGGCAAGTCTTCTCTGTGTGATTCTTTTTTCCTTTTACTTGGAGGATAATTGCTTTACAGTGTTGTGTTCTGCCAGATAACAATGTAAATCAGTTGTAATTATATATAATATGTACATGTATATATATATCTGTATATGTGCTATTGTGCTCAGTTGCTTTAGTCATTTCAGACTCTTCGCAATGCCATGGACCTTAGCCCACCAGGCTCCTCTGTCCATGGGATTCTCTAGGCAAGGATACTGGAGTGGGTTGCCGTGCCCGCCTCCAGAGGATCTTCTCAACCCAGAGACTGAATCGGTATCTTCTGCTTCTCCTGTGTTGCAGGCAGATTCTATACCTGCTGAGCCATATATATATATATATACACACACACACACACATATATATATACCCCCACCTTTTATAGCATTGACATATGCACACTAGCACATGTAAAATAAATAGCTAGTGGGAAGCTGATCTGTAACACAGGGAGCTCAGCCTGGTGTTCTGTGATGACCCAGAAGGTAGGATGAGGGGAGGGGAGGGAGGGTCTCTGTTGACTCTGATCCAAGCCAGATGTTGAAAGGCAGTAGCTGAGAATTGTAGGGCAGTAAAATCTGACATTAACCATTGATAACTTGAAGCAATTACATACAGGAACACATACACAAATATTATAAGAAAGTATATCTTTAGGGTTGTTTTCCTAGACCTAAAGGTGAGACTTTCACTTATGGAAATTTCAGCCTTTGATGTGGGTGATCTACAACAAAAGCTCATACAATAGTTATTTTAACTTTGTTCATGATGTAAACATTCTGTGACCTACTCTGCTTAAATTCCCAGAAATGTTTTTCCCCAATACCAGACTATATAACTTTATTTAGTACAGTACCCTAAAGCCATGAAATTAAAAGATGTGTGCTCCTTGGAAGAAAAGCTATGACAAACCTAGATATTAAAAAGTAGAGACATTACTTCGCTGACAAAGGTCTATATAGTCAAAGCTAGGGTTTTTTTCTTCCAGTAGTAACATATGGATGTGAGAGTTGGACTGTAAAGAAAGCTGAGCACCAGAGAATTGATGCTTTTGAACTGTGGTGCTGGAGAAGACTCTTGAGAGTCCCTTGGACTGCAAGGAGATCCAACCAGTCCATCCTAAAGGAGATCAGTCCTGAATTGAAAGAACTGATGCTGAAGCTGAAGCTCCAATATTTCGGCCACCTGATGCGAAGAGGTGACTCATTGGAAAAGACCCTGATGCTGGGAAAGATTGAAGGTGGGAGAAGGGGACAACAGAGGATGAGATGATTGGATGGCATCACTGATACAATAGACATGAGTTTGAGCAAGCTCTGGGAGATAGTGATGGAAGGGGCGGCCTGGCATGCTTCAGTCCATGCAGTCACAAAGAGTCAGGCATGACTGAGCAACTGAACAACAACAGAAACCTAAAGATACTATGTCTATAGTTTTCAATTTAATTTGTTATAAAGTATTTTAAGATTCACCTTGTTTCTGGAAAAAAAAAAAAAAAACTTAGAGGCAAACTCAGATTTAGTTTTCTTTGCGAGATCTCTTGCCATCAATGAGATCATAAGTCAATGAGATCATATGTCCTGATTTCCCTGAGACAATCCTAGTTTATGCCTTGTTATAGCATCCCCTTTCACTCTTAAAAGGGTCTCATTTAGACAATAAATTAAACGATCAGTAGCTAAGAGCTGTAACAGCACTGTCTTTTGGAAGAAAGTGAAGATGCCACCTGTAAGCCAGGTCTCTTGGTGCTTTGTCAAAGATGCATTTTCCTTCTGGTACAGTTGTTGCAAATCCATTACTGTGTTTTTAGTATCTGCTGCTGCTGCTGCTAAGTCACTTCAGTCGTGTCCGACTCCATGCGACCCCATCCCTGGGATTCCCCGGGCAAGAACACTGGAGTGGGTTTTACAGTATCTAAGATGCCTCTAATAATAAAAGTCATATGTACTCCAGTGTTCTAGTAGCATTATTTACAATTGCCAAGATATGGAAACAACTTATGTCTATCAACAGATGAATGGGTAAAGAAGATGTGGTATAAAATGAAATACTCCTCAGTCATAAAGGAGAATAAATTTTGCCATTTGCAACAATATGCACGAACTTGGAGGGTACTATGCTAAGTGAAATAAAACAGAGAAAGAGAAATACTGTATCATATCATTTATATGTGGAATCTAAAAATACAACAAATTAGTGAATATAATAGAAAAGAAGCAACTCACAGATAAGAGAACAAACTAATGGTTGCCAGTGGGAAGAGGAAAAGGAGGAGAGTCTTTAGGGGTAGTAGATTAGGGGATATAAACTATTATGAATAAAATAAGCTACAAGGACACATAATGTATACAGAGAACATAGCCAATATTTTCCAACTATAAATGGAATATATCCTTTAAAAATCATGAATCACTATATTGTACACCTGTAACATATAATACTGTACACCACCTATACTTCAATTAAAAAAACAATAAATCACTATTATTTTATGCACTACTAAAGAAAAACTGCTGCTAATTAATCTATAACACAATGATTTCTTATCTTGGTCCTGGTATGTAATAAGTAATTCCTTTGCAGTAATAAAACTAAACTTTCTCTCTTGGGTTCTAAGATGAAGCTGGTCATTGCTTTGCAAATATATAAGAAATTATGATAATTCCTCCAATAATGAATGTTTACTATCAAACTTTATATCCTGGTCTTCTATTTCCATGGGAGTGTATAATAACATTTTCAATGCTGAATCTAGTTTCATATTTTTGAAGATATTTTAAAGAGTAATTAAAGACAACAACATTTGTAATCTGACAATGCAAAGAGCTCAAGCAGTGTAAGGATGAGAGGACTTATCTGACATGGAGAAACTGCTCACCTGGGCAAGGAAGGGCAGTGGGCATTGCTTGAATAGGGGATCTCCAGGGTACTCTGACCCTCTCTGAAACAGGAAATATCTCCTTGTGCTTATTGCAGGTGCTGTTGAGATGGCTGGATGCATCGCCAACTCGATGGACATAAGTTTGATCAAGCTCCAGGAGCTGATGATGGACAGGGAAGCCTGGCATGCTGCAGTCCATGGAGTTGCAAAGAGTCAGACACAACTGAGCGACTGAACTGAACTGAGGGTGATAGACAGACTTTAAAATGAAGGCAGTTACCGTATGGATCCACAGGTTGTCAAATAGATAGATAGATGGATAGATAGGTAGGTAGATGTATAGGTAGATAGATAGAGAGATACCATCAGTTCTAAGATGCATTCTAATTTCAGTTATAGCAAAATATGAAAAAAATAATGTGTGCATTAGTCGGAGAAGGAAATGGCAACCCACTCCAGTACTCTTGCCTGAAATATCCCATGGATGGAGGAGCTTAGTAGGCTACAGCCCACTGGGTCGCAAAGAGTCGGACACGACTGAGCAACTTCACTCACTTCACTTAGTCTAAATGAAAAATGACATTTAGGAAACCACCAATTCCAGTTTTCAAGATTTCAGCCACACCATCCTGGAATCTAAATGCTGTGGGAGAAAAAGCAGCCCACAGACTTTTGAGACTTGGTCACCATGAGATGTGCCCCACAGGAGGAAGGAAATGCAGGCAGTGAAGACATCAGCCGCACTCAGAGGTGGATGGTCACACGCAGACCCCATCCTTTCACAAAACAAAATTAATTTTGTACCGAAGTGCAGCCAAGGCCCTCTCCAAGCCCTGGGGTGTGGTCAGAAGGGGAAGAAGAATAGACCTCACATTAACGGAGGAGGGGGAGCTTTTGAAACCAGCAGATTTTATAAAAAGATTATGTGAAAGAGGCATTGGTAACATTTCTTAGAAAAGTCAGTGTTTGCATAGTAGCATATTAAGAATCTATATTTTATTGAAATTTAACTTTATCTAACCGAAGACACAAGGCCATCTTATCATAGGGGGTGTTATTTCCTCATCAAAATGAAGTAAGAGTACATAGGGCACAAAGCAAGTTCAGTATGAAGTACATTTCTCTCTGACACAGGACATCTCTCCTTGTGCTTATTGCAGGTGTGGTTGAATACTAAACAATGAAAATGTGCATTGTTTGTTTAGAAATTAACTGTATGTTTTTATTATTTAAAAATGATAATAAGAGGACTCTCCTTTCTGTGTCTCCCAGCAGCAATCATGAGAGCATGTGAAAATGATACAGCATAATTTCCTTAAAAATATTGTTTAATTTTTCAACTCTGATGTATATTTTCTTGAATTACATAAAGTAGTGCAGTTTTCATCTTTTTTTTAATGTTCTCCCTCTCCCTTGCAAATTTTGCATTTTTACTTGTGCCTTTTGTCTGTTACTTTTTATAACATATTTTATTGTAACACCTCTGCAAAAATCAGTATTTCAGAATTCTCTGAGAGACCATATGTTCTCTAAAGGAAAAGTCTAACTGTTCGTATTATTATTGACATTGACTATCATGAGATTTTGATTAAACATAACCTGTAGATTTGCTTAATGGTAGCCTCACAAAAATAGGGAGGTTAGAACTGACATATACACACTATAGCACACTATAGCACAGAGAACTCTACTCAATACTCTATTATGGCCTATATGGGAAACAAATCTAAAAAACAGTACATACATGTATACATATAATTAATTCACTTTGCCATACACCTGAAACTAACACAACATTGTAAATCACCTACAACTAAATAAAAATTTAAAAAAAACCCCACAAATATCTGGTCCTACAAGTAACATCAAAACATGGCAGCTTCATTTTATGGATAAAATGTCTACATATTTTTAAAAATCTGCAGTTTGCTGGTTGAATTGACTGCCGTTTTTCTTTTTATTGATCTTCATTGCATTGCTTGTTTGGATCAGTAGATGTTTAACTAGTATGAGTGTCAGCTGTGATTTTAATATGTACCGTAGAAATAAGCTAGACACACAGAAATTTGTGTTGTGTGTCTTTGATTCCATCTATGTGACATTCTAGAAAACACAAATTAATATATGGTGACAGCAAGATTAGTGGTTTCCTGGGGCTAAGAGTGAAGTGTGGAGGGATTGCAAAGCACAAAGGAAACTTTTAGATATAATGGGAGTTTCTGGATCTTGATTGTGATGGTGGTTACAGCATTCACACATTTGTCAAATATAACAAATAGTATCATTTGAATGAATACAGTTTATTATATTTGATTTTATCTTAAACTTGATAAAAATATACTGTAATATATTATAATAAAGATATACTTTAATAGAGTTTTCTTAACAGCTAGGAGCATACTTAGAAAAGAATCATTTTTGACATATTGCATGAAATGAAACTAAGCTTTCATCCTCAGATTAAAAGCATCTCCTTTAAAATGCCTTCATTTTAAAGCCCATCCATCACCCTGGAGATACCAAGGTGTCTAATAGGTTTGCTGGCAGGCATTCTGTGCCATTTGTGAATAAGACTGAAGTGAGCAAACAAAGCCTGGGTTTTCAGAAGTGATTGCTGCGGATGAACATGTCATCTCCTGTAGCAGTCAGTCTTGTCTGAGGTTTAACCCTATTCAACAATGCCTATCCGCCCTTCTTGCCCAGGTAAGCAGTTTCTCCATGTCAGTTATTCAATGGATAGGGCTGAGTGGGGGTAAAAAAAACTCATCAAGGTGTTGTATACTTCCAGTAGGACTGGGACTCATATCCTTATAAAGCAAGAGGGCTTACAACCTCACAAAACAACAGTATCAAATAAAACACCACACGCACTCACACAGATGTATGTGATGTTCAGCATTCCCCAATTAATGCATGTTTATAAATACAAGTGTCCCAAATGTTTAAAGACAAGCCGTGCTCTCTATTTAAACATTTCTCTGTTTTAAGAATTTGTTTAAATTTCATTTTCAGGTAAAAGATATTTACAGCAGGCATAAGAGATTTGGGTTCGATCCCTGGGTTGGGAAGATCCCAGGGACGGGAACCCACTCCAATGTTCTTGCCTGGAAAAAAATTGCACGGACAGACGAATCAGGCAGGCTGCAGTCCATGGGGTCACAATGACTGAGCAACTCAGTATGCATACATACTTACAGCAAAATGCAAAAACATGAGTGTTTACAGAACCAAATTTGGGTCCACTCCCCTGAGTGCAGCAAAGCCAAGCTACTGACACTTGGTCGTGGTGAAGAAAAGCACGCAGTTTGCTACAGGGCTCCAGGCAAGGAGTCCGGGCAGCTGGTGCTTGAAAGGCCTGAACACCCTGATGGCGTGCTTAAAGACAGGGTGAGGTATGTGATCAGCTTGTGGACATTCTTCTGACTGGTTGGTGGTGAAGGTGAATCAGGAGTCAACATCATCAATTCTGGCTCCAGTTGGTCTGGAGTCTACATGCTTGTGGGTGTCATACAGCTAACTTTTTCTGCCTGGCTGGGGGTGGGGGTTCAGTATCTGTAAAAGAGCTCCAAAGGACACAGCTCAGAATATTATCTAAAGTCATTGACTTTGTTTAATTACTACTATTTTGTCTTGCTTGACTGTTTCCTTTTTTTCTTTTCTTCTGCTTTTTTTTTTTTTTTTTGCTTCTCTATTAGGTGTATTCTTTGGAACTCAGAGAAGACCTAGGTAGGCTAAAGTTTTTATAGGTGAGAGGCAAATGGAAGACATGAGGGGATGAGGTCTATTCTAGGAAGGCCCATAGTGTTCTGCTTGGTTACAGAAGTGTAGAATTTATCATTTTTTACAAATGGAAATAGTCATATAAACCACACCCTTATAGATTTAGGACTGCTTTATACAGTATAACTTTTAAAATTACATTTTAATTGTTTGTTTTTTGCTGGCTATAAAATGCATTTGGCTACTGACATTCTTTTAATAACCAACAGCATTGACAAGCCCTTCTATTTAAATGCAACCTTAAGATTTTGAATTTTTTAGATAGGTATTTATACCATCTTCAGATAATGAAATTGTTCTGTTTTCTTTCAAATCATAATTCTTTTTTCTTTTTCTTGTATAACTACTATAACATGCAGTGTTAATAGTGAACAGAAGTAGTTTGCCAAAGATTAAAATGTTTGTATTTTTCCATAAATTGATCCTCTAACTTTTAACTATTAGTTATAATATTTACTGTAAGTTTTTTTTAAGGATGTCATTTATCTGGCTAAGGAAACTTTTTTCCTACTATTAGTTGCTAAAGTTCCTTTTTTTAACCAATTTTATTCAATACTATAATTTTATTCAATACACTTTCCTGTGTCCATTTAGATAACCCTATATAGCTTTTCTCCTTTAATATGCTAATAATGTCAGCAATGTAATTTTATTTTCTAGTGTCAAATCAATTTTATAGTCCTGGCATAAAACCAATTGGATCAAAATAGTTTATTTTTTAATACATTGTAGAATTTGATTTGAAAAATATTTTTATATTTATGTTTATGAATTGTATTGGAGTATACATTCTCTTTTTCATAATACCCTCAGTTGGCTTCGTTATCAAGAGCATGTTATGTTCAAAAATGAGTTGGATGTTTCTTCTTTGTCTGTATTCTGAAATAGCTCTTGTAAGATTGAAGTAATCTATTCATGAAATTTGTAGTAGGATTTGTCCTTTAGTATTTGGTAAAACTTGTAACATTTTTTTTGGGTTTATAATTGAACTTTATCTTTTAAAACCAGGGTTGTTGTTTTTTTAATTGTACAGTTCAGTGGCTTTTATTGTATTTCCAAGGCTGTGCAACCATTGCCTCTAATTCCAGAACATTCTCATCACCCCAGAAAGAAACACCATCCCCCCAAAAAAAGAAAGCCCATAGAGTTGCTATAAGCTTCACACTAAACTTCCCCTTGTATTATTATATCCTGTATGGCACATTTGCTGCAACCAATGAACTGATATTAATACTTTATTGTTAATTTAGGCCCATACTTCTTTCAGATTATTTTAGCTTCCACCTAATGCTCTCTGTCTGCTTCAAGATCCCATGGGTCAACATGTTGAACATGCATGACTCAGAGGACGAGGTCATAAAGGGAGTTTTATTTTCTTTCCCACTGTCCCTTTAAGCCTATTTTGGGTTGGAGCGTGGTGGATACTTCCTCTGCCTTCAGGTGGCTACCCAAGTGTCCATCATGGTTTCATAGGTACAGTAGTAGAAAGTTATGTATCACTTCAAACCACTTAGTCACAACTGAATACTTAAGAACATTTACCTCTGGAAAATAATACAAACTCTGAACCAGTTTGAACATTAGCATATATTTCCTCCTTGACTGGGGATGGCTATAAGCTGGCCATGTGCTTTTGGAGAGAAGCTTTGGTTGTCTTCTTTTTCCCTTTCCCTTCTCTTACTCACTAGCTATACCACTGACATCATCTGGAATGAGCAAGGGGAGGCAAGAAGGAGAACACTGGGGACAGACAGTTATTACTTCATGGATCAGTTCAGTTCAGTTCAGTCGCTCAGTCGTGTCCGACTCTTTGAGACCCCATGAACTGCAGCACATCAGGCCTCCCTGTCCATCACCAACTCCCAGAGTCCACCCAAACCCATGTCCATTGAGTTGGTGATGCCATCCGACCATCTTTTCCTCTGCCTTCCCCTTCTCCTCCTGCCCTCAATCTTCCCCAGCATCAGGGTCTTTTCAAATGAGTCAACTTTTCACATCAGGTGGCCAAAGTATCAGAGTTTCAGCTTCAGCATCAGTCCTTCCAATGAACACCCAGGACTGATCTCTTTTAGGATGGACTGATTGGATCTCCTTGCAGTCCAAGGGACTCTCAAGAGTCTTCTCCAACACCACAGTTCAAAAGCATCAACTCTTCGGCGCTCAGCTTTCTTCACAGTCCAACTTTAACATCCATACATGACAACTGGAAAAACCATAGCCTTGACTAGACGGGCCTTTGTTGACAAAGTGATGTCTCTGTTTTTTAATATGCTGTCTGGGTTGGTCATAACTTTCCTTCCAAGGAGTAAGCATCTTTTAATTTCATGGCTGCAGTCACCATCTGCAGTGATTTTGGAGCCCAGAAAAATAAAGTCAGTCACTGTTTCCACTGTTTCCCCATTTATTTGACATGAAGTGATGGGACCGGATGCCATGATAATAGTTTTCTGAATGTTGAGCTTTAAGCCAACTTTTTCACTCCCCTCTTTCACTTTCATCAAAAGGTTCTTTAGTTCTTTTTCACTTTCTGCCATAAGGGTGGTGTCATCTGCATATCTGAGGTTATTGATATTTCTCCTAGCAATCTTGATTCCAGCTTGTGCTTCCTCCAGCCCAGGATTTCTCATGATGTACTCTGCATATAAGTTAAATAAGCAGGGTGACAATATACAGCCTTAACGTACTCCTTTTCCTATTTGGAATCAGTCTGTTGCTCCATGTCCAGTTCTAACTGTTGCTTCCTGACCTGCATACATAACTAATCACAAATTCACTTTCTTCAACGCTGGTGGAGATGGGAAGCATGTGCTCATGGATACTTTCATTGATTTTTGTTGGTTATCCTACTTGACTTGACTAATTCACCTCCCATGGGGTGGATGACACATCCTATTCTTCTAGGTGCCTCTCTTCCCTCAGCGACTAGTTTTCTGGACACTCATTCACCACAGGCACTCTTAGGTATCCAACAGCCTACAACGTAGTCACCTTGGACAAGAATCAAAGTAGCTTTAGGCTCATATCCTTCAGTTTGACCCACATATGGGTCGTCAGAAATGTGTGCATCATTTTCCCACTCTGTCTCATTTTCACTGAAAGTGAAAAGTAAAAGCAAAAGTTGCTCAGTCGTGTCTGACTCTTTGCTACCCCAGGGAATTCTCCAGGCCAGAATATTGGAGTGGGTAGCCTTTCCCTTCTCCAGGGGATCATCCCAACCCAGGGATCAAACCCAGGTCTCCCACATGGCAGGCAGATTCTTTACCAGCTGAGCCACAGGGGAAGCCCAAGAATATTGGAGTGGGTAGTCTAGCCCTTCTCCAGTGGATCTTCCCAACCCAGGAATTGAACTGGGGTTTCCTGCATTACAGGAGGACTCTTTACCAGGGAAGCCCCCATTTCCATTGGGAGTATGGTAATTTCCTAAACTTGGTGTTCATTCTTGCTCTGCCTTCTTGACCCAAAAGTCACAGACTCTTGACCTTAGAATACTCAGATGGAGGTCAAACTCCAGACATTATTTTTCTTACCATGAGCACCATCACTTACCATGTCTTGCAAGTGGTCCTGATGAAAGCACTCTCTTTTGACTTGAGGGGCAGAAAAAAGTATCCTCTTCCTTCCTATTACGGACCTATGCCTTAAAGCACAAAACTCTCACTAAAGAAACTCTATTATTAATTTCAAACACTGGATTCTTTATCCCTTATTGTTATAACAGATTCAAAAGTCATTGAAAAGTTTCTTGATTAATTCTTTTAAATGTTTTGCCTATAGCATGGCACCTACATTGAAAGCTGAAATCTATCACATATTGCTATATTAGATGAAACTTCCAATTCAACTTCTTACTACACTCTGAAGCATACACATTTTACATCTCTAGGCAAAAAAAAAAAAAAAAACTTGGATCAAAGTTAAAGAAATAAGTTGTAAGCATAGTAACTAATTCAGTCAATTTATCAGCAAATTTTTATAGGAAGCTGATTAATATATTAGGACTTAAATAAGCTTTGAAACTTTATAAAGTCTAAACATTTATTATCCCTTTCTGTTATTTATTGTATAATTGACTACAAAAGAACAAACTAGAATGGGAAAGAAGAAATAAAACTTTCTGTTTACAGATGGCAATATCGTCTTTGTCGAAGATCTGAAAAAAAATCAACAAAAAAAGCTTCCCAGAACTAATCAGTGATGTAGCAAGGTTGCAGAATACAAGGTTAACATAACAAGAGTCAATTGTTTTCCTATATACTAACAATAAATAAGTGAATTTGAAATTAAACAACCAACATTATATACATTAGCACCCCCCAAGAAATATAAATGCTTAGTATAACAATAATACATACAAGATCTACAGAGGAAAGCAAAAACTCTAATAAAAGATATTTTAAAAGAATTACATAAGAAATATTCCATATTCATGAACAGAAAGCCTCAATAATATTAAGATGTCAGTTAATTCTAATTCAATTTATGAATTCAGTGCAATCCAGCATGTTATTGATATTTTGTGGATATTGACAAATTAATTTTAAAGTTTATTGGAGAGGTAAAAGACTCAAAATAGAGAACAAAGTCAGAGGGTTGAAATTATTTGACATCAAAACTTTCTGTACAGCTAGAGTAATCAAGTAAGTTTGGTACTGACAAAAGAACAGACAAATAAATGAACGAAAACTGTATAGAAACCTTGGATATGTGTGTGTTCTCACACATATCACTAGATTCTTTGTGACCCCATAGACTGTAGTCTGCCAGATTTCTTTGTCCATGGCATTTTCCAGGCAAGA
Source organism: Cervus canadensis (assembly GCF_019320065.1). Lineage (NCBI taxonomy): Eukaryota > Metazoa > Chordata > Mammalia > Artiodactyla > Cervidae > Cervus > Cervus canadensis. The sequence continues at coordinate 15,717,129 of NC_057395.1, read as the reverse complement.
AAATTGGCAGACTGCCATTTCCTACTCCAAGGGATCTTCCTGACCCAGGGATAGAACCCACGTCTCTTGCATCTCCTGCATCGGCAGGTGAATTCTTTACCACTGAGCCACCTGGGAAGCCCCCAAGCTTGGATATATCTACATAAACATAGTTGACTGATCTTTGGAAAAGAAATAAAGGGAATATAGTGAAGAAAAGATAATCTCTTTAGCAAATAGTGCTGGAATAATTGAACATGCACATGCAAAAATAGATAAATAAATAAGAATTTAGACATAGACATTACACATTTCATAAAAGTTAACTCAAAATGGATCATAGATCTAAAGGTGAAAGGCAAGACTATGAAGTTTCTAGAAGCTAACATAAGAGAAAATGTACATGACCTTGAGTATGGTGATGACTTTTTAGATATAACACCAGAGGCATGATGCATGAAAGAAATAACAGATAACCTTGACTTCTTTAAAGTTAAAGAACTTCTGCTCTGTGAAAGATGCTGTCAAGAGAATGAGATGACAAGCCACAGACAGGTAGAAAATATTTGCAAAAAAATACATCAAATAAAGGACTATAATCCAAAGTATACAAAGAACTCTTAAAACTCAAAATAAAGGACTATAATCCAAAGTATACAAAGAACTCTTAAAACTCAACAATAAGAAAGCTAACAATCTTATTTTTAAAAAGGGGGAAAGACCTAAACAGACACATTACAAAAGAAGATATACAGATGGTGAACAAGCATATGACAAAATGCTGCACACCATATGTCATCAGAGAAATGCAAATTGAAACAGGGAGATACCACTCCACACCTGTTAGAATGATTGACCACTACCATTGCTGACAAGGATGTAGAAAAACAGGAGGTCTTGTGCAATTTTTGTGGGGATGCAGGATAGTAAAGCCGCTTTGGAAGACAGTTTGGAAATTTCTAACAAAACTATACCTATTCTTACCAACAATCACACTCATTGGTATTTACTCAAATGTGTTTAAAACTTACATCCACACAAAAAAATGTGCACATGGATGTTTATAGCAGCTTTATTTTTAATATCAAAAACTTAGAAGGAACCAATATGTCCTTCAGTAGGTGAATGGATAAACAATGGTACATCCAGAAAATGAAATATTATTTAGTACTAAAAAATGATCCATCAAGCCATGAAAAGACACAGAGGGTTAAATATATACTAATGAGCCAAAGAATCTAATCTGAATAAGCTACATGCTGAATGATTCAAGTTAACCCTTGAACAACTTGGAGTTTAATCCACATGTAATTTAGAGTCAGCCCTCCATATCCAGGTTCTTCTGCATCTGCAGATTTAACCAACTGTGGATAGGGTAATATTGTAGCATTTACTATTGAAAAGTACCTACATTTAAGGGGACCTGGACTTTCCAGGTGGCTCAGTGGTAAAGAATCCACCTGCCAATGCAGGAGATGCAGGAGATTTGGGTTCAATCCCTGAGTCAGGAAGATCCCTCTGGAGGAGAAAATGACAACCCACTCCAGTATTCTTGCATGGACAGAGGAGCCTGGCAGGCTACAGTTTTGCAGAGTCGGATGCAAATGAACAATAAATGGACCTCAGTCCAAACTCTTATTGCTCAAGGGTCAACTTTACATATACTGCAAATGGCAAAAACCATGGAAACAGTAAAGTTTTTTAGTGATTTACAAGTGTTAGGAGGGAGGGAGAGATGAAGAGGCAAAGCACAAAAGATATTTAGGGCAATGAAAGTATTCTCAAGGATTCTACAGGGGGGATACCTGTTATCACACATTTGTCAGAATCCATAGAATGTACAACACCAAGAGTGCTCCCTAATGTAATCCATGGACTTGGGGGTGAAGTGATGTAAATTCATTGACTATAACAAGTGTACCACTCTGATGTGGGATGTGGATAGTTAAGGAGGCTCTGCTTGTCGGGTGGAAGAGAAAGGGAGTATATAAAATCTCTCTATACTTTGCACTCAATTTTACTGTGAACCTAAAACTGCTATGAAAAAGTTAAGTCTACTTAAAATATTTTTTAAAACCCAACAGTATCAAGCAACTTGTCCATAAATAACAAAAATACACCAAGTTCTCTGTTTGGCTATATCTGTAAAATACTTTAGAGGATGCAGCTAATGATAAACATGAGTGCGAAACAAACTATACCAAAGTAGGTAAAATGACAAGGATCTATATCTCAGTTGATTTTATTAACATTGCTCAGGACTCCAGGGATTGGCTCACCTATGCTTGGGTGATATTCTCAGACTGACTCAGCTGTGTGCATTGACAATTCAGGGGCTGGTTGAGGGGCAACAAGGACACCCAATGGTCAGAAAATAATTTTGTTTTCATGATAATCAAATGGCAGGAGAAATATAAATCATCTTGTATTGCCCTCAAGTCTTTGTTTAAACATTAAATTTTCACCACCTTTTACAATCAGTTCTTTTTCAGCACTCCTGATCACCATTTTTTTTGGTCAAAATACTGGTTATCTTCTAACTACAACACAATTTATACATACATTACTTTTTTAAAAATAGTCGCCTCCCTCCATTCCTCCCCCGTTAGAACATAAACTCTATAGAAGTAGGATCTTTACCATTTTTGTTCCCTGATCTATCCCAAGTACCTAGAACAATGTCTGACACTTAGTAAATGTTTGATAAGTATATATATTTTTTTATATTTTTATTTTTTTTTAATTTTTTTATTAGTTGGAGGCTAATTACTTCACAACATTTCAGTGGGTTTTGTCATACATTGATATGAATGATAAGTATATTTAATGTAGTTTAATTGTGTTTGTTGACTATTTTCCTTGAAGGTGATAATTCTGTCATTTCTTCCTAAGGAACTCTTCTCCCTACACTTATTTTAATCCTCCAAGTTACCTTCCCTTCGTTTCCCTCCAGAACATTGGAAAGTCATGGAACTGAGGCAGGAAAAAGAGACAGGAGTTTGACATATTAACCTCATCAATAAGGAAGTAGTTTTCCCTCTGTAGTTTTTATAAGCTTTAAACTGAAGATTAAACAGTGAAAAGAGACTATGTACTCTAGGCATAAAACTTAATGAGTTTTCACATTATCAACATCCTGGTGTACTCAGCTAATAGGTAATAGATAATAGTCATTATTATTTCCGGAAGTACACTTGGGCTACCTCCAGAGGGAAACCCTGCCTTGAATATTAAAACAAATGATTATTTTGTATGGTCTGATTCAGGGCTTTAAATACACAGGAACATGCAGTTTGTGCTCCTTTGTGTCTCGTTACTCAACATTTTGTTGTGAAATCTGTTCATACTACTGTGTGGAGTTGTAGCTGTCTGTTCTCATTGCATGTAAAACTCCACTGTGTGAATATACCTGTTAATTTACGTACTGACCAGGTAGGCTTCTCCTCTACACTTTACACTTGAAGCACGTTGGTGGGGATTCTCCTGACTCTCAGAGTTAGAGGTCAATTAAGCTCAAAACTCAAATGAAATTCGACCAAGGCCAACTCCTTTCTCTGTCCCCATAAACAATGCTAAAGTGGTAAAGATGGGTTTAGGTGCAAAAAGAAAACTGAGGTGAAATACCAACAAGCATTAGTTATAGATCATATATATTTGTCTCAGGTAGGAGATTCTTCCGGTCTTGTCTGGTCCCATTCATGTGTTTGTGGTTGTCTGTGAGTTGGGGAGGCTTATTTTGGCTGGACTCTTGTGTTTGCAGCATGCCTGGCCTCATCTGCTCTACCTCATCTGTCACTGTCCTCTGGTGTTGGTCTGGACTTGTCCACACAGTAGTGGAAAAGTTATGAGAGAAAGTGGAAGTACACATGCTTTCCTAGGTCTAGACTCAAAATTAAACATAACTTCCTCCACATTCTATTGGCCAAGACAAGTCACAGGAACAGTCAAGACATGACTAGGGTCATGGTGTGAGGAGAAAGACAAGGCTTGAAAAAAAGTTTCCTGTGGGAAGGATTTTGAAGTCACAGTGCAAAGGGCATGAAGCAATAAAGATATTTTTGGTACTGTGCTGCGACACTATGTCTTAAGATAACACACGATAGATCAGATTATCTCCCCTTTAGGACAATTCTTGATATGGTTCCATTTCAAACCCTGAAATGGAAATGCTTTTCACGCATTCATATATTAACAATTATTTGAGTGTCTTAAGTGTAGACACTTGATCTACATTTCTGGAGCTTACCATTTCATCCCATAATCAGAAGTAAAATTTTTGGATTCTTTTTCTTTGGAAATCTGGACTTTTGAAGCCACGTGGCTAGAGAGCCAGTCACAATTCATTAATTTTTTTTTTTTCTATGTGTTCTGGTATAAATTGTAACTAGTATTTCCTCAAAAATAGCTGTAGAAAAAAAGTGAGTTACTAACCATCTGACGCATGCACCATTGAGTATTTGTCATCCCACCAGCTACAAAGGGTGGGCCATTGATCATTAGTAACTATGTCCTGGGAGCTTGTTAGAAATGCAGAATGTCAGGCCCTGAACCAGCCCTGTTGAATCAGAATCCCTAGTGGTGGAACCCAGGAATCTGCCTGTTTCCTAGTTTTTCAGGTAATATCAGGTGATGATAAGTGAAAGTTTCTGAACCACTGATGTAGGGGCCAATTTTTCAAAACTTTTCACCATTAAGAACAAAGGAATTTAATGTTTCTATATCATAGTTGGAATGAAGTAGTGGCTTTGATACAATTACATTAAAGTCATATTTTTTCAATCAAAAATGTATTCACATTCTGTTGTATTCTGAAAATTATATTTTTGGTTTATTTGTTCTCTTTCCAGAATAAAATATATTTTCCTCTGGATATTATACAATGGCTTTTGAGAAGAAGAAACAAAGATCTGACCTTGACTTCAATATTCCATGAAAGTATAAAATTCAGAGACTTCCTTAGCACTCCAATGTTTTTAAGACTCTGTGCTCCCAAAGCAGGGGGCATGGGTTCTATCCCTGGTCAGGGAAATAAGATCCTGTATACCACAGAGCATGGCCAAAAAAAAAAGTATAAAATTCATTGTGGATACTAATTTTCATATTAGTAATGTTACTCCTTTTAAACTATTTCATTGGTTATTTTTTAATTCTGTATATCATTTAATATTAATAATATGAAATTTTATTATATCAAGTTTTTTTTTAATTTTTCTATTTGGCATTGATATTCATTCTTCCTCAGTGCATTCAGTCAGACTCATTTTTCCCTCCCTCAGAAATCTCCATGGAACATTGAATGTTTTTAATACAGTGCATGTTTCTCTTCACACATTTGATCTTTTTATTCTCTTTTAAAAACTTATCTTAATAGCCCATGTCATCCTTTCCTTCATGGATCAGGTTAAGGTTTTCTTCTCTTTTTAAAGTCAGACTATAAAAGTTCTCAAATTTCTTGCTTAGTCAAAATCCGCTGTGGATGAGGTGACGCTTCAAGACAACTTTATTCCAAGTGGTAACTGAAGATCTAATATGCATCCACCTCTGTTTCTTCCATCTTATGAGCCATCATGTAGGGTCAGCTTGCCAGGGAGAGAGAAGAGAAGGCTGGAGCATCACTCAGTTGGTGGAGAGTGTCTAGAGTGGTTCCATGACCCTTCCTCCTGTTTTGCATCCTTGTGTGAGCCTCTCCCTTGGTGCTTCCAACTAAGAGCAAGGCAAAGGTGAAGGAATGTATTAAATATATCATTTCCTGAATGTGATTTCATTTTCTAAGATGTTTCACTCATCTTGGTAGGAGACTCTCTCTTCTTGTTGGCTTTGAAGAAGCAATCTGCCATGCGATAAGCTTTCATATGGAGAGTACCATGTACGCAGCAGGGAGCTGAAGGTAACTTCCGGTCACAGCCAACAAGAAACTAGGGCTCAGTCTGAACTTGCAAGGAACTGAACACTGCCAACAATGGCATAAGCTTGGAAGTCGATCTTTTCTCAACTGAGCTGACACTTTGACTACAACCCTATGGAACCTGGAAGCAGAGGCCTCAGTTAGTTAGTATCCAGACTTCTGACCTCTAGAAACTCTGAAATAATAAATGTGTGTTGTCTTCAGCCACTAAGTTTGTGGTCATTTTGTTATTTAGTAATAAGTAACTAATCCCCTACCTTAGCACCTCATGTGAACACATAGTAAATATTATGATTTCATTACGTGGATGACTATAACCTTCACCGAGAACTTATATTATAGCAAAGCATCTCAATCATGGGACACACTGGAGAAGTTTTGTCTGGACTGCTGTAAAGATAAAAATCTCTGTTTTCAAGTGAAAAATCACATGAGAGGAGGACTGTGATTCTTTAGCCAGTCATGTTGTCTTTACTCCCTCATGGTTGTCATGGTGGGTATCAGTCTACAATTCATCAGAGTTTCCTAGTTGAGGAAAGTATGCCAGGAGATACATCAGATGTTCAGTGAGTTTGAAGATGGCGCTGCTAATGGTGATGAGGAATATGATAAGATAAACTTCTGTTGCTTTTCTTTAACATTCACGTTCTTCTTGTGAGATGAGGAATGAATACAAAATCAGCAATAGTAACAGCAAAACTTAACTTCCTAAGCTGGAGTTGTTCAAATAGGGAGGAAAATAAAAGAACAAATTCATTCCTTGCTAATCTAGAAATCAAATACTGTAATTCTCTGAAATTTGGCAGTCTGGTTCCTTCTGAACAAAGAAGCATTAGCAATGTGAGTCTTTTGCTATGGAGACCTCATAACACTCATAAAACATTTCATTGTGGTTCCTCAAGTGAGATAGGAAGTTGTTTCTGGAGGAATAATAAAATGGCATTATCTAAAGAAATGAAGAAATTACAGAAATTTGTTAACATCAGCATAACATGGGAAATGTCAAAATAGGTTCAAAGCAGTAGGCTTTCTAACAGAATTCTGTTACGTGGTAGCACCAAAGGCTATTTCTTGAATAACTAAAATCTATCCACCATTTACTAAACATACATCATATACCTGAAACTTCCCCTAATTTTTCATTTATTAGATTATTTTTCAAGACAAAATTAAACCATTCTTGGAGTTCACTAAGAATTATGCCAAGTTAACATGCCACACTCATGGCCGTACATCATATATTTATACTCTGAACCTCAGAGAATAAGATTCACACTTTTAAATATTATAAACAGAAAATTGGAGCAAATAAGTCAATACAACTAAAATTTTTACTTTAAAATTTTGTCATCATATTTACTTTTAACATGCAAATGTGACTCCACGATACCACATTCTCACAACTCTCAACCTTCATGTTCTGTGCTTCTGGTGTCTCATTTAATAAATCTTTTATTTACCAAAAATTATAAAGATGTTTGAATATGGTATCTTCTGGAAGCCTTATTAATTTACTGTTTATATTTAGACCTATAATCCACCTGTAATCATGAATATTATGTGGTAAGTCTTCACACCAAGGCCCTCTGATATCTTCTCTGCTATAGTAAGTAAGTCTGTTTCTTGATTCTTTCTTATATTGAAATGGAATATTTATTTGTCTTCATGCCATCATGATGCTATTTTGATATGTTTTGTAATACATCTTGATATCTTATAATGTTAACACTTCAGTTTGGTTCTTTTTCTTGAAGACTGACATCGGTATTTCTGGTCTGATATATTCTGCAGTCAACTGTATCACCAGTTTCCCTGGTGGCTCAGATGTAAAGGGTCTGCCTGCAATATGGGAGACCTGGGCTCGATCCGTGGGTTGGATAGACTCCCTGGAGAAGGAAATAGCAACCCACTCCAGTACTCTGGCCTGGAAAATCCCATGGACAGAGGAGCCTGGTAGGCTACAGTCCATGGGGTTGCAAGGAGTTGGACCCAACTAAGCAACTTCAGCTCAGTTCATGTCACTGTGGTCCCCTTTGTCTCCCTTGTGGTAGGATTATACACCCACACCCTTGCCATGGTCTCATGGTCAGCATTTGTTGACTTTGGGCTTTGCTATATAGCTTGACTTTATTGATAGGATATTGGCATATATAAGATGAAGAAAGGCTTCAGACATGTTTGCTTAGTTGGCTTCTTGCAATCCTGATATCAGGAGAAGAGTATCACTTGGGTAAATGGTGTCTCACAGCCAGGGTTCCAAACAGACTAAAGCAGGTGACTCAAAACTGCCCCAGCTGACCCATAAACCACAGCCTAATGCAATCAACCCAAACCTTCCAGTGCAAATGTGTGCTCCTTTTAAAAGGCATATTTATTCTCCATTTTATTTATTTTTAATGAACTATATTATAATAGTTTCACAAGGAATTCTCTGGTGGGCCACTGGTTACTTTTCCAGTAGTGGTTGGTTTTCTAATGGTCATGTACAGATGTGAGGGTTGGACCTTAAAGAAGGCTGAGCTACAAAGAATTGATGCTTTCAAACTATGGTGCTGGAGAAGAAGATTCTTTAGAGTCCCTTGAACTGCAAGGATATCAAACCAGTCAATCCTAAAGGATATTAACCCTAAATGTTCATTGGAAGGACTGATGCTGAAGCTGAAGCTCCAATACTTGGCCACCTGATGCAAGGAGCTGACTCATTGGAAAAGACCCTGATGCTGGGAAAGACTAAAGGCAAGAAGAGAAGGGGTTAGCAGAGGATGAGATGGTTAGATAACATCACTGACTCAATGGGCATGTGTTTGAGCAAACTCCAGGAGATAGTGAAGGACATTGAATTGGTATGTTGCAGTTGATGGGGTCACAAAGAGTCAGACATGACTTAGCAACTAAACAATAACAACAATCAGTGCTTAGGACTCTGTTCTTCCACTGCAGGGAGCACAGGTTCAATCCCTTGTCAGGCAACTAAGATCCCTGCATAATATGTGGGCAAAAAAAAAAAAAAAAAAGAAGTTTTTCATTTACAGAAATATTGTAATGCTAGAAACATTTATAGAGTTCCCATATATCCAATCTCCCCTTATTAAAATCTTATATTAGTATGAGTGAGGCCAAGCAAAACCAGAACCCAAAACAGGGAACTGTGTTCTATTATTAATGCTTGCCAGTTTTTTACCCTAGTTTTCTTTTCTCACCTGAATCTCTCTTTACCCCTTTATCCCTATTTATCATTGTTTTTATTTTAGAACAGTGTTGGATTTACAAAAGTGTTGCACAGCTAATACGGAGGTTTCTCATACACTTCACATGTGGTTTCCCTACTGTGAACTTATACTAGAATGGGATATTTGTCACAAGTAATGAATATTTTACAATATGTTCAAAGTCTATACTTTATTCAGATCTCTTTAATTTTTACCTAATATCCTTTTTCCGTACCAGAATCCAATCTAATATACCAAATTACATGTAGTCATGTCTCTTTACGTTCCTTTTGACTGTGACAGTCAGAGTGTTCCTGTTTTTGATGACCTTGACAATTTGGAGGAATCTTGCTGAAGCTTTCAGGAGTAGTACTCTTGTTGGAATTTCTGTGAAGTTTTTCTCAGGATTGAACTGAGGTTATGGGTTTTGAGAAGAAAGGCCACAGAGGTAAAGTGTCATTCTTATCTCATCATGTTAAAAGTATATATTATCAACATGACTTACCACTGCTGATGTTAACCCTACCTGAGGCAGTGTTTATCCCCTGAAAATTTACTTTTTATTCCTCATCATTAAACTATATTCTCTGGAAGGCAGTCTCTATGCACAACCAACATTTAAGGACTAGGAGGTTATATTCCTCCTCCCTAAAGTATCAATATAAATAAAGTGCAATTAAATAAATTAAATTGTATTTTTTTTGTACAAATGTATCTATTCTCAATTTATTTATTTGTTAAACTATTAATTTATATCAAAATAGACTCATGCATATTTATTTATATTTTGGGTTATAATACAACACAGGGTTATGTATTACATGTTCAACTCATTACAACCTCAGTCATTAGGGGCTCTCTCAGTCAGCTCCTGCATCATCACCATGTTTTCTCAAAAAAAAAAAAAAAAATTCCCACTTCCTTACTTTATGGCACTACAAAATACAAAATAAACTGTATGTTTTGGGTACAGGAGTCCACTCAGGTGACAGAGCCTGAAACTATGTGTGTATACTGACCTGTGTACATGTAAATATCTATAAGTATTTCTATGTGTAGCATCTATATTTATAGTAAGCTCAGGAGTTTATACCAATGTCTCCAACTTTAGCCCAGTTCCACATGTTTTTTTCTAGACCTCTCCCCTTGCTTATCAATACTGCCCAATCTAACAGTGAAAAACCCGGCAGTCACTCTTGGCCATCCGTTTACTTAATTTTCCAATTCCAGTACACATACATAAATAGTTATATCTGAACTGCTAAAACATACCTCCGTTGAATACATACTTATTAACGAGGATACAGTGCTCATGTACAGTTCTTTCTTTTGCTTTATTCCCGATGCCTGTTGGCAACTGAAGGTGGGGTGGGTGAGTGGGTGGGGCAGGGTGGACGCCTGCCCAAAGGTCAACTGCCCTTCACTGTCAATCAGTAAGCAAGAGCTTTCATAGACACATGGTGGGGGGCTGTATGTAGAAACCACACAGTCAGCCCTGATAGTCCTTTTAAAATTGGTCATGTGGTGATCTGACCAACATTATCTTGATTGTCTTAACTACAGTTAATTTTCAGTTCTGGGGGCTTCTCAGGTGGCATTAGAGGTAAAGAACCTTCCTAACCAATGCAGGAGACATAAGAGATGCCAGTACAATCCCTGGGTTGGGAAGATCCCCTGGAGGATGGCACGGCAACCCACTCCAGTACTCCTGTCTGGAGAATTCCATGGACAGAGGAGCCTGGAAGGCTACAGTCCATAGGGTTGCAAAGAGTCGGACAAGACTGGAACTACCCAGCACAGCTCCGGGGCCAGTCCCACGCCTTGAGGCCGGTTCTTGGAGCTGTGGCAGTTTGTATCAGGTCCATAGTCTGCTCATCATGTCGTTAACCTCTTTAACCTGGTGGGGTTTGAGTATGTGTAACACAGCTTACAAGGCATGGCTCAATATTATAACAGCCCTTGAGGATGAACTAAAGGTCCTTGACTATGCTTAATGACTAAACAATTATTAATTGGTCTCCTTTGACTGTTTTCCTTTGTTTCTATCTATTCTCATTTTCTTGATTAAATTGACTTTTAAAAAATTATTTATTTTTAAATTGAAGGATGATTGCTTTACAGAATTGTGTTGTTTTCTGTCAAATCTCAACATGAATGAGCCATAGGCATGCATATATCCCCTCCCTTTTGACCCTCCCTCCCATCTCCCTCCCCATCCCTCCCCTCTAGGTTGATACAGAGCTCCTGTTTGAGTTTCCTGAGCCACACAGCAAATTCCTGTTAGCTATCTAGTTTACATATGGTAATGTAAGTTTCCATGTTACTCTCTCCATACATCTCACCCTCTCCTCCCCTCTCCCCATGGCCATAAGTCTGTTCTCTATGTCTGTTTCTCCATTGCTGCCCTGTAAATAAATTCTTCAGTACCATTCTTATAGATTCCATATATATGTGTTAGAATAGATCGGGATGGGGAATACATGTAAATCTATGGCTGATTCATATCAATGTATGACAAAACCCACTGAAATGTTGTAAAGTAATTAGCCTCCAACTAATAAAAAAAAAAAGAATACGATATTTATTTTTCTCTTTCTGACTTACGTCATTCTGTATAATAGGTTCTAGGTTCACCCACTTCATTAGAATCAACTCAAATGGGTTCCTTTTATGGCTGAGTAATATTCCATTGAGAAATGCTGGGCTGGAAGAAGCACAAGCGGGAATCAAGATTGCTGGGAGAAATATCAATAACTTCAGATATGCAGATGACACCACCCTTATGGCAGAAAGTGAAGAACTAAAGAGCCTCTTGATGAAAGTGAAAGAGGAGAGTGAAAAAGCTGGCTTAAAGCTCAACATTCAGAAAACTAAGATCATGGCATCTGGCCCCATCACTTCATGGGAAATAGTTGGGGAGACAGTGGAAAACAGTGTCAGACTTTTATTTTGGGGGCTACAAAATCACTGCAGGTGGGGACTGCAGCCATGATATTAAAAGACACTTACTCCTTGGAAGGAAAGTTACGACCAACCTAGACAGCATATTAAAAAGCAGAGACATTACTTTGCCAACAAAGGTCCATCTGGTCAAGGCTATCGTTTTTCCAGTGGTCCTGTATGGATGTGAGAGCTGGACTGTGAAGAAAGCTGAGTGCCGAAGAGTTGATGCTTTTGAACTGTGGTGTTGGAGAAGACTCTTGAGAGTCCCTTGGACTGCAAGGAGATCCAACCAATTCATCCTAAAGTAGATCAGTCCTGGGTGTTCACTGGAAAGACTGATGCTGAAGCTGAAACTCTGATACTTTGGCCACCTCATGTGAAGAGTTGACTCATTTGAAAAGACCCTTATGCTGGGACGGATTGGGGGCAGGAGGAGAAGGGGATGACAGAGGATGAGATGGCTGGATGGCATCACTGACTCGATGGACATGGGTTTGAGTAAACTCTGGGAGTTGGTGATGGACAGGGAGGCCTGGTATGCTGCAATTCATGGGGTCACAAAGAATTGGACACGACTGAGTGACTTAACTGAACTGAACTGAATATTCCATTATGTATACATGTCACAACGTCTTTATCCATTCATCTATTGATGGACATCTAGGTTGATTTCATGTTCTAGCTCTTGGAAATAGTGCTGTCATGAACAAAGGAATACACATATTTTTTCAATTTTGGTTTCCTCAGGGTATATGCATATGAGTGGGATTTCTGGGTCACATGGTGGTTTTATTGCTAGTTTTTTTAGGAATCTCCATACTGTCTTCCATAATGGCTGTATCAATTTACATTGCTACCAACAGTGCAAGAGTCTTCCTTTTCTCCACATCCTCTCTGGCATTTATTGTTTGTAGACTTTTTGATGATGGCCATTCTGACTGGTGTGAGGTGATATCTCATTGTAGTTTTGATTTGCATTTCTCTGATAATGTGCAATGCTGAGCATCTTTTCATGTGTTTGTTAGCCATCTGTATGTCTTCTTTGGAGAAATGTCTTTTAGGTCTTTTTCCTACTTTTTGACTGGGTTGCTTGTTTTTCTGGTATTGAGTTGTATGAACTGTTTGTATATTTTGGAAATTAATCCTTTGTCCGTTGTTTCATTTGCTATTATTTTCTCCCATTCTGAGGGTTGTCTTTTCACCTTGCTTATAGTCTCCTTTGCTGTGCAAAAGCTTTTGAGTTTAATCAGGCCCCATTGTTTACTTTTGCTTTTATTTGCATTACTCTAGGAGGTGGGTCATAAAGGATCTTGCTTTGATTTATGTCATTGACTGTTCTGGCTACGTTTTCCTCTAAGAGTTTTATAGTTTCTGGTCTTATATTTAGGTCCTTAATCCATTTTGAGTTTATCTTCATGTATGGTGATAGGGATTGTTCTAATTTCATTATTTTACATGTAGCTGTCCAATTTTCCCAGCGCCATTCATTGAAGAGGCTGTCTTTGCCCCATTGTATATTTTTGCCTCCTTTGGCAAAAATAAAGTATCCAAAGGTGCATGGGTTTATTTCTGGGCTTTCCATCTTGTTCCATTGGTCTATATTTCTGTTTTTGTGCCAGTACCATACTGTTCTAATGACTGTAGCTTTGTAGTATAATTTGAAGTCAGGAAGATTGTTTCTTCCAAATCCATTCTTTTTTCTCAAGACTGATTTGGCTATTTGGGACCTTTTGTGTTTCCATATGAATTGTGAAATTTTTTGTCCTGTGAAAAATGCCATTGGCAATTTAATAGGGATCACGTTGAATCTGTAGAATGTGTTTGGTAGTATAGGCATTTTCACAATATTGATTCTTCCTACCAAAGAACACGGAATATCTCTCCATCTGTTTATGTCAACTTTGATTTCTTTCATCAGTGTCATAATTTTCTGTGTACAGTGCTTTTGTCTCCTTAGGTAAGTTTATTCCTAGATATTTAATTCTTTTTGTAGCAATGGTGAATGGGATTGATTCCTCATTTCTCTTTCTGATTTTTCATTGTTAGTATATAGAAATGCAAATGATTTCTGTGTATTGATTTTGTGTCCTGCAACGTTGCTAAATTCACTGATTAGCTCTAGTAATTTTCTTATACTACCTTTACAGTTTTCTATGTACAGTATTATGTCATCTGCAAACAGTGAGGGCTTTACTTCTTTTCCAATCTGGATTTTTTTTATTTCTCCTCCTTCTCTGGTTGCTGTAGCTAGGACTTCCAGAACTATGTTGAATAATATCAGTGAAGGTGGACACCCTTGTTTTGTTCCTGATCTTACGGGGAATTCTTTCAGTTTTTCACCATTGAGAATAATGTTTGCTGTAGGCTTATCATACATTGCCTTTACTATGTTGAGGTAGGTTCATTCCATGCCCATTTTTTGAAGTGTTTTAATCATAAATGGGTGCTGAATTTCATCAAAGGCTTTTTCTGCGTCTATTGAGATTATCATATGGGTTTTATCTTTCAATTTGTTAATATGGTGTATCACGCTGATTGATTTGCATATTTTGAAGAATCCTTGCATCTCTGGAATAAAGTCAACTTGATCATAGTGCATGAGCTTTCTGATGTGTTGCTGAATTCTGTTTGCTAAAATTTTGTTGAGGATTTTTGCATCTACGTTCATCAGTGATACTGGCCTGTAGTTTTCTTTTTAGTGTTGTCTTTGTCTGGTTTTGGTATCAGGGTGATGGTGGCCTCATATAGTGAGTTTGGAAGTATTCTTTCCTCTGCAGTTTTTTGAAAGACTTTTAGAAGGATGGGCATTAGCTCTACTCTAAATGTTTGATAGAATTCTCCTGTGAAGTCATCTGGTCCTGGCCTTTTGTTTTTTTGGGGAGGTTTATGTTTACAGCTTCAATTTCAGTGCTCTTAATGGGGTTGTTAATAATTTCCAGATTTTCTTGGTTCAGTCTTGGAAGATTGAACTTTTCTAAGGATCTGTCAATTTCTTCCAGGTTATCCATTTTATTGCCATATAGTTATTCATAATAGCCTTTTATAATCTGTTGTATTTCTGCATTGTCTGTTGTAATCTCTCCTTTTTCATTTCTAATTTTGTTGATTTGATTCTTCTTTTTTCTTGATGAGTCTGGCTAAAGTTTTGTCAATTTTGTTTATCTTCTCAAAGAACCAGCTTTTAGCTGTATTAATCTTTACTAGTGTTCCTTTCATTTCTTTCTCATTTATTTCTGCTCTGATTTTTATGATTTCTTTCCTTCTGCTAATTTCGGGATTTGTTGTTGTTGTTGTTCTTTTTCCAGTTGTTTTAGATGTAAAGTAAGGTTGTCTATTTGATGTATTTCTTCTTTCTTGAGATAGGATTGTATTGCTATAAACTTCCTTCTGAGACTGCTTTTGCTGCATCTCATAGATTTTGAGTTATCATGTTTTCATTATCATTTGTTTCTAGAAATTTTTTTATTTCCCATTTGATTTCTTCAGTAACCTGTTGGTTATTTAGAAACATATTACTTAATATCAATGTGTTTGTGTTTTTTACAGTTTTTTTTTTTTTTTGTAATTTATATCTAGTTTCATAGTGTTGTGGTCAGAGAAGATGCTTGATACGATTTCAATATTCTTAAATTTACTGAGGCTTGATTTGTGACCCAAGATGTCATCTATCCTGGAGAATGTCCATGTGCACCTGAGAAGAAGGTGTATTCTTCTGCATTTGGATGGAATGAACTGAAGATATCAATGAGATCCATCTCACCCAATGTATCATTTAAGACTTGTGTTTCCTTTTTTCTAGTTTGATGATCTGTCCATTGGTGTGAGTGGTGTATTAAAGTCTCCTACTATTATTGTGTTACTGTCAAATTCTCCTTTTATGTCTGTGAGTGTTTGTCTTATGTGTTGAGATGCTCCTATTTTGAGTGCATACATATTTACAATTGTTTTGTCTTCCTCTTGGATTGATCCCTTAATCATTATGTATTGTCCTTCCTTATCTCTTGTGATCTTCTCTATTTTAAAGTCTACTTTCTCTGATATGAGGATTGCTACTCCAGTTTTCTTTTGCTTCCCATTTGATAGAACGTATTTTTCCATCCTCTCACTTTCACTCTATATGTGTCTTTAAGTCTGAAGTTGGTTTCTGGTAGACAGCATACATATGGGTCTTGTTTTTGTATTCATTCAGCCAGCCTGTGTCTTTTGGTTGGAGCATTTAATCCATTTACATTTAAAGTAAGTATGGATATATATGTTCCTGTTGCCATTTTCTTAGTTGTTTGGGGATGCTTTTGTAGATCTTTTTCTTCCTTTGTATTTCTTGACTATTTAAGTCCCCTTAACACTTGTTGTAGTCAAGGCTATGGTTTTTCCAGTGGTCATGTATGGGTGTGAGAGTTGGACTATAAAGAAAGCTGAGCACCGAAGAATTGATGCTTTTGAACTGTGGTGTTGGACAAGACTCTTGAGAGTCCCTTGGACTGCAAGGATATCCAACCAGTCCATCCTAAAGGAGATCAGTCCTGGGTGTTCATTGGAAGGACTGATGCTGAAGCTGAAACTCCAATACTTTTACCACCTCATGCAAAGAGCTGACTCATTGGAAAAGACCTTGATGCTGGGAGGGAGTGGGGGCAGGAGGAGAAGGGGACGACAGAGGATGAGATGGTTGGATGGCATCATGGACATGGTTGGATGGACTTGATGGACATGGGTTTGGGTGGACTCTGGGAGTTGGTGATGGACAGGGAGGCCTGGTGTGCTGAGGTTCATGGGGTCACAAAGATTCGGACATGACTGAGTGACTGAACTGAACTGAACACTTGTTATAAAGCTGGTGTGGTGGTACTGAATTCTCTTAACTTTCACTTGTCTGAAAAGCTCTTTATTTCTCCATCAATTTTAAATGAGATTCTTGCTGTTTACAGTAATCTTGGTTGCAGATTTTTTCCTTTCAATACATTAAATATATCCTGCCATTCCCTTATGGCCTGCAGAGTTTCTGCTGAAAGATCAGCTGTTGAGCCTATGGGGTTTCCCTTGTATGTTACTTGTTGCTTCTCCCTTGCTGCTTTTAATATTCTTCCTTTGTGTTTAGTCTTTGTTAGTTTGATTAGTATGTGTCTTGGTGTGTTTCTCCTTGGGTTTATCCTGTATGGGATTCTTTGCACCTCTTGAATTTGATTGACTGTTTTCTTTTCCATGTTGGGGAAATTTTCAACTATAATCTCTTCAAAAATGTTGTAATATCCTTTCTTTTTCTCTTCTTCTTCTGGGAACCCTATAATTTGAATGTTGGTGTGTTTGATATTGTCCCAGAGGTCTCTGAAACTATCCTCAGTTATTTTCATTCATTTTACTTTATTCTGCTCTTCAGAAGTTATTTCCACTATCTTATCTTCCAGCTCACTGATTCGTCCTTCTGATTCTAATATTCTGCTATTGAAGCCTTCTAGAGCATTTTTAATTTCCGTAATTGTGTTGTTCATCTCGGTGTTTTATTCTTTAATTCTTCTAGGTCTTTGTTAATTGATTCTTGCATTTTCTCCATTTTGTTTTCAGGGTTTTTGATCATCTTTACTATCATTATTCTGAGTTCTTTTTCAGGTAGTCTGCCTATTTCCTCTCATTAATTTGGACTTCTGGGTCTCTAGCTTGCTCCTTCATTTGTGTAGGATTTCTCTGCCTTTTCATTATTTTTTTTTTTAACTTGCTGTGTTTGAGGTCTCCTTTCCCTAGGCTTCAAGGTTGAATTCTTTCTTCCATTTGGTTTCTGCCCTCCTAAGGTTGGTCCAGTGATTGTGTAAGCTTCGTGTAGGGTAATGATTATGCTGAGCTTTTATTTGTTTGTTTGGTTGTCTTTCCCTTGATGGGGAAGCCTGAGTGTGGTGGTAGTGTGGTGGTAATCCTGCATGCTGATGATTTGGTTTATATTTTCATTTTGTTGTTAAGATGAAGTGTCTTGCACAGGGTGCCACTGGTGGTTGAGTGATGCCAGGTCTTGTATTCAAGTGATTTCCTTTGTGTGAGTTCTCACATTTGATACTCCCTAGGGTTAGTTCTCTGGTAGTCTAGGGTCTTAGAGTCAATGCTCTGACTCCAAAGGCTCATGGCTTGATCTCTGGTCAGGAATGAAGATTCCACATGTGGTTTGTTATGGCATTGTGAGATTAAAACAAATACCCCCAAGAAAATAAACCAAAGATGAACCCCTGACAAATGGCAGTTACAAAATCAAGCAAATAATAATTAAAATAATGGAATATACACATATACATATACACCCATAAGCAAAATCAAAGTAGTCCAACAAAAATAAAGTACAGCAGATTGACCTGGCAAACAAAGGAAATCAAAAATTATATCTACCAGCTAAGAACAAAACTAACTAAAGTTCAAACTGGAAAACAAAACTAAAGCAAGGTGCTAAGTGGGGACGAAAGCAATGAAAACAAAACTAACAAATATGTTGAGAGGAAAGAAAAGAAAGAAAGAATAGATATGCACAGTTAAATAGAGGCAGATAAAGAAGATTTACATACATTAAAGATTAACTGCAAGGGGGAAAGAACAGTAGGGAAAGCAAACAAAGGAATAAATGTAGAAAAAATAATAATAGTTTAAAAAAATTAAAACTCAACATTCAAAAAAGACAAAAGGAAAATCCACAAAACTGCAAAAGCCCATCATAGATGCAGAGGTTTATAACAACAGTAAAAAATGTAACTGAGGAGGAAACAAAAAAAATCTCATAAGCTTAATTAGATTTCATAGTGCCAATAAAATTTACAACTACAACAGAGGGGGAAATAAAGGAAAAAAAGAAAAATTCCAAAGGAATCTACAGAACAAGTCAAAACCTAAGAATAATAAATGCTTTTCTTGAGTCTCTGCTGTCAGAGTCCTTTCCCTCGCTGGGAGTCACAGTCCACCTCACCTCCCTAGGATGCCCTCCAACACTGTGCTGGTCTCTGGACCTGCTCTGGGGGCAGCTCAGATTCTAATCTGGTCCTGCTCCTGTGTGTTCTTGCCTCCAATGTCCACAGCTATCAGAACTAGTGTGTTTTCTCTTGTGGGAGCTCTCAATGGCCTTTTTTTTTTTTTTTTTTTAATTTTTTTTTTTTTTTCAGTGGGTTTTGTCATACATTGACATGAATCAGCAATAGATTTACACGTATTCCCCATCCCGATCCCCCCTCCCACCTCCCTCTCCACCGGATTCCTCTGGGTCATTACTCAGCCGTTAAAAAGAATTCATTTGAACCAGTTCTAATGAGATGGATGAAACTGGAGCCCATTATACAGAGTGAAGTAAGCCAGAAAGATAAAGATCATTACAGCATACTAACACATATATATGGAATTTAGAAAGATGGTAATCTCAATGGCCTTTTATATATTCCACAGACACAGAGTCTGCCTAGTGGATCGTGTGGATTTAATCTGCAGCTTGTACCGCTGGTGGGAAGGTTTGGGGTCTTCTTCCTTTGCCACACTGCCCCTGGGCTTCAGTTGTGGCTTTATTCCCACCTCTGCACGGGGGTCGTCCACTGGGGTGTTTGCTCCTGAGGCTGCCCTGGAGGACTTGGGTTTGCCCCTCTGAGGGCCGGGTGTGAGACCCGGCAGCTGCTTGGGTCTCAGGGGTTCTGGCAGCACCAGGTACTCAGGGGGGTTGGTGGCTAGGGCAGCAGGAAATATAGTGTTCTAGAAGGGTATGGCAGCCACTATTGGCCAATATGCTCCAGTCTTCTTGTCTGCAGAACCCCCTCCCTTGACAGAGAAGCCTGGCAGGCCACAGTCTACAGGGTCGCAGAGAGTCAAGACACGACCAAAGCGATCCTATGCACATAGATGCAAGACGTTTTTTGTCTGTGGCAGCTCTGCCCCAGTGAGGGTTGAGTGTGAGGGTGTTCTGCTGTTTGTCTTGTGGGGAGCCTGGTGGTGCCAAGTGTGCAGGGACACGGACGCCTCCACCGCAGGACTTGTGGCCCTATCAGGGTCTTTTTTCCAGCCTGTTGTAGCTGGAGATCAGAAGGCCTCTTTGGCCAGTCTTTCTCCGTAGCTCCGCCCAGTCAGGCACTTAGAGGGCTCCCTTGCCTGGGGTCTTTCTCTGTTGTTCAGCACATCAGGCACAGAGAGCCCCACCCCCGCCCCCCTGCTGGGGTCCTACTCTGTAGATTGGCACATCAGGCACTTAAAGGGGCACCTGGGTGGGTCCTGCTCTGTAGATCGGCACATCAGGCACTTAAAGGGGCACCTGGGTGGGGTCTTACTCTGTAGATCGGCGCATCAGGCACTTACAGGGACACCCTGGGTGGGGTCCTGCTCTGTAGATTGGCGCATCAGGCACTTAAAGGGGCACCCTGGGTGGGGTCTTACTCTGTAGTTGAGTACATCAGGCATTTAATGGGCCGGCCTCTCTACTGTTCAGCTGCTGATGCTGGCGCCTGGGGAGAGAGGCTATGGTGATGGCTCCACCCCCTACACATGACTCAGCAGTATCACCTGGCTTCCGTGGCTGCAGGGCTTTCCTCCACAGGCATTTCCCACCACAGTCTCCTCCCTCACATCCCCTTGATCCATCGCTCCACAGTCAACAGTATCCCTCTCCCTGGGATTGCTCCACAATCCCCAAACTCCAGCTCCCAGTCACTGTGCCTTCCAGGGGACCTGTGTCCCTGTCCGGTGTATGTATGGCTACAGCAAGGACTTCTGATTCTCCTTCCATTTAGGCTGCCATGGATCAGCTGTTTCACTCTCATCCTTAAATGTTTCTCCTCTGACTCAGACACTTGCCCCAGTGTGGGGATCAGACCCCTGCTTCAGTTCCCCTGCCTGCCAAGGGCAGGTCCAGTCCTACTGACACTCCTGTTTTCCCCCTAGTTCCTTCATCCTACCGAGATTTGCATGGCCCTATATATTCTTTCTGCTGGTCAGGTCCTCCTGTCCACTCTCAGCTGCTGTTCTGCATGCACTTCTGTGCCTGAAGGTGTGTTCCTGATGTATCCATGGAGAGAGATGCACTCCATGTCCACTTACTCCTCCACCATCTTGTTCTCTCCTATGTATGGTTCTTTTAATGCTTCCCTCTTAGCATTACTTCTGTTGCATCCCAAAGATCTAGATAAGTTGGATTTGTATTTAGTTCAAAATATTTTTACTTCTCTTGAGACTACTCTTTTGGCTATGTATTATTTATACTTTTCCCTCTGACTAAAGAACTTCCTTTAACATTCTTTTTAGGGAAGGTGATTAATTCTTTCAATTTTGGTTTGTTTGAAAAAGCTTTACTTGTCCTTAATTTCCTTTTTAAAGCATAATTTCATTGGTACAGAATTCTAAATCAGAGTTTGTTTTTTCTTTCAACATTTTAAATAATTCACTCCCCTCTCTTGCTTGCCTGATCTCTGATGACGAGTCTGGTGTTATCCTTATTCTTTTTCTTCTATAGTTAAGGTGATTCTTATTTTCCTTCTGACTTCAAAATTTTCTTTGTTTTTAATCTTCTGCAGTTTAAATACGATATACTTAGGCTTGAGATGTGTATGTTTGGTATTTTTCTACTTGGCGTTCTCTGAGTTTCCTTGCTATGTGGTTTGGGGTCTGTTATTAATTTTGGACAGTTCCTAACCATTATTAATTCAAATATTTTTTCTGCTCCCTTTTCTTTCCTTTCCTTCTGGTATTCCAATTATGTGGATGCTACCACATTTGAAATTGTCCCCTAATTCTCACATATTTGTTCCTCTTTTTTTTTCATTCTTCTTCTTTTGAATTTCAGTTAGGGTAGTTTCTGTTGAGCTACCTTCAAGCTCACCAATTCTATCCTCAGACATGTTGAGTTTACTGATCGGTACACCAAAGTCACTCTTCATTTCTGTTACAGTGTTCCTGATTTCTAGCATTTCCTTTAGATTATTTTTTTTTAGCATTTTCATCTATCTGTTTCTATCAGTCATCTCTTCTCACATAATGTCTTCTCTCCCCCTTAGAATGTTATCATTGCTTTATAATATTCTGTCATTTCTGCCATACATCAGCATGAATCAGCCATAGGTGTACATAGGTACCCTCCTTCTTGAATCTCCCTCCCCCCTCCCATCTCATCCCATTCCTCTAGGTTTCACAGAGCACCATGTTTGTGCTCCCTGCATCATACAGCAAGTTCCAACTGATTATCTATTTTACATATGGCAATATATGTTTCAATGTTACTCTTTCAATTCATCCCTCTCTATCCTTCCTCCAGTGTGTCCACAAATCTGTTCTCTATATCTGAATCTCCATTGTCACCCTGCAGATAGTTTCCTCAGTATGACTTTTCTAGATTCCATGTATATGCATTAATATATGATATTTGTGTTTCTCTTTCTGACTTACTTCACTCTGTATAGTAGGCTCTACACTCATCCACCTCGTTAAAACTGAGTCAAATGTTTTCCTTTTCATGACTGAGTAATATTCCATGGTGTCTATGTACTACAGTTTCTTTATTCATTCATCTGTCAGTGGACATAGAATGCCCTCCAACTCAGCCCCACACTACACCAACTGGAAAAAGTTTAAGACACAGATTCTCTGAGAGGAGTAATTAGGAGGTCTCAAGAGAAAAGAAGAAAAACAAGGACTCCAGAGGAATGTGAAAACTCTGGCACTTATAACTACAACAAGTGATACACAAAGGCATACTTCTAGCCAGATTACTATACATCCTCTCACTAATGGCCTGTTTACTTCAGCTCCAATAGGAGCTAAAGTGATAATTCAATACAAAATTTCCAGCTTTCATCAAAAAATTAGAAGGCTTGCAAAAAAGCAAGAGAAAACACACTTTAAAGAGACAAAGCAGTCATGATAAGAAGATCCTGATATCATAGAGATTTAAATTTATCAAACTTGGAATTTAAAATACCTAAACTACCCTGGTGTACTATAACCTGGCATTCTACAATTTTACAATTGAATCTCAGGCTTTTTTGTGGACCCGTGTCTCAGAAATGTGACCTTCACAGGTGTTTCTAAGGTGTTTCCCTCCCCTTAGCTGCAGTATTCTCAATCTGTTTCCTTGAAGCCCTTGCCCATGTTGACTCTGTATTCCCACCACCACCCCCTCATCTCCCTAGGTGAGACAGGAAAGCTAAGGACTGCAGATTACACTCTTCCCCAGTTGAGATAAGGCTCTGGCAAAGCCTTTCTTCTGGAGAACAGGCCTTTGCTACAAACAAGGGCAGGCTCTGAGCACGTTTCATGAGCATTACTCTTCCCCTCCCTTACCAGAACTGTTGCTTACTACAGTTTTATAAAAATGTTCTCTCATTACTTTTTCCTAAAAGTTGTGTTTTACCTTTCACGTTTAGATTTTAAACTTTATGGAATTGTTTTATGTATGGTGTGAGGAAGGAATTAAGACACATTTATTTTCCATATGAATAGATAAAAGACACATAATATATTAAAAACACCATCCTTTCTCTATTATAGTGCTATGTT
Organism: Cervus canadensis; assembly: GCF_019320065.1. Lineage (NCBI taxonomy): Eukaryota > Metazoa > Chordata > Mammalia > Artiodactyla > Cervidae > Cervus > Cervus canadensis. The sequence goes on along the minus strand of NC_057395.1, from coordinate 15,693,603 downwards.
TTACATGAATCAGGTGACAATGTATATATTGGTCAAATTCTGGTCTCTCTATTCTATTTCAGTTGTTTATTTGATTGATTGATTTACCTGGTACCAATACCACCACATCTTAATCACTATAGTTTTATATTTGGCCTTAGTATCTAATAGTGCAAGTCCTCTAATTTGTTGTTCAAAATAAGGTGGCTCATCTAATTCCTTTGTGTTTCCATAACATTTTTTATAATCAGCTCATCAACTTGCACATAAAACTCCAATGAAATTTTGCTTAAAATCAGACTGTGTTTTAAATCAAATTTGAGAAAGTGATACTTTTAAAATATTCAGGCTTCTATTCTATGAACATGGTCTATTTTTGTCTCAAATTTTTAATTAATAATATTTTATACTTTTCAGTGTAAAGGTTTTCCACACCTACTCTTAGGTATACTTGAAAGCATTTATTGTTTTTGAAGGTATTTTAATGCCATTTTATTGTAATATAATTTCCCAGTTATTTATTGCTAATATCCAAAAGCAAATTTGATTATTATACTTATCTTTTATTAAGTGACTTTATTAAATTCATTCTTTTAAACTAGCATGTCAGTATTTTGGTATTTCTATGTAAAAAATTATGTTATTAATTACAAGCAATACATTTTCCCTTCCTTTTTAATTCTTGTACATTTTGCTTATGCTTCTGGTCTTATTGCACTGGCTAGGACCTTTAGTCCATGACTGCTCCCTGTTCTGTTTCAGTTTTTAAGAGTACAACTGATAATTTCCTTATCAAATATGCCATTTATTGTAGGTTTTATTAAATACCATTCATTATTAGATTTTCAAGGTCCCTTCTAAATCCTGCTATTTGTGGCAACAAGGATGAACCTTGAGGGCATTAGGCTAAGTGAAATAAATCAGACAGAGAAGAACAAATACTGCAATCTCAGTTATATGTGGAATCTAAAATGTTGAGCTTACAGAAACAGATAGCAGCTTGGTGATTATGACAATTTGGGGGGCATGAGAAATGGGAAGATTTTGGTCAAAGAGTACAAAACTTTAAATCATAAAATGAATAAGTTCTTGGAATCTAGTGCATATTATGATGACTAGCCACCAGGGAGGCCTTATAATTAACAATAGTATACACACACACACACACACACACACACACACTGGTAACTATGTGAGATACTGTGTTAGCTAATCTTATTGTGGCAATCATTTCACAATATATATGGGTATTTAATCATCATGTTGTACACTTTCAACCTACACAGTATTATATGTCAGTTACATATCAATAACACTGGAAAGGAAGATTCCTTTCTATTACTAGTTTGTTAATGGTTTCTTTTCAATCATGAACAGATATTAAATTTTTACCTAATACTTTTTTTTTTTGCAGTGAGATAATTATTCATTTTTTCTGTTGCCATGATGAATAGCCTTGGTTGAATTTTTAAGTGTTAGGCAAAACTTGCTTTTCTGGAATAAATCCAATGTCATCATGATATATTATCCTAGTCAAATATAACTGATAATTTTTAAATGCCTAGAGTTATTCCATCCCCACACTCTCCCTGTGAGATAAAAACTTTCAACTCTGTATCCTTCTATCCATATTAACACCTATGTGATAATAATTATTTTTTATTGCTCACTATATGTTAGGTATTCTTCTATCTACTTAATCTACATTAATATATTTAATTATCATGGAAAAATATGGGGGGGGAAACCTACCTCTATTTTACAGCTGAGAAAATTGAGGTGTGGAGAGGTTAAGTAATGTGCCCAATTTTAAGTCAGACTGCGTTTTATTCCTGTCAGTCTCATTCTATACCTATTCTTCAATGACTCTACCAGTAGTGTATATTTTAGAGAAAGCCTAATTGTGATGAGATTTCTGAATTGACACGTCTTTATTTTCACATCTGCGTAATAGCACTGCCAGATATAGCAATCTACATCTTCTTACTTCTCCACCTTTCCCCTGCACAAATCTGTTCCAAATTTCCAAACACTAGAAGACATCATCTTTTTTCTCATTTCATTGTTCTGAGATTTCACCACAATATGTTAATGGATGCATCTTTTACGATTCATCCTGCCCAACTGACACTTTCATCCTGATGAGTAATGGTTTACTTAATCCTGAGACATTTTCTTTCATTGCCTTGAGAATTTCAGATTATATGTTTAACATTCTTGTGGCTTCAAGTTTAATTATCAATTATAGAACATTAAAAGACATTTATAAAAGGAATCCTCCATAGTTCTGCCATGCAGATCTATCAACTGTTAGCATTACTGGTTGAACATCTCTTATAGGCAGAGTCTGTGGAGTTTCTAAGTAATATAAATAACTTTATACTTAATGGTGTATTTTCCTTTCATCTCAGTATATGCTAAAATTTTTTACATGTCATAGAGCATTAATAACCATTTAAAGGCTTATTATATTCCATTTAGTTGTCAAAACTTTCTTAACCTGCATAAAAGTAGATTCTGGAGAGATAATCCCTGCCTTCTATTATGATTATAAAGGATTTTACAAACCACACCTCTCTCTGCTAAACTTGATTTGAATCTATAGCCAATTAAGAAAAATACAAGGATATAAGGCTAATGAAAATAGAAATATTAACTTTACAACTTATAAAATTAGATTTAAAAGAATCACTTTAACGAGCACCCAGACCTAGCTTCTAGGGCATGGAAACTGCATAAGGACTTGCTTCTGTGCCATCAACACTTTCAAATTATTATCATTTTCTTAAAAGTGAGCCCTGCAGATTATAGGGATGGTCCTTCTGGTAGTCATAGTCCAAGTTCCTAGCATTTCTCTCAAAATCTAGACCTTGGAATGACCGCCTCAGAAAGGAATATGCAGAGCTGACCTTTGCTCATCAGCTCAAATAGGATCCCATCCTCATACCCATCAAGTCCCAATATCAAGAAGAGAGAGGGAGGGACCTCCCCAGAAACCTCTAGAGGTGTTTACACATGGACAGGGAGCTGAAAGAGAGAGTACCATTACTCATTCCACTGCTTCATGAGCTGTCATGACTCCCTACAGGGGGAGGAAAATGCTTCTCCTATCACTTCAAATATGTGAAGTGTTGTCAGTGGAAGAAAGCTGAGATTCCTTCAGGATTGTAACAGCTATAAATCTGGGTTGAAAGGGTAAATATAAGAGGTAGGCTTATTTGGGGAGAACATAAGATGAACCTATTTTAAAATAAGAGTTACTGAGAAACAGAATCTGATGACTTGAGATGTAATGAGTTCCATGTCAATAGAAATATGCAGCCAGGCAATGACTGGATAAATATCTACTCGGAAGGGGTCTTCAAACAGGGAGTTCAAAATACCACTTCAGGACTTCCCTGGTGGTCCAGGGGTTAAGACTTAGCTTTCCAATGCAGGAGGCACATGTTTGGGAGCTAAGTTCCCACATGCCTTGGGCAAAAAAATCCAAAACATAAAACAGAAGCATTATTGTAACAAACTCAGTAAAGATTTAAAAAATGGTATACATAAACAAAAAATCTTAAAAGCAAAAATGCTACTTCATGAAGGGTGGAAAAATCAAGTTTCCTTTGTGATTTATTTGGTTTTCTTTCTTCAAGGGATGCCTTATGGCTCTATTACTGTGAGCCATTGAAAATATAGGTATTTTCTCTAGTTTTGCTTAATTTTGAACACCTTTTCAACACTCACTGGGCTTCCCTGATAGCTCAGTTGGTAAAGAATCCTCCTCCAGGAGACCCTGGTTCGATTCCTGGGTCGGGAAGACCCACTGGAGAAGGGATAGGCTACCCACTCCAGTATTCTTGGGCTTCCCTTTTGGCTCAGCTGGTAAAGAATCCACCTGCAATGCAGGAGACCTGGGTTCGATCCCTGGGTTGGGAAGATTCCCTGGAGAATGGACGTGGCAACCCACTTCTGTATTCTTGTCCGGGAAGTCCCATGGACTGAGGAGCCTGGCAGGCTACAGTCCATGGGGTCACAAAGAGTCGGCCACAAGTTAGTGACTAAAATCAACTACATGTATACACACACACACACACACACACACACATAATGTATATATCTAATACATGAGCTTATCTACTGTTGAAATGCACACACATCTATACATCTATAAAATAAAAAGCTATTGAGCAATCCAGCAAGCCCCTGGGCTAAAATTTCAATTCTGCTCTGGAGCTCCAGTATGAAGGAACAGTCCTCTTCCTGCCAATGTGGTTGTCCTCTGTGTTTCAGTCAGAGACACAGACCTGGTTCCTCTCCATCCTCACAGCCACAGTTTCAAGTGCCTTTGCTGAGACCCTGCTGCCTCCAGGGTTGCCTAGTTTGGCATTGTTCTTATTTGTATCTTTGAATATTCAAAGACCATCTCCCCCTTCTTTCCAAGTTTCAATGTAGGAGTGTATCTCTCTCAACAAAATCACCTTTTATCCTTTCAACTTTTCTAATTCCACACAGCAATTCTATAGTGCCTTTGAATTAACACAACTGACTGTGTTTTTCCCACTGTATCGTATAGTATAAAACAGATTCCCTAACACTGGAGTTTATGCTTGAGTTTTTTATGAAACAGATGATTATTTTAAATGAACACTGGTACTTCTTTACTTCTGCCTGAAGAAAACGCCACAGAGGATTGTTTAAGCCTGGTGCGTTTGGCGAATGATCCCTGTTCCTGGGGTTAATGACCAGTTTCCTCAGACAAAAACTTAATGTTTCACTTCTTCATCATGGGGCACGTGGGGCAGAGAAGAGCTTTCCCAGCCCGGGCATGAAGCTGTTTGCACTGTTTATTATACTTGTGGCCGCTCCTTCCACCCAGGGGGAGAGGGTTTTTTAAGAGCCCTGTCAAAACTGCAGGTGTGCAAAGGCTCCTGCTAACAGCAGGGGCGGGTTTTATAGCGTTTCCTCGAGACTGCTTCAGATCACTTTGCAGTGTGTAAAACCGGATTTTCATTAAGGGCACTAATGACACTCTAATGGGGACAGGGCGATGGGACGCCCGATGCCCGAGGCAGGGCAAGTGAGGCTGAAAACAGGCCAGCCTGAGCTCCAGAAGGTGAAATGCCGGGCTGGCGACGTGCTCAAATACCTGCAGGCCCAGGGCCGACTTGTTAAATGGGTTGCCTTTGAGGCCAAACAGGAATAGATCCAGTTACTGTTTTTCACACGAGGACAAAACAAGGAGGCAGAAAAATCTCCAGGTTGAGACATTTGCAAGCTACAGCTGCTGTTCATGGCAGGAGGTTCTGAAGACTTACGAGCTGACACATTTCCCTGGACGCCACCACGCGTTGACCTCCCTGCTCCTTCCCCTCCCCAGAGTGGGGTTCAAGGCTACCGTTTGACACAAGGGCCACGGAGGACCATATCAAAGCAGCGCTCCATCACAACTCATCACTTGTAAAACAGACACAGTCTGCTCGAGCTGGAATGCACAGAAGCAAACTGAATTTCTGGCCTGGCCTCCAGGGAGCTCAGGTGGTTGGTAGTTCCTGATTCTCACAGAAACTCTTCATGGTAGGTCAGCACAGTTTGTAAACAAAGTGTGTGTGTGAGGAGAGGAAAGAGAGAAGCTGACAGAGATGGATTACTTTGACTTTCTTTTCAGCTTACAATCCATCAGCACAGGGAAATACTTTCTTTGCATTCTCCTCCTCTGGCTTTGATCTTCTCATTGGAAAGCCAGGAGAAATTACAGCCTTTAAAGTGTGCCTGTGTAATTGCAATATTAAAAACAATGCAGAGGCTGCTTTACAACCAGGCTACTTCATCGCAAAACCAGGAATATGACTCAAAAATCAGCTCTATAGGTATGGAAAAGGCAAGACACTCACACCATCACTTTCTGGCTTTGCTAAACCAAAAGAGGTCAGCACATAAGGAAATGCCTACTCACTATTCCAGTTCCTATTCAACATTCTCATTTTAAAGTCAAGAAAAAGGATGTGGGCCACTCTGGCGGTACAGTAGTTAAGCATCCACCTTGCATTGCAAGGGACACTGGTTCAATCCCTGGTCCGGGAAGATCCCACACCCTGTGGGTCAATTAAGCCCGAGCGCCACTTACCGAGCCCCCAAGCCGCAACTACTGAAGCCGGTGCCCTAGAGACTGTGCTCCGCAACAAGAGAAACCACCGCAACTAGAAAGTAGTCCCCGCTCCTCACAACCAAAGAGAGCCCTCAAACAATAACAAAGACTCCGCACAGCCAAAAAGAAAACAAATAAATAGAAACAAATCTGTAAAAAAGGAAGACGACACACAGGGAAGTTGGATAACTTTCCCAGCATCAAACCGCCCTCGGAACAGAACCAGAGCTGGAGACGGGCTCCTAAGCCTTCCATCCAGTTCTCGCTCTTCTGTATCATGTCGCCTCTTAGAAAAATTCTTTGAATCATATTTCCTTCATGAGTTCTGTGGCCACCACAGCCTCTTAGCTTGGCTAGTGGTGGCAGGGTCAGCCTTCCTTGCGGTTGGTAGCTGAGAGTTCTGCCTCCAGTACGTTTGAAAGAGGTGCACTCTCCTGGGTGTCATATTTGTCCTTATCAGGTTCAAATCCAAAGACTGCAAGCATTATTGGTTCTCTTAGTTACTTTTCAGTGAGACTCACAGAGTAATGGAAATTTCCTTCTAATATTCAGCTCTGGGGGGTTGGCTTTTTTCCCTTTTATTTCTCCAGTGGTAATTCCCCATTTTATAATGTGGATGTAAAATCAATGTAATTTTCTCATATACATATTTATCTCATCTAACTACCATGAATTTTTGCTATTCATGTGTATATAGTGGTCATTTTTATGTTGGAATTCATATGCTGAAGTGATATACATTATTAAGAAATGGAAGTTTGTAATCCCTTTCAACACTTGTGTGTGTGTGTGTGTATGAGTGTGTTCATCTAGGTTTTGGGTTGACTGGTGCAGAAGTGTGAATAGGAGATGGACCTCCTAAAATACACATGTTTGTAAGATTACTCTCTGTGTTAGCTGAATACTTGATGTCTTATGCCATGTGTTGATATACAGATGCTTTGAATATTCTTGCTAAGGCTGGTGGAACTAGGTTGTAATATAGAGAGAATTGGGCTTCCCTGGTAGTCCAACTGGTAAAGAATCCGCCTGCAATGCAGGAGACCCCGGTTCCATTCCTGGCTCGAGAAGATCCCCTGGAGAAGGGATAGGCTACCCACTCCAGTATTTTGGGGCTTTCCTGGTGGCTCAGACAGTAAAGAATCCACCCACAACATAGTAGACCCTGGTTCCATTCCTGGGTCGAGAAGATGCGCTGGAGGAGGGCATGGCAACCCACTGCAGTATTCTTGCCTGGGAAGTGCCATGGGCAGAGGAGCCTGGCGGGCTACAGTCCATGAGGTTACAAAGAGTCAGACATGACCGAGTGACTAAGCATATAGAGAGAATTAATGTATCTTGAGGAGTCATGATAAAATAGCTAAACCAGAGACATAAGCTACTAATCATTGGGAAGAGAGGAGAGAGCTTCAAAAGTACCCTGTCTGCTACTCTGAGTTGAGGGGATTAAAGAAGATAGTAAGAATGGAAACACTTTGTAAACTACAACAAGTTATACATATCTGTGCTAAATTGCTTCAGTCATGTCCAACTCTGTGCAACCCCAGGGACTGTAGCCCACCAGGCTCCTCTGTCCATGGGATTCTCCAGGCAAGGATACTGGAGTGGGTTGCCATGCCCTCCTCCAGGGGATCTTCCAGACCCAGAGATTGAAACCATGTCTCCTGTATCTCCTGTATTGCAAGTGGATTCTTTACAGCTGAGCCACAGGGGAAACACAGTTCTTAGTGAAACAGATTAGAAGAGTGGGAAATATGAGAACCTCACATGAAAAAATTAAAAATGCATACACTCAAACAGTAACATATTCAAATAAAAAATTAGCTCACTAGGCATACTAAAAGAGTTGTCTTTGTCTCCAAAGGGAAGTAAGGGGGGCTATGCCTTCCCTGATGGCTCAGATAGTAAAGAATCTGCCTGCAATGCAGGAGATCTGGCTTTGATCCCTGGGTTGGGAAGTGCAAATCTTTGTTTAATCTTAATAGAGAATTTTAGTCCATGGGTTCTTCCATGGACAAGGGTGTTACTGATGGGAGCACATCCCTGGAGGACCTTATTGATGAAGGTTTCCTTAGGTGGTGTTTGAAAGAAGAGAAGTGTCCATGTCCACTAAATCATGTTGGATTTCTGAAAAGGAATCTGTGTCTCTTGGGAATTTTGTTTTCTAACTGAATATAGAGAAAGGAGAGAGAGAGATAACAGGAAAAAAAAAAGAGAGTACAGGAAAGAAAAAGAGAGAGAAAGAGGGAAGAAAGAAGGAAGAGAGAGTAAAAAACAGAGAGGGAGGAGGAAAGAGAGACAAAGAGAAACTCCTTACACCAATCATGGATCTTTAGGAATTCATTGGTGTCCTTACCTTCACTGCCCAGACAGTACGTCCCATTCTGTTTCAATTGGTAATCTGAAGGGCAGACTCTGCCAGTTGGCCAAAAATGGGAGACACACTTACACATTCTTTGTTGCAGCCAGAAGTTTTACCTTGTCTGGACACCACAGTCACTCCTCATTAGCTTATTTCCCATTGTTCCTGCGGGTTTCCCTGATGTCTCAGTGGTAAAGAGTCTGCCTGTCAGGAAATGCAGGTTCAATCCCTGGGTCAGGAAGATCCCCTGGAGAAGGAAACAGCAACTCACTCCAGTGTTTTTGCCTGGAGAATCCTATGGACAGAGGAGCCTGGTGGGCTAGAGTTCACGGGGTCGCAAGGGGTAGGACGCGACTGAGCACACACACAGCACATGGCAGGGATACAAGGAACTACATTTTAAAATCATAGGTATATACTGGATTGGCCAAAATGTTCGTTCTGGCTTTTTTTTTTTTTTTTTTTGGTAACATCTTAAGGGACAGTCCGAATGAACCTTTTGGCTAACTCAGTATACTTTGACCACTAGAGATATAATTTAATCATGACTTCACATTGTTTATCAACTCTGATTTTAGACCAATAGAAGACAGTCTGTTCAAAAAGAGACTATTTTTCAGCTGTTTTTTTCATTTTATTCATGGAAATCAATAATAAAAATTAGTTTGGGGTGTTAGACTATAAGATCTTGTTGCCTATAAAATATAATAAACGGACTCCAGATTGTTCTACATTTTTAACAACTATACAGTGCTTCACAGATTTCAAATTATTTTTGTATTTCTTAACTCATCTAATCCTCATAGCACATTCTGTGTGAATAGCAAGGTAGGTCATGGACGCCAAAACCACTGCTAGGTATGCAGTCAGTTTGGCTCTAAAAGGCTTGTTTTGAAAAGATGGATTTGTGTCAATGCAAAGGACATATTATTATGTAACAATCTGAGCATAGTATACAAATATAAAATGATTTCAAAAAAAAAATAAAATAAAATGATTTCATTCTTGAGAAACACTATTGGGACACCGCAAGCTGCACCCAACTGTGTGGGAATGCACAAAATGCACATAAGCCTATACCTGAAATTTCTACCCACTACCTCAGTTCACCACAAGTGCTCTCAGCTACACCCATCCACATCGAGGGTTACAAATTTCTAGTTTCAAAGAAGTTCTCCTTCCACTTTTTACCATACCTAATAAGCTGCAACCTTCCCAACATTCCCACCCACAAGCAAACTTTAGAATGCTTTCAAAGTAAACACCATATTTACTGTAGTATTTAAAAGAGAGCAAGTCTGTATTCTTCCTTGGTGACGGTAAAGAATTCACCTGCAAGGCAGGAGACCTGGGTTCAATCCCTAGGTCAGGAAGATCTCCTTAAGGAAGGTATAGCAACCCACTCCCATAATCTTGGCTGGAGAATCCCATGGACAGAGGAGCCTGGTGGGCTACAGTCGATGGAGTCAAAAAGAGTCAGACACGACTGAGCGACGAAGCACACACAGGTCTGTATTTTAGACCTTTTGAATCTAGTTGGCATCTTACCCTGCAAATGTTGCCATCGTAGACAAGTTTGGGGAGTGTTTCTATGAGCTACAAGGGAGGCTTGGGATGTCTGTCTACCACCCACCCACATCCTTCAGTTTTTCACACTTTAGGAATAAACCAAAGTGAAATACACATTGAGCCCTCCAATTATACCCATTTCTGAAACAGGAACAGTCTCTGAGGGATAGTCTAGTGTCACCTTCAAACTATTTGGACTTTACTCTTTTTCAAATGAAAGAAATGAGTTAGATGAGCTCCCAAAACTGGCCCCACTGTAGTCATTTGGGGTTTGGCATGCATATTGAAAATTTTTGATATTTTCAATTTTGAATTTGAAAATTTTCTAAATTTTCAGTAAAATTGAAAATTTTATTGAGATTTAAAGTTTCTTCTGTTTCCTGAGCTCTATCAGGTAACAAAAAGAAAAATAAATTTCATCCCAAGTTAGTGTTTAGTGAGTCAGTCACATGGAACAAAGGTGGTAAATCTCCATAGCTAAATGGAGCTTAATGCTTGATACATCCTCAGGGAATATGGAAAGAAACAAAAGAACAATTGCAAAGATTGGTACATGATGACTATGATTATTAACTTTAGTTTCTGAAGATTGCTTTAAGATTTGAAATTAAATTTCCATATTAATCCTCACTAGAAGCTTCAAGGGTTATTTGGGTTTCTTGTTATTGTTACATACAAGTTCCCGGACTATTTGAATAAGATTAACTTCTTAATAGAGGTATGATTTGCAAATATATTTGCAAACCCATTCTACCAGTTGCCTTTTTATTTTGTTTATGGTTTTTTGTTTTTGCTAAGCAGAAGCTTTTTAGTTTGATGCAGTTCCATGTATTTATCTTTGCTTTTGCTGTAAAATAAAATAAAATCTTTGCCAAAGTCAATGTCAAGGAATTCCCTATGTTTTATTCTAGAATAGACTCTTTTTTTATTTTAAAGTTTGTTTATTTACTTTGCCTGTGTGGGTCTTCATTACTGTGTGCAGGCTTTCTCTAGTTGTGGCGCTTAACCTTCTCTGTGTGTTGGCTTCTCTTGTTACGTAATGTGGGCTCCAGGGCTTGTGGGCTGCAGCAGTTGTGGTGCATGGGCTTAGCTGCTCTGAAGCATGTGGGATCTTCCCAGACTTGGGATCATCCCTCTCCCCCACATTGGCAGGCTAAGTTTTAACCACTGGATCACCAGGGAATTCCCAAACTAGCTCTTCCTAAGAGCCAAAGACCAGAACACACTACTTTATCTTCAGTTTTTCATTAACCTTCTAATACTCTTACCACCAAGTTAATTGCAATGTCCTCTAATCATATAGATTATCTATAATTTTGAGTAGAGTTTTTTTTCTGTCTATGTTACAGAAGCAACTTTTGAGAAAGAGCTGGGTCCACTCCTTGAGGTAAACAAGGGTTATATGTTTTACTGTATCCTGCCGTATTATACAAAAGGGCTTTGTTGAATCCAGGCAAACAAATAGAGCAATAATCTCAGACTTCAGAAAACACTCTTGCAGAGGTGAGAGCACATTCTTCTACTCCACCATCTTGAGACGAAAGCCGACCCTGGCAGACTCCAAGAGCAGAGAGTTGAGGGGAAACCTGGCCTCTGATTTCACAGAAGTGCTGGGAGGAAAACCACTGAGCACTTTTCTGGAGTTCCACATCACCACAGGAGAGCAGTGACTCCACAGAGGCTACACAAAGCAGACAGTGAGGAGGAAAGAACATTCCAGTACAGGGCAGGAGGTGAACGCTCGGACGTGAGGCCACACAGCAAACCTGGCAGTGTGACCGGGTACGGCCTCCCTTGAACGGCCACGCCCGCGGGGATGAGCCCCACAGAGAGGTGCCGGTAGGGCACAACAGCTCTGCCCTCAGGCTTGGGGCGTGATAACCCTCCAGAGTTCCACAAAACAAAAGGGGCACCTCCTTTCAGGGGTGTGTTAAACAAGTGAGGCTTTTTCTGAAGCATAGGAACAGCACATGAAAGGTGACTGGTTACAGTCCACGGGGCGCGGAGGTCAGCACAGCTGACTGACTAAACAGAGGTCTACAGCCTAATCTTTAGACACTGGAAATGTGTTGCCTTATGTGGCAAAAGTCATCTCACACACTAGCAGAGTAATGCTCAAAATTCTCGAAGCTAGGCTTCAACAGTATGTAAACCAAGAACTTCCAGATAGCCAAGCTGGATTTAGAAAAGGCAGAGGAAACAGGAGTCAAACTGCCAGTATCTCTTGGATCATCAAAAAAAGCAAGAGAGTTCCAGAGAAACATCTACTTCTGCTTTATTGACTACGCCAAAGCCTTTGACTGTGTGGATCACAATAAACTATGGAAAGCTCTTAAAGAGATGGGAATAACCAGACCACCTGAGCTACCTCCTGAAAAACCTGTATGCAGTCCAAGAAGCAACAGTTAGAATTGGACATGGAAAAACAAACTGGTTCCAAATAGGAAAAGGAGTACATCAACGCTGTATATTGTCACCCTGCTTATTTAACTTATATGCAGAGTTCATTTCAGTTCAGTTCAGTCACTCAGTCGTGTCTGACTTTTTGCAACCCCATGAATCGCAGCATGCCAGGCCTCCCTGTCCATCACCAACTCCCGGACTTTACCCAAACTCATGTTCATCGAGTCGGTGATGCCATCCAGCCATCTCATTCTCTGTCATCATCTTCGCCTCCTGCCCCCAGTCCTCCCAGCATCAGGGTCTTTTCCAATGAGTCAGTTCTTTGCATCAGGTGGCCAAAGTATTGGACTTTCAGCTTCAGCATCAGTCCTTCTAATGAACACCCAGGACTTATCTCCTTTAGGATGGACTGGTTGGATCTCCTTGCAGCCCAAGAGACTCTCAAGAGTCTTCTCCAACACCACAGTTCAAAAGCATCAATTCTTTGGCGCTCAGCTTTCTTCACAGTCCAACTCTCACATGCATACATGACCACTGGAAAAACCATAGACTTGACTAGATGGACCTTTGTTGGCAATGTAATGTCTCTGCTTTTTAATATGCTGTCTAGGTTGGTCATAACTTTCCTTCCAAGGAGTAAGCGTTTTTTAATTTCTTGGCTTGAATAACCATCTGCACTGATTTTCGAGCCCAAGAAAATAAAGTCTGACACTGTTTCCACTGTTTCCCCATCTATTTCCCAAGAAGTGATGGGACCAGATGCCATGATCTTAGTTTTCTGAATGTTGAGCTTTAAGCCAACTTTTTCACCCTCCTCTTTCACTTTCATCAAAAGGCTTTTCAGTTCCTCCTCACTTTTTGACATAAGGGTTGAGTCCTCTGCATATCTGAGGTTATTGATATTTCTCCTGGCAATCTTGATTCCAGCTTGTGCTTCTTCCAGCCCAGCGTTTCTCATGATGTACTCTGAATAGAAATTAAATAAGCAGGATGACAATATACAGTCTTGACGTACTCCTTTTCCTATTTGGAACCAATCTGTTGTTCCATGTCCAGTTCCAACTGTTGCTTCCTGACCTGCGTACAGGTTTCGCAAGAGGCAGGTCAGGTGGTCTGGTATTCCCATCTCTTTCAGAATTTTCCACAGTTTATTGTGATGCACACAGTCAAAAACTTTGGCATAGTCAATAAAGCAGAAATAGCTGTTTTTCTGGAACTCTCTTGCTTTTTTGATGATCCAGCAGATGTTGGCAATTTGATCTCTTGTTCCTCTGCCTTTTCTAAAGTCAGCTTAAACATCTGGAAGTTCACAGTTCAGGTATTGCTGAAGCCTGGCTTGGAGAATTTTCAGCATTACTTTACTAGCATGTGAGATGAGTGCAATTGTTCGGTAGTCTGAACATTCTTTGGGATTGCCTTTCTTTGGGATTGGGATGAAAACTGACCTTTTCCAGTCCTGTGGCCACCGCTGAGTTTTCCAAATTTTCTGGCATATTGAATGCAGCACTTTCACAGCATCATCTTTTAGGATTTGAAATAGCTCAACTGGAATTCCATCACCTCCATTAGCTTTGTTCATAGTGATGCTTTCTAAGGCCCACTTGACTTCACATTCCAGGATGTCTGGCTCTAGGTTAGTGATCACATGCAAAGTATACCATGTGAAATCCTGGGCTGGATGAAGCACAAACTGGAATCAAGATTGCCAGGGGTAATATCAATAACCTCAGATACACAGATGACACCACCCTTAAGGCAGAAAGCAAAGAGGAACTAAAGAGCCTCTTGATGAGAGTGAAAAAGCTGGCTTAAAACTCAACATTCAAAAAACAAAGATCATGGCATTTAGTCCCATCACTTCACAGCAAATAGATGGGAAAGCAATGGAAACAGTGACAGAGTTTATTTCTTGGGCTCCAAAATCACTGCAGATGGTGACTGCAGCCATGAAATTAAATGATGCTTGCTCCTTGGAAGAAAAGTTATGACAAACCTATACAGCATATTAAAAAGCAGAGACCTTACTTTGGTGACAAAGGTCTGTATTAGTCAAAGCTACAGTTTTTTCAATAGTCATGTATGGATGTGAGAGTTGAACCATAAAGAAAGCTGAGCACCAAAGAATTAATGCTTTTGAACTGTAGTATTGGAGAAGACTCTTGAGAGTCCCTTGGACTGCAAGGAAATCAAACCAGTTAATCATAAAGGAAATCCTGAATATTCATTTGAAGGACTGATGCTGAAGCTGAAAGTCCAATACTTTGGCCACCTGATGCGAAGAACATACTCATTGCAAAAGACCCTGATGCTGAGAAAGATTGAAGACAGGAGGAGAAGGGGATGACAGAGGTTGCGATGGTTGGATGGCATCACTGACTCGATGGACATGAGTTTGTGCAAGCTCTAGGAGTTGGTGATGGATAGGGAAGCCTGAGGTGTTGCAGTCCATGCAGTTGCAAAGAGCTAGACATGACTGAGTGATTGAACTGAACTGGCTGATATGGCAAATAGACTTTGCAATGTGATTAAGGAATTTGAGACGGAGAGATCATTCTGGGTGATCAGGTGAACTCAGTCTATCACAACAGCTTTATAAATAAAAGCACGAAGGTTACAGTCAGAGAAGGAGATGTGGTGATGGAAGCAGAGATCAGAGAGAAAGACATTTGAAGGGGCAGCACTGTTGGCCTTGAGAATGGAGGAAGGGGCTGTGATCAAAGGAATGTGGGCAGCCTCTAGAAGATGGAACAGTTAAGGAAACAGACTGTGCTTTACGGAATTCAGAAGGAATGCCCCCTCCAGCAACTGGAGCATTTCTGACTTCTAGAGCTGAAGATAATACATTTGTCTTAATTTGTGTGTGGTGTCTCGCTAAAGCATCAGCAGGAAACTAACACACCAGCCACCCGGAATGTAAATGACACTTTCTGCATCTGCCTTACCAATCATGGTCCCTCTCACCCCTCCTCCATCTGGTCTCCTGGCTCCCCTCTTCTCTACGCTGTCTTTACTGGTAACTGATAATGGTGACGTCCCAAAATCCAATGATCCCTTTTTGGCCCTTTTCTTACTTGACTTTTGGGAAACATTTGGCAAGAAACTTTTCCTCAGCTGGGTTTTCTATTAGTCGGGCTCCTTGGTTTGCAGTGAGATTACCTCCTTCCTGTTCCTTCTGTTAGTAGTAATGAGATATATTAGGCAGCTTCTCACTTGGCTTCCAGTGAGCCCCACCTCCTCAAGTTCACACCACATGATATGCCCTCTCCTTGAGTGTGTGCTGGAACTAGTGACGGTTTCTGATGAACAGATATGTCTGAAGTGATGGGATGTTCGTTCTAAAAGTAGTTCAAGAAGACTGTGGCTTCCATGTTGTCATAGTCTCTTGCCCTCTTGCTTGCTCTTATTAAGCCAGCTGCCATGAGAAGCACTCTATGGAAAGGTCCATTTGGCAAGAAGTTGATGGAGCCCTTTGGCCAACAGTCAGAGAGGAACCGAGGCTCACAGTGCAACACTGGAGGAAATGGATGCTGCCAGCAAGCACAGAAGTAACCTTGGAATTAGCACCTCCCCCAGTTGAGCCTTGAAATGAAACCACAGCCCTGAATACAATACCTGAGTTTTTGCCTTGTGAGAGAACTTAATACAGGTGCATCCAGCTAAGCTGCAACCAGATTCTTAGCCCACACAAACGTGTAGGATAATAAATGTTTGCTGCTTTAAAAAAGGTGGCTTTTTCTCTTTTTAGGCACCAATTAATCGAAGGGTCATCTCAGGTGTGTGTAGAGAAATGGTTTAAGTAAAAGGCAAAAGCTGGTTAATTTTAGCAATATATCTGCGTGTGTTGGTGAACATATACCCCAAGTATCTGTGTGTTCTCATTTCAGAATGTCATGCAGCTTTAATTTCTTAGCATGATTTTGAATAATCTTTAGGGCTGCACACACAGGAAGCAATTTATAATGATACAGAATTTAGATCACATTCATGCACCTAAGTGCTTTATTGTTAAAGTCTGTTGGCAAGAGTAATAATTGTTGCATACTTAGACTTTTCTAGAGATTTTTACCTCTTTTATTTGATATATTTCTCCTTACTGTTTACATAATTTATAATTCACAAATTGATGATAGCCAAAATCTTAATAATAGTAACTGAAGTACAATGTGTAGAAGGCAGGTCCAAAGTAACATAGGGTCCCAGCTTTCTAAACTGAAGCATCTATTGGCTCAATCTTCTAAGAGGTAGATTTTCCTGGACTTTTCCCACCCAGTGCAGTTGATTGGCCACTATGGCCATAGATATTTTTCTTATTTCTGTAAAACAATTAACTCACATGCAATAAGAGAGTATAATCTATAGAAAATACTCATTTTATTTAATCACTGAACTCATAACTACTGTACAACAATTCTTACACCAATTTTCATATGACTGTTTGACTATTGGTCCTCAAATTCTGTCCTCATTCAGGAAAAATACCAATGGCAACCTGTCCATTAATCTTATCTCTCTGGACAGCTACTTACCTTTCTTCACTTCCTTCATTTGTTTCGATAGATATCAACTCATTTTTCAAATGAGAAAGTACTTGAGAGACTCACTGACCATCAAACAGCATTAATGGCACAGGGCAAAATGGGATAGAGCATCTTGAGTTCTGCTTCAAGCAATTTAAATATTGTTCTTTTCTAGAAATGTGATCTCTTCATACTGGACTTGTGCTTCAGGCTTTCCATAAAGCCTTATTTTAGCACTGAATTATATTCTCCAGGGTTCTGGACTAGCTAGGTCAGCTACACATTATTCCTGGTATTCAATTAATGCAGTGTCAATTTAATTAACCATGAACATTTATACTATAGTATGCAAAAAAACAAACAAATAGTCATCAGATACACTGAACCTGGCAACCTTCCCTCATCTACTATTCTGGTAGTTGATTTATTTGAATCACTGAAATTGACTCATTTGTTACACAGTTACATTCTTATCTATCCTTCATGTATCCACCTCTATTGTGGAAGTCTTTCCATTAGACAAATGAATATTCTAAATATTATCTTAGACATTAGAATTATAAAGATGACAGGCTAAATCATTCCTTCAAGAAGTTCAGTTCAAAGAGAAAGATGTGTGAAGACTAAATGTATTTCCACATGGTAAGAAGATAAACAGAAGCAGACCCAGGGTGTTATGGGAGACCAAAAGTGTGTAATGGACTTCAGTAAGGGAAGTTACACATGGCACTCTTGAAAAATGGAGCCTGAGTTAATTCTTAAAGGTTATGTGGGATTGGTTCAGGAATAACAAAGGAGAAGCAGCAGGCCTGGCAATGTGAGAAAGGCATGGCCAGGAACTGGGGTGGGGGATAATTATAAATAGGTAATTTAAACCAGACCATAAAACTCAGGAGTTACAGCAGACAAAGCCAGGGAGACGATGACACCTTGTTCTTGGTACAACTGCAGATGCAGTAATTCTCTTTGGAGTTTTCTCTGCCCCTTTAACCTGCCTGAAGAGCTCCTAATTCATACATTCTTTCCAAGGAAGGTTTTCCACACTACAGGGCTCTTAAAACAGGAGGTTTCTGGATCTTTTCTCCCATTCTATACTGTTCTTTTATTCTTCAGAGGAATGTGGTTTTCCCACCCCAGCCCAGGAGCGTGGCTCTATTTCGGGGGCTTCCCTGGTGGCTCAGTGGCAAAGAATCCACCTGCTAATGCAGGAGACATGGGGTTGATCCCTGGGTCAGGGAGATTCCTTGTAGAAGGAAATGGTGACTCACTCCCATATTCTTGCCTGAGAAATCCCATGGATAGAGAAGCCTGGCGGGCTACAGCCCATGGGGATCACAAGAGTTGGACAGGACTTATTGACCAAAAAATAACAACAACAATTCCTAACTCTTCTATCTAAACCTAATCAAACTGTTCCTATTATTAACTGTTCCTGTGGTAATTGGCCCAACTCTACCCTGACTCCAATAAGATGTTATGTCCAACTCCAAAAGATTCAGTTGCAAAAAAAATGTACATATATATAAACCTGTGCCCACATGCCCACACATTTTATCCCCTCTCCTTCTCATTGTTGGACATTCCACAGAAATCTGGTTGCAAAGACCAGCACTGGAGTGCTATTAATTTTGTGGAGAATTAGAAACAACCTGAGGAAAATGAACACATATACACATACACACAATACAGAGTCAACCATCCATCAGTTCAGTTCAGTTCAGTCGCTCAGTCGTGTCCGACTCCCTGCGACCTCATGGACTGCAGCACACTAGGCCTCCCTGTCCATCACCAACTCCCAGAGTTTACTCAAACTCATGTCCATAGAGTCGGTGATGCCATCCAACCACCTCATCCTCTGTCATCCCCTTCTCCTCCCGCCTCCAATCTTACCCAGGATCAGGGTCTTTTCCAATGAGTCAGTTCTTCACCTCAGGTGGCCAAAGTATTGGGGCTTCAGCTTCAGCATCAGTCCTTCCAATGAACATTCACGACTGATTTCCTTTAGGATGGACTGGTTGGATCTCCTTGCAGTCCGAGGGACTCTCAAGAGTCTTCTCCAACACACAGTTCAAAAGCATCAATTCTTCGGTGCCCAACTTTCTTTATAGTTCAAGTCTCATATCTATACATGACTACTGGAAAAATAATAGCTTTGACTAGATGGACTTTTGTTGGCAAAGTAATGTCTCTGCTTTTTAATATGCTGTCTAGGTTGGTCATAGCTTTTCTTACAAGGAACAAGCTCTTTTAATTTCATGGCTGAAGTCGCCATCTGCAGTGATTTTGGAGCCCAAGAAAATAAAGTCTGTCACTGCTTCCACTGTTTCCCCACCATCCACCCATACATATATGTATAAATACACATTCATAGATTACAATAAACTTACATTTATAAGTAAGGCTCATAAAGTAAGGCTCATTTATATATAGGCTCACAAACTCATTTAATAAAAACTTAAATCAAGTTTTCTGTTACTGTAGAAACATGAAAACTATGCATGATTCATGTTTAGTTGAACAAGTTACACTAAAAAACTGCTTTCTCCTAATTTTGCTTCTAAAATGTTTCACACACACACTTACATATACCCAGAGCCAAAGAGAGGAAGGCAGAAGACTGTATCTCAGATTTTTACATGGGTTTTATGAATAACTGTATTAGTAGTATTTTTGTTTTCTTTTCTCTTTGTACTTTTCTTATACTTCACATTTTTTTATGATGAATATACATTACATTTATTTGCCTTAATTTTTAAAAATATTATAAACCTGCAGAAAACTCTAGGGAACAATCTAATTAATGGCCTGATAACCTTAGGGATGTTATCAAGGATGCATCAAGTGAATGACTTAGCCATAGGTTTCAAAAGTAGCATCTTAGAATCCAAGATCTTTTACTTCAAGCCCAGTTGCCCTTCCACATTCTGCTCCTTTCCCTGCCATCATAAAAATCTTATTCTTTTATCAGACCTTTTCTTCCCCTTCATTCTCTTAGGCAAGTTCTATGTAGAAGAAGAAGCTTACATTACCATATGTAAAATAGATAGCCAATGGGAATTTGCTGTCTGGCTCAGGAAACTCAAATAGGGGCTCTGTATCAACCTAGAGGGGTGGGATGGGGAGGGAGACGGGAGGGAGGTTCAAGAAGGAGGGGATATATGTATACCTGTGGCTGATTCATGTTGAGGTTTGACAGAAAACAGCAAAATTCTATAAAGCAATTATCCTTCAATAAAAAGTAAATTAATTAAAAAAAATAAACTGTTTCAAACTCACCCTCTGGTCATAGATGAGTATCTCCATGCATTTTTATGGCAGAATAATTAGTTCAAGTCTCCTTCACTTCTTAAGCCAAAATTCCAAGGTGCTTCAGAGATTTGCCTAGAATTTAGGTATTAGAACAGAATAGATGAACTATAAACAAATCAATATATACATAAAATTGTTTTAGACTTTTGTAAAATGTTATTGGGTTTATAAGACGGTGGTATCAATCCAAATAAAATGGAAGACACTGAAAAATGTTCAATTTGTCCCCACTTTAAAAGGCATGGGTGTACTAATATCATAAATTGAAATAGATTCAATAACTACAATGATATTTTTGCCATTTAACACTGAAGCCAATAGCAATTTCGTTTGGCTTTATATTGGAGACCAATACATTCTTGGATAATTTTCCTAAGATTTAGCTGCTTTGGGCTATAAACTTTGGAACTCAATACAAGTCCTGGAAATTCACTGACAGACGAGAGGAGACCTGCCGCAAAAGGCTGTCAGAGTTGCGATCTTTGTTTTTTTTTTTTTAATTCAGGTAGATGGAAGCCTCTAGTCTCAGCGTTCTTTGTTTGAAGACTCTGTATTTGCTGCCAGTGTCCAATCTTATCACCTTCGCCATTCTTAGCTGGGGGCCAGCCCCTTTCTTTCTTAGCACTTCCTCTGTTCTAACATTGCTTCCTTGAATCACTGTGTCCTTCTCTCTTCAACAATTATCTAAACTTTAGGACTCAAAGGAATGGAGACCATCTAGGGAAAGTTCGCCAGTGTATCCGCAGCTGAGCCCCATTTAATAAACACACCTGGAGTCCCATTTTTCAACCTGGAAATTCTGCCAGGATGCCCAAAATCCCTTTAGGAAAGATTTTTTTTTTTTAATGACTACTAGAATTCAGGGATTTTTTTTTTCTCTTTCTGTTACAGGATTTCTTCCTAACCCATCTCAGAAATTTTGATATACACCCACCCTCCAAAATGGTACGCTACCAATGCTCATTGAGAATCATTAATGTAATACTCTAATTTTATGTATTTTTAAAAATGGTCCAAAGTTAGTACTTTGCCCAAGATTAAATGAATACTTATGATGGGTACAGTTTTTATATCCCCACACTGGACCTCTGAAATAGAGCTGGGTCCAGAACTCAGACCTCTTTGCTTCTAGTTCAATTTCTCCAAGCATCCCTTGACTACTGCTTCCAACTTTTAAATTCTAATCACTCCCCAAAGCTGCAGTCCCACTAAGGAGACCATCAAATAGTAACTCCAGAAGTCAATTTAGTCCTTAAAATGGGTTTCAAATAGAAATATCAATAATATGAAATGCCCCTGTGACTGGAAGACATCAGTATCATCCCCTATTAGCCCCTGCTGTGTCCAGTTTACCTGTAATTAGATTCCATTAAGATCAGCACTTATTCACTGAACACCTCTTGTGTTGGGTTAGTTTCTGAAAATATAGGAGCTAGCTTAAAAGTATTATTTGAAAAATATTTTCCAACCTCTACTGATTTCTTTTTTCTTTTTTTGACAAAGAAAATAAAACCATTTTTTCTCTCTCTACTTTCCAAATTCTGGTAACACTGGTGGACACAGTAGTCTATAGTAGGTCAAGCAGTGAAACAGTTTTATTTAGTCTCAGCTCTGGCCTATCTCCTTCTTCATAAAATGAAGGAGCTTAGGCAACTCATCACAAAGATCCTTATGAACCCTAATGTTCCATGATGCTCTTTAATCCAAATTCAACAAGGTCAAATTAATTCTTTTTGGAATTAATCATCTTGTAAAATGTTGTCAGGGAGCCAGTATGTTAAGAAAACAATATGCTCTTTGATCTAAACTCTTGCCATTTTCCTGAAATAAGTCCCTATTAACCATAATTATAAAATGACTTACGAAAACTATGTTTGTATGGAGAGTCAATACATAACACCCACAGGCAGAGTAAATCTTTCACTCATGTGAAAAGCATGTTGCATAGGTGTGATATTAGTTACACAGCTCTTTCTAGAGGAGATTCCACTCTACCCTGACTCTTCTCATTTAGCCAAAGTTTACCAAGGGAATGTCTTACAGCCAAGCTCATTATACAGATGAATAAAAAGATAAATTTTCACCCATGCTCCCATGAGGGCTAAGGATTCTAGTTGACATATCTCTATATAGTACTTTATCTTCCCACCACCTCCACACTAGGCAGCTCGTTTCACTAACCAAGATGATGTACTGAGTGAAGACCATGATCCATATGGTGAACCAGGGTCTCTTCAAAACGACTAGTTTGTATCATGCTAATTACGTTCTCAAAATTGAAGAGAGATAAAGCATCTTGACATCCATTCAAGTGAAAAATATGGTCCCTAAGTGTGGTAGGTGGCCTTTAAGATAGAGACCAAAGATTTTTGCCCCCTGGTATGCATACTCTTGTGTAATCTCCACCCCTTGTGTGTGAGTTGGACCTCTTGACTCACTTACAGAGAGGTCACAGGAAGGCAGAAGCCACAGCCCTTTTGCAACCTAATTTTGGAACTGACATTCTATCATAGGTTACAAAAGGGCTATGGCTTCTGCCTCCCTGCGTCCTCTCGCCCCTTTACTTCCCTCTGTCTCTCTTTCTCCTTCTGTTCTGGAGCCCTTTTTCTTGGGAAGCAGGCTATCATTTTGTCAGACCTGACAGTGAGGCCAGTGTGTCAAGGAGTTGATATCTCTAGCCAACACTAGCGAGGACCTCCGCCCTGCTGACAGCTGTGTGAGCCATCTCGGAAGCAGATTCTCCCCAGGTTGGGTCTGGACTTGACAGCAGCCCCAGAGAGCACCTTGGCTATTGCCTATGAGAGACTCTGAGCCAGGAGCACCCAGTTAAGTTGTAACTGGATTTCTGCCCCATGGCAGAAAGATAACAAACACTTTCAGGATGTTAATTTGGGGATAAATTGTTATGCATCAATAGATAACTAAATCTCTACCATGGCCATAGGCGTGACTGTTGTAGCCATGTGTTCTGGGAAACAAACTCACTCAGAAGGACAATGCAGATAGTGGAATGCAGTTTATTACACCGGCGGGCCCAAGGCAGAGTCTCCTCTTAGCCAGGGACCTGGCCAGTTTTTCTGAAAACCCTAAGTGTATGTGCCCAAATCCACCTCCCCAAATTCCCTGAAACTAGTCTGAACAAAGGAAAAGAGAGACAACAATCAAAGTTAACCCATGGTTCATATGCCTTAAGCCTAGGTAGTTAACAGTGGACAATTATCAATAGGCCTGTGGTCCCACCCCAATAACCATAATAGAATGTATGATTCTATTCAGTTATACAGATAATTAGGGTACTCTTTCAGGCAACAGAGAGTCTAGGTATGAGCCCTGGGGACCTGGTTTTCCAGTTGGTATGTGATTTCCATGGATACTGGGTATATAGCTCAAAGTCCACAGTCCAGCCCAAGATGGAGTCCTGCTTTCAAGAAGGAGCCTGTTCTGTCTGTTTCCTCCTTCATTCCCTCCTCTTGATGCTCTTTACTCATTGTATGAGCATCATTCATAGGGATATATTGCACCGTGACTCTCCGACCTCCAATTTGGGATAACAACATCAACCTTTGGGTTACAAAGTTCACAATACATTGTAAAATAAAGGGTCCACAAAGCAGAACTATCACGGCAACTAAGTGAAGTGAGTGAATTTGCTCGGTCACGTCTGACTTTTTGCGACCCCAACGTTCAAGGAGCGGCAGCTGTGCAGGCTCAGGAGGACTGAGAGGAGCTACTACACATTCAAGGTCAGGAGGGGCGGCCGTGAGGAGATACCCCTCGTCCAAGGTAAGAGAAATCCAAGTAAGACAGTAGGTGTTGCCCTGCAGTCAATCAATGAGTAAATATTTAATACCTACTAAGTGTCACACACTAAGTGGGGGTGTTACCCCACTTCCGAGGTAAGAGAAACCCAAGTAAGATGGTAGGTATTGCGAGAGGGCATCAGAGGGCAGAAACACTAAAACCATAATCACAGAAAACTAGCCAATCTGATCACAGGACCACAGTCATGTCTAACTCAATGAAACTAAGCCATACCGTGTGGGGCCACCCAAGATGGTAGGGTCATGGTGGAGAGGTCTGACAGAATGTGGTCCACTGGAGAAGGGAATGGCAAACCACTTCAGTATTCTTGCCTTGAGAACCCCATGAACAGTATGAGAAGGCAAAATGATAGGATACTGAAAGAGGAACTCCCCAGGTCGGTAGGTGCCCAATATGCTACTGGAGATCAGAGGAGAAATAACTCCAGAAAGAATGAAAGGATGGAGCCAAAGCAAAAACAACACCCAGTTGTGGATGGGACTGGTGATAGAAAGCGAGGTCTGATGCTGTAAAGAGCACTATTGCATAGGAACCTGGAATGTTAGGTCCATGAATCAAGGCAAATTGGAAGTGGTCAAACAGGAGATGGCAAGAGTGAATGTCGACATTCTAGGAATCATCAAACAAAAATGGACTGGAATGGGTGAATTTAACTCAGATGACCATTATATCTGCTACTGTGGGCAGGAATCCCTTAGAAGAAATGGACTATCCATCATGATCAACAAAAAAGTCCAAAATGCGGTTCTTGGATGCAATCTCAAAAATGACAGAATGATCTCTGTTCACTTCCAAGGCAAACCATTCAATATCACAGTAATCCAAGTCTATGCCCCAACCAGTAACACTGAAGAAGCTGAAGCTGAACGGTTCTATGAAGACCTACAAGACATTTTAGAACTAACACCCAATAAAGATATCCTTTTCTTTATAGGAGACTGGAATGCAAAAGTAGGAAGTCAAGAAACACCTGGAGTAACAGGCAAATTTGGCCTTGGAGTATGGAATGAAGCAGGGCAAAGGCTAATAGAGTTTTGCCAAGAGAACACACTGGTCATAGAAAACACTCTCTTCCAACAACACAAGAGAAGACTCTACACATGGACATCCCCAGATGGTCAACACCAAAATCAGATTGATTACATTCTTTGCAGCTAAAGATGGAGAAGCTCTACACAGTCAGCAAAAACAAGACCAGGAGCTGACTGTGGCTCAGATCATGAACTCCTTATTGCCAAATTCAGACTTAAATTGAAGAAAGTAGGGAAAACCATTAGACCATTCAGGTACGACCTAATCAAATCCCTTATGAGTATACAGTGAAAGTGAGAAATAGATTTAAGGGACTAGATCTGATAGACAGAGTGCCTGATGAACTATGGACAGAGGTTCATGACATTGCACAGGAGACAGGGATCAAGACCATCCCCATGGTAAAGAAATGCAAAAACGCAAAATGGTTGTCTGAGGAGGCCTTACAAATAGCTGTGAAGAGAAGAGAAGTGAAAAGCAAAGGAGAAAAGGAAAGGTATTCACATTTGAATACAGAGTTCCAAAGAATAGCAAGGAGAGATAAAAAAGGCTTCCTCAGGATCAATGCAAAGAAATAGAGGAAAACAACAGAATGGGAAAGACTAGAGATCTCTTCAAGAAAACTAGAGATACCAGGGGAATATTCCATGCAAAGATGGGTTCGATAAAGGACAGAAATTGTATGGACCTAACAGAAGCAGGAAATATTAAGAAGAGGTGGCAAGAATACACAGAAGAACTGTACAAAAAAGATCTTCACGACCCAGATAATCACAGCGGTGTGATCACTCACCTAGAGCCAGACATCCTGGAATGTCAAGTCAAGTGGGCCTTAGAAAGCATCACTACGAACAAAGCTAGTGGAGGTGATGGAATTCCAGATGAGCTGTTTCAAATCCTAAAAGATTATGCTGTGACAGTGCTGCACTCAATATGCCAGCAAATTTGGAAAACTCAGCAGTGGCCACAGGACTGGAAAAGGTCAGTTTTTATTCCAATCCCAAAGAAAGGCAATGCCAAAGAATTTTCAGACTACCACACAATTGCACTCATCTCACTCGCTAGTAAAGTAATGCTCAAAATTCTCCAAGCCAGGCTTCAGCAATACATGACCCATGAACCTCCAGATGTTCAGGCTGGTTTTAGAAAAGGCAGAGGAAGCAGAGATCAAATTGCCAATATCCGCTGGATCATCGAAAAAGCAAGAGAGTTCCAGAAAAACATCTCCTTCTGCTTTATTGACTATGCAAAGCATTTCACTGTGTGGATCACAATAAACTGTGGAAAATTCTGAAAGAGACGGGACTACCAGACCATCTGACCTGCCTCTTGAGAAACCTATATGCAGGTCAGGAAGCAACAGTTAGAACTGGACATGGAATAACAGACTGGTCCCAAATAGGAAAAGGAGTATGTCAAAGCTGTATATTGTCACCCTGCTTGTTTAATTTATTTTCAGAGTACATCATGAGAAACGCTGGGCTGGAAGAAGCACAAGCTGGAATCAAGATTGCTGGGAGAAATATCAATAACCTCAGATATGCAGAGGACACCACCCTTATGGCAGAAAGTGAAGAGGAACTAAAAAGCCTCTTGATGAAAGTGAAGGAGGAGAGTGAAAAATTTGGCTTAAAGATCAACATTCAGAAAATGAAGATCATGGTATCTGGTCCCTTTACTTCATGGGAAATAGGTGGGGAAACAGTGGAAACAGTGTCAGACTTTATTTTGGGGGGCTCCAAAATCACTGCAGATAGTGACTGAAGCCATGAAATTAAAAGACACTTACTCCTTGGATGGAAAGTTATGACCAACCTAGACAGCATATTAAAAAGCAGGGACATTACATTGCCAACAAAGGTCCATCTAGTGAAGGCTATGGTTTTTCCAGTGGTCATATGGATGTGAGAGTTGGACTCTGAAGAAAGCTGAGTGCCGAAAAATTGATGCTTTTGAACTGTGGTGTTGGACAAGACTCTTGAGAGTCCCTTGGGCTGCAAGGAGATCCAACCAGTCCATCATAAAGGAGATCAGTCCTGGGTGTTCATTGGAAGGACTGATGCTGAAGCTGAAACTCCAATATTTTGGCCACCTCATGTGAAGAGTTGACTCATTGGAAAAGACCCTGATGCTGGGAGCAGTTGGGGGCAGGAGGAGAAGATGATGACAGAGGATGAGATGGCTGGATGGCATCACCGACTCAATGGGCATGAGTTTGAGTAAACTCGGGGAGTTGGTGATGGACAGGGAGGCCTGGCGTGCTGCGATTCATGGGGTCGCAAAGAGTCGGACACGACTGAGAGACTGAACTGAACTGATATGGACCCTTCCAATGTGGGACCAAGGAGTCGAGTTTCAGTCCTTGACCACACCTGATCCCTTGGCACAAATTCTTGAATCAGTTCTCCAAGGGGGAATGGCACCCTGTCTTGTACAAACTTAGTTACCTGATTTATTACCATACCCAGTTGTTCCATCTGCTGTGAAATCTCATCTCCC
The DNA here is from genome assembly GCF_019320065.1 of Cervus canadensis. Classification (NCBI taxonomy): domain Eukaryota; kingdom Metazoa; phylum Chordata; class Mammalia; order Artiodactyla; family Cervidae; genus Cervus; species Cervus canadensis. Next base: position 15,665,978 of record NC_057395.1, on the reverse strand, counting down.
CTTACCTGAGGCAAATTTGTTGACACCTCTTTACTATGGGAGGGGGCCTCCCATACACTATTTCGTACAGAGAAGGGCCATGGGACCCTGGGGTCATCCTGAGTCTGAGCAGCGCCGTCGGAATCAAGTCCACCCAGGAACAGTCGGTCTCTGTGGTCCACTTGGAGAGTCTCTTTAAGTGTCTGGTTGGTTCCTTCCACTACTCCAGAACTCCGGGGCCTATATTCTATATGTAATTTCTACTTGATGTTTAAAGTTTTGCTTACTTGTTATACTAAATCAGCTACGAAAGCCGGGCTATTGTCTGACCCAATGCTGGTAGGAAATCTAAATCTGGGAACTATCTCCCTAAGCAGACACCGGGCTACTTTTGATGCTTTTTCAGTCTGGGTAGGAAAAGCTTCTACTCATCCCAAGAATGTACATACTATGCCCAGCAGGTAATGGTAGTGTCAGTAAGGTTTCATTTCAGTGAAGTCCACTTCCAGGTGTTCAAAGGGCAGTGTGCCTTTTAGCTGAATCCCTGGAGGTTTTTGTCTGTGCCGAGAGGCGGCACTGGCCTGTGAGCAGGCAGTGCAGTTCTGAGATTTTGTCCTGCGTAGGGAAGAGAGGCGGGGAACCAAGAAATATTTTCAAATTAGCTCTTCCAGTTTATCATGGCCTAGGTGGGTCGCTTGGTGAGTTTGGCTCACCAGAGTGGGTGCCAGCTCCTCCGGTACCAATAATTTGCCACTTGGCAATTCCCACCATCCCTTTTCAGTCTTGATGACTCCTTCTGCTTTGGCTAGTTGGTTTTGGGCTTCAGTGCATTTTGGAGTCTAGAGTTAGCTCAGGTAGCTCCGCCAATATGAGCGCTTTAATAGGGGCTTCACTTGTCACCCCCAAGCCCTCAGCTGCTTGTTTAGTGGTCTTGTCTGCCAGTCTGTTCCCTGAGCCCGGGGGGTATCTCTTTTTGATGTCCTCAGCAGTTAATGACTGCAACCCTTTCTGGTTCCCAGGCAGCATCTATGAGGGTCTTAATTTCTTCCTTATTTTTAATATCTTTTTCACTAGCTGTCAAAGGTCTCTCTCCTTATACAGAGCCCTGTATTGTGGCAAAAGCATACCTGGATTCTGTGTAAATGTTTGTCTTCTTATCTTTTGACAGCTGGAGGGCCTGGATTAGGGCATATAATTCGGCCTATTGAGCGGACCAATGTGATGGCAGAAAGCTAGCCTCAGCGATGGTTTCTTCCATGACCACTGCACATCCCAACAGTCGTTGCTCTTGTTTCACCAGGCTGGTGCCATTGGTGTACAGGACCAAATCTGGGTCCAGGATAGGCTGGTCTCTCAAGTAAGGTCTGCTGGCATATTTCCTTGCAATCATGTGAGGGCCCACCTTCTCCCACAAGAAAGAGAGTGGCCAGATTCAGGGCCTGACAAGGCTCAGTAGTAACATGCGGGTTCTCACATAACAGTCCCTGGCATTGAGTAATCCGGATGTTGACAGCCATTTATGTGGGTCCCCTCGCAGGAGAGTGTTGACCTCATGTGGGACTTTTATGAACAAATCTTGGCCCAAAGTCAGCTTGATTGCCTCCCGGACCAGTAAGGCAACTGCAGCCACTGCCCATAAGCATCCCAGCCATCCAGTGGCAACATTGTCCAGCTGATTTGAAAGATAAGTCACCGGTCTTTCCCGCGTCCCCATAGTCTGGGACAACACTCCCATAGCCTCCTTGTCCTTTTCAGTCACGTAAAGAGTAAACGGCTTAGCAAGGTCTGGCAGGCCCACAGTGGGTGCTGAGGTACTTGTACCGGGTTTGAGTTCTATTACCAGTGGGACTTGTTTTGCAAGCCTGGGGCGGTGGGGCGCCTTGTCTTCCACCCAGACCTCAGAGAATTGTTGAGTTAACTCTCTCTCTCTTGACTGTTTAGCCTGTCCAGTTTCCCTTCCGGGAGATCGTGCAACCTCCATTCATCTTGAGGAGTTACTGAGAGGAAGAGTAAATAGGTGGTTGAACCCACTTGAACAGTGGGACTTTCGTGGGGGGAAAGGTCACTTGTGCCCCCAATTTAGACAGCAAGTCTCTTCCTAACAAAGGTACTGGGCATTCAGGGATGTATAAAAAGTCATGAGTCACTTGGTGTCCCCCCATCTGATATTTTCGGGGTAGGCTTGAGACACAAAGGCTGCATTTATCACCATCTGAGACCCAGCAGCCTCTGGATCTATTGGTGTATAAAGTCTACAGGCCTCACACAGTCTTTCATAGAACTCAGAGGGTGATTCGCTTTCCCTTTGAATCACTTCAGGGGGTGGTTTGCCATACTCAGAGGTTTTTGGGCCCCCCTTGAGGCCTTGTAAAATACCCACCTGATGTCTCTCCAGGCGGCCCCTCCCTTCTTCTGGGTCACAGTCCCAGCTGGGCCTCTCATCGGGGGTGGCTGGTTCTCCCACCACTGCGAGTTTGCAGGACCCTCAGGTACCATTTCTCTGAACCATTCTCTGGCCTCAGTTAGGACCCTGTGTCTCTCCTCAGTGCTTAAAAGTGGGACTAGCAGTTGCATTATGTCACCCCATGTAGGGCGGTGGGTTCGAACAATAGTCTCCATTGGCCTAATCATGGCTGTGGCTCCCCCAAGTACGGTGGAGAGTGTCTCTGCCAGTTTAATATATCCGTAGAGGAAAATGGCTGGTAATAATAGGCTATGGGTGGCTGATGGTAGTACCCACATGCTTCCTGACCCGGAGGCTGCTGTAGCTCTCTGAGGGGCATCTATAGTGGGGTTCTTTCCCCCTGTTCCTTGGCGGAGCACAGCCTCTGTCTAACTGCTGTGTTTTCTTCCCCCTTCCCATCAGTACTTACCAGGAGAGGTGGACACAATCTAGGAGGTCCAGCTGAGGTGGAATTCTGGGGGCATTGACCAGAGGTCTCCATTGCTGGGATTGGAACCTGATGAAATGGCGGCTCTACAAACTCCGGGAGAGCTGGTGGAAGAGCAGGGGCTGCTGCAGGAACTTCACCTGGCCCTGGATTGGGCATTAAGGTGGCCTCCAGTCTTGGTGGAGCACTGGGAGGCAGGTGCCTCATTATCCAGTATGGGGAAGAGGTCAGGTCATCCCCGTCCAAATCCTGTAGAATTTCCTTTTTTATCATCAGTCAATTTTTGTGCTGTTAATATTTTCCACTTTCCCTTCTGGATACAGAACCTTGTCTGAGTAGGAGGGTCTCGAGCTAACCCTAGCCATGAGTCAATATATGTATATTGATCCAGGTGTCCTGGCTTTCCTGTGCCTACTGTATAGACTGCTTCCACTATTTTTAAATTCATGGTGTTCTCTAGTGGCCATCCTATTCCCATAGGGGGCCATTCGACCTCACAGAGCATGCAGAGGTGGTTAGGCTTCATCTTCACCCCGTAGTCTCCTCCAAATCCCTTCTTTAAATTTTTAATCATGCACTCCAGTACAGTTGCCTTAGATTCACTTCCCCCATCTTGCTTACCTTCTCCGACCTTCTTCTACTTTTCCTTTTCGTTCTGTCTATGAAGTTCTCAGTACCCTATGTACTTCTGATATTTCCTCTCAATGACACTTAAATTGCCATTCTGCCTCCTTCTTAATTGGGGTGAGAAGAGCCTTACCTGCCAGATCCCAGAGGGAGACGGGGGATCGGTGTGTCTTCACCTGCCGGTCAGCACAGCAGAACCAGAACATCACATGGTCCAAGATTGTTTCTCCCTTAAAGTCCATTCTGCCTTGGTGGGCTTGAGTAGGTGCAGATGAAAATACAGATGGGTTAAATATCCCACGTCCCAGGCCGTCTCCGGAAAAGCCAATTTGTACTCATTTATGTATCCCCCTCCTTCTAGCGTGACAATTCCGAGGGGGTCAAGAATTTCATAGCAGATGGGACACCTCCTTGGGGAGGGCAGAATACGAGCATACAAGGACAAAGTTTCATCTCCTAAAAATCCCCTGGCAATCGCTTGGTAATAGTTTTCCCTGAGACAGCATGGACACCACCTCCTAAATGACCTTCACAAATTCCCTTCCTAAGCCCTAGCACGCTCATCGACCTGTGTACCAAGCAATCATTGCCACCTGCCTATTCCAGGCTTCTATGGGTCTGTGCCCCTTCTAGTCTTTCCCGGGGGTGGGGGGGTGATCAGGCCCCCTCTTCCACCCTGCCGGGTGGGTTCCTCCTCACCTGAGCGCTCAGTTCCCCTGCTGCTGTCCACTACCTGCTAACATAAAAGGTCCAGGCATTGAGAGCAGACTCTTTCCAGAAGAGCGAGGCGCCTTCCCCCCTCTAGTAGATTCAAGCTGCAAGGTCTCAGAGTAGTCCCAAATGGGACTTGTCTCCTCAAAGTGAGGAGTTTCCCGGATGATGCACCAAATGTTGTAGCCACACGTTCTGGGAAACAAATTCATTCAGAAGGACTCACTGCAGATAGTGGAATGCAGTTTATTACACAGGTGGGCCCAAGGCAGAGTCTCCTCATAGCCAAGGACCCTGACCAGTTTTTCTGAAAACCCTATATACCCTAAGTGTACGTGTCCAAACCCACCTCCCCAAATTCCCTGAAACTAGTCTGAACAAAGGAAAAGAAAGATACAATCAAAGTTAACCCATGATTCATATGCCTTAAGCCTAGGTAGTTAACAGTGGACAATTATCAATAGGCCTGTGGTCATACCCCAATAAGCATAATAGAATTTATGACTCTATTTGGTTACACAGATAATTAGGGTATTCTTTTAGGCAACAGAGTCTAGGTATGAGCCTTGGGGCTCTTCCATCTGGGGGGCCTGGTTTTCCAGTTGGTATGTCATTTCCATAGATATTGGTCATATCACTCAAAGTCCACAGTCCAGCCCAAGATGGAGTCTGCTTTCAAGATGGAGCCTGTTCTGTCTGTTTCCTTGACAGTAGCCCCAGAGAGCACCTTGGCTATTGCCCGTGAGAGACTCTGAGCCAGGGGCACCCAGCCAAGTTGTAACTGGATTTCTGCCCCATGGCAGAAAGATAACAAACACTTTCAGGATGCTAATTTGGGGGTAAATTGCTATGCATCAATAGATAACTAAATCTCTACCATGGTCATAGGCATGACCACACAATTTGACGAGGAATGGCTGTGGTCTAGGAGTCCCCTTGGTCTAAGAGACTTACTGCCTGCTCTCAGACTTGCCATCTTCTTTCTGGCAACAGTGGAGCTTCAGGAATGGTTCATGGTGTCCCAGTGTATCCCTTCCATCGGAGCATTCTGGCATCATCTGCCAGCAAGGAGCTGGCCAGCTCATATTCAGCTATGGCAACAGAAATCCTATCTCAAGTATTTTCACTTCCTCAAGCTCATGTTCAAGCAGAGCTTCTGAAATTCTGTTTTGGCAAGTGTTTCTCCTACTGCTTCTTTAGTCAAATAATCACATTTTGAAACCCTTTGCCCTGGGATATCCATGCATGCCAGCCACCTAGCTTGCTTCTCTGGAGCCAGTGCCCGCCTAATAGCTGAAATATTTGCCTGGTTCCTTTACTTTGTTCCTGGTCTCTTACACAGTATCCACATTAAAAAAAAAAAAAAAAGTACAGCTTATTTTGCCACTGGTCAGCATTTCAAGAACAAAGAAATACCACTTTTCTTATAAATTTTTTATAGAAGAAAAGGAAAGTGATAAAATGATTTTGGGGGAATGCAAAGCCACATAGACCAAGGAGAGGCAAACTCCACTTGTTTAGTGCATAGTCCAAAAACAAACAAACAAAAAAACACAGAATTAGGGCTCTGGAAGAATTTAAAGAAACATTTGACCATTTTATCAGGATGATGAGTGGGCCTCAACTATCTAAACTATGGAAATTGTCTTCTGGAAAGAAGAGTTTGTATTGCAGTGCCCAGTAAGCCACTACATTCATTTATATATTTATAAATGACTTACACTCATCTATTCTTACGTATGGACAGGTAACAGAAGTAAAAGCTTTTAAGAGCAGTTTCTAAGACTCAGTATTTAAGTTAGGGCAGAAATAAATGCAAAAGCAACTAAAGAGACCATAGCAGAAATCAACAAAGCTAAAAGCTGTTTTTTTGAAAAAGTAAACAAAATTGACAAGCCATTAGCAAGACTCATTAAGAAACAAAGAGAGAAGAGCCAAATTAACAAAATTAGAAATGAAAATGGAGAGATCACAACAGACAACACTGAAATACAAAGGATCATAAGAGACTACTACCAGCAGCTCTATGCCAATAAAATGGACAACTTGGATGAAATGGACAAATTCTTAGAAAAGTATAACTTTCCAAAACTGAACCAGGAAGAAATAGAAGATCTTAACAGACCCATCACAAGCAAGGAAATCGAAACTGTAATCAAAAATCTTCCAGCAAACAAAAGCCCAGGACCAGATGGCTTCACAGCTGAATTCTACCAAAAATTTAGAGAAGAGCTAGCACCTATCTTACTCAAACTCTTCCAGAAAATTGCAGATGAAGGTAAGCTTCCAAACTCATTCTATGAGGCCACCATCACCCTAATTCCAAAACCAGACAAAGATGCCACAAAAAAAGAAAACTACAGGCCAATATCACTGATGAACATAGATGCAAAAATCCTTAACAAAATTCTAGCAAACAGAATCCAACAACATATTAAAAAAATCATACACCATGACCAAGTGGGCTTTATCCCAGGAATGCAAGGATTCTTTAATATCCACAAATCAATCAATGTAATACACCACATTAACAAATTGAAAGATAGAAACCATATGATTATCTCAATAGATGCAGAGAAAGCCTTTGACAAAATTCAACACTCATTTATGATTAAAACTCTCCAGAAAGCAGGAATAGAAGGAACATACCTGAACATAATAAAAGCTATATATGACAAACCCACAGCAAGCATCACCCTCAATGGTGAAAATTGAAAGCATTTCCCCTGAAATCAGGAACAAGACAAGGGTGCACTACTATTCAACATAGTGTTGGAAGTTTTGCCACAGCAATCAGAGCAGAAAAAAAAGTAAAAGGAATCCAGATAGGAAAAGAAGAAGTGAAACTCTCGCTGTTTGCAGATGACTGATCCTCTACATAGAAAACCCTAAAGACTCTACCAGAAAATTACTAGAGCTAATCAATGAATATAGTAAAGTGCAGGATATAAAAATTAACACACAGAAATCCCTTGCATTCCTATATACTAACAATGAAAAAAACAGAAAGAGAAATTAAGGAAACAATACCATTCACCATTGCAACAAAAGGAATAAAATACTTAGGAGTATATCTACCTAAAGAAACAAAAGACCTATACATAGAAAACTATAAAACACTGATGAAAGAAATCAAAGAGGACACAAATAGATGGAGAAACATACCGTGTTCATGGATTGGAAGAATCAATATTGTCAAAATGGCTATTCTACCCAAAGCAATCTATAGATTCAATGCAATCCCTATCAAGCTACCAACGGTATTTTTCACAGAACTAGACCAAAGAATTTCACAATTTGTATGGAAATACAAAAAACCTCGAATAGCCAAAGTAATCTTGAGAAAGAAGAATGGAACTGGAGGAATCAACCTGCCTGACTTCAGACTCTACTACAAAGCCACAGTCATCAAGACAGTATGGTACTGGCACAAAGACAGAAATATAGATCAATGGAACAGAATAGAAAGCCCAGAGATAAATCCACGAACCTATGGACACCTTATCTTTGACAAAGGAGGCAAGGATATACAATGGAAAAAAGACAACCTCTTTAACAAGTGGTGCTGGGAAAACTGGTCAACCACTTGTAAAAGAATGAAACTAGAACACTTTCTAACACCATACACAAAAATAAACTCAAAATGGATTAAAGATCTAAATGTAAGACCAGAAACTATAAAACTCCTAGAGGAGAACATAGGCAAAACACTCTCCGACATAAATCACAGCAAGATCCTCTATGACCCACCTCCCAGAATATTGGAAATAAAAGCAAAAACTAAACAAATGGGACCTAATGAAACTTAAAAGCTTTTGCACTACAAAGGAAACTATAAGTAAGGTGAAAAGACAGCCCTCAGATTGGGAGAAAATAATAGCAAATGAAGAAACAGACAAAGGATTAATCTCAAAAATATACAAGCAACTCCTGCAGCTCAAAAAAAGAAAAATAAATGACCCAATCAAAAAATGGGCCAAAGAACTAAACAGACATTTCTCCAAAGAAGACATACAGATGGCTAACAAACACATGAAAAGATGCTCAACATCACTCATTATCAGAGAAATGCAAATCAAAACCACAATGAGGTACCATTACACGCCAGTCAGGATGGCTGCTATCCAAAAGTCTACAAGCAATAAATGCTGGAGAGGGTGTGGAGAAAAGGGAACCCTCTTACACTGTTGGTGGGAATGCAAACTAGTACAGCCGCTATGGAAAACAGTGTGGAGATTTCTTAAAAAACTGGAAATAGAACTGCCATATGACCCAGCAATCCCACTTCTGGGCATACACACTGAGGAAACCAGATCTGAAAGAGACACGTGCACCCCAATGTTCATCGCAGCACTGTTTATAATAGCCAGGACATGGAAGCAACCTAGATGCCCATCAGCAGACGAATGGATAAGGAAGCTGTGGTACATATACACCAGAATATTACCACCATTAAAAGAATCATTTGAATCAGTTCTAATGAGATGGATGAAACTGGAGCCCATTATACAGAGTGAAGTAAGCCAGAAAGATAAAGAACATTACAGCATACTAACACATATATATGGAATTTAGAAAGATGGTAACGATAACCCTATATGCAAAACAGAAAAAGAGACACAGAAATACAGAACAGACTTTTGAACTCTGTGGGAGAAGGTGAGGGTGGGATGTTTCGAAAGAACAGCATGTATATTATCTATGGTGAAACAGATCACCAGCCCAGGTTGGATGCATGAGACAAGTGCTCGGGCCTGGTGCACTGGGAAGACCCAGAGGAATCGGTGGAGAGGGAGGTTGGAGGGGGGATCGGGATGGGGAATACGTGTACTCTATGGCTGATTCATATCAATGTATGACAAAACCCACTGAAATGTTGTGAAGTAATTAGCCTCCAACTAATAAAAAAAATTAAAAAAAAAAAAAAAAAAGACTCAGTATTTAAGAGTGAGGCTTTGGACTCAGAAGAGCAGGGAAAAACAACCTCCCTGCAGTGAAGATATGACTTTTAACGCTGAAAACTTACAGGGGGAGAGGGTTGGAGAAATGCCATGCTCATTCTCTTGACCCAACCTGGGCTGATGCTGACTCAAAATGGTTACATTCCATATTTGATGCTGTTTGAATTAAAGAAGCATGTTTTCCATTTTCTTCAGTTTATTCTGGCCTAAACTACAGAACACTGTAATGCCATGGTAGGATTCAAGCCGTGAGAGTAACTCACATGGTATCGCTCTTGGTGTGGTGATCTGACTTTGACAGCAGTTAAGTTCCTAAGAGGCTGAACTAGACCTGAGAAAAATCAGGTAACCCACTCCCACAGGCACTAACTGGTTAACGCAGGCTCCCCAGTACATAGATTTGTCTGTATATTAAGACATAGTCTTGGGAAAGAATTAGGAACTTAAGACAAGTCAAGTTATATTTGGTGAACCTACCATATCTAAAATTAGTATAAATTTATACAAATTTTCCAGTCTCTTCCCAGAATCCTGATAATGGATTATCAGGAATCAGATCATTTGTTCTTGCCCATTCTGCCCTCCTTAGTTTAAGGAGAGGCCATGGGAAAAGACAGGCCCCTGTGGCCATGCTAGGTGGGTGGCCCTGGATGCATCTCATAGGAAAGGAAATAAGCCAAGAATGGATCATACATTCAGCTATTCTCACTGTCAATCTTTCTTCTGGTGTATTATAGGTTCTTCAGAAGGAGAGTCATTTACAATCCTCTATCAAGTAAAATTTGATGTAAATGACTAGTTGAAATGAAATCAGCCTGATAGCCCAGACCCTGAACTACTAAGGAATGGAAAGGAGTATCTTGGCTGTGCTTCTTGAAGCATGCCACCCTGGGTTTCCTAATATCAAAGCTGATGCATAAAAGTGAAAATCTTGAATAACTTTCTAATTTCTTTTACTTTATTGGCTGTATCACGTGGCATGCAGAATCTTCGTAACACAATGGGTTGTACTGAAGATTAATATCAAAAGTGCCTGGAAAGCCAAAAAGCATTCCATTACGAAAATGAAATTTGCTCAGTCACGTTGGACTCTTTGTGACTCTACATTATTATTTTGTTGTTGTTGCTTGAAAAATGATCATTTTACAAACTGTGAAGTAACAACACACCTCCCCATTAATGTCTAAGAGTGACCTACATGAGTAACAACAAGACAGAGTTGGACTGGTGCTTCTAATTCTTACCTATTACAGAGATTTTCCCATTTAGTTCTATTTTCAGAGTCAGGCACATCCAGGATTTGCTTGGATATAAATCAGTGGCTCAGAAATGTTCCTGCAACACTCCACCCTCACAAGTATTCTGCATCTCTTTCTTGTTGCCTAATAGAAGTCTCCAGCAATGTCTTTCATCCCCTAGTAAGCACTTTGCTTCAAAAGCTATTGCCCCAAAAGCTATTGCAAGATGAGATCATGCAATGACCTAAATCCACTAGAAGTCAGGAAGGGCTGATGGGCTGATGGCTACTGCTTCCTGAGAGGGGGCACTGGCAGCGTGTGTTGAGGGTGGCAGGAAGAACAGGACGCCAGGGGCCTGAAGGGTCACTCTTGTGCAGAAGTGAGGATCCAGTCAGGCTGATGGGAAACTTATGGCTATGTTACCCAAGAATGTCAAGCTTTAGTAAAACCAGAATTTGACACCAGATCTTCTCTCAGAGGTACTAACATGTTTCCATTTTGATGTTTAAGAACACAAAGAAGATGAATTCCAAATATGTTCTATTCAGTTTTGTGACTGTAAAGTAAATTTGATCCAGAAGACTTATAACTAAGATTCTGATCATGCAGAATTTTTCAGCAAATACTAAAGGACCATAAAAGCAAATATTAAATTCAGGGAGGTAAAATTTGGCCAGTAAAAATAGACTTTTTTTCCCCCAGTTGGCTCAGTATTTAAGAATCCAGATAGGAGAGGTTCAGAAGATCTTCACTTGTACACACAGTCAGACTGGATTCAAGTGGGGGAGAAATCATTGACTTTTGCCCTGCATGGAGCCCTAGAAGTTAACTGCAGTGGCAAAGACCATGAAGGTTTGAGATAAGTCCTCCCCTGGCCAGAGACAAAAATTCAGACCTAAGATTGCATCTAAATTTCTCTCCGGCAAATCCTGCATGATGGAAACTTTGAGTGAAGACATTAACAAAGGCCACAGGGCTGAGATAATCCCTTTCCACCTGTGAAGGCGCGTCTGCTCCTGCGTCTGTCAGTTCGGGGTGGTTGCCCAGGCTGTGGCTGTGGGGACACAGCCATGGGAGGATTAGTCTGAGTTGCCAGGCAGACCAGATAATTCCCTCTTTAACAGCTTGAGGCCCAGGAACCATTTCCTATTGGACGCAAAGCTCTTCAGGGAGGAACCAAACCTTTGGTCTCCCAGGAGGTCTCAGCATCTCGCGTGGCCAGTCCTTGTCCTGGGACGTTAGGAGTTTTTGTTGTTTATGGAAGATCTCCGTTGTGACTGCGCTCTGCACACCCCCAGCGCAGCCTGCTGTGGGGGAAGAGGCTCAATTTTCAAGCCCTTCCGCCACTCCCTTTGAAACAGGACTGGTTTGAAAGGGCCTGAGGATTTACTTCCTGGCTGGGACTTCAAAGCAGAGAGGAATGCTTGATGTAGTGCTCCAAGACCTACAGGTCTATTTTATTGTTATAAAATAAGGGCATGTCGGCCACGTGTTTATAAACATCCCATGGCAACAAACTCACCGGTGTGAGGGTGTAGCAGGAGATTCGCCTGCACAGGAGGTGGAGGTGGGGAGTGGGTTTAGCCTCAGGGTTCCAAGCCCAAGCTGGGCAGACTCAATCCCGCTGAGGAAGTGTTTCCGGGGCACCTGAGAGGCAGCACCCTTTCCTCAATGCCGGAGCAGAGTGCATTTGTTTCCTAGGAAAGGGTAGCTGGCTGCACGACTGTGTGCCATGTCGACACATTCTGAGCATGTAAGACAAACATGGGATTCACAGCGCTGCCGGTTGGGGGTGGGGGGGGGGTGGTCAGCCTCACTGCTAATGGGACCAAGGCTCAGACCTTCATTGGCCCACCAAGTGGTCAGAGCGCACAGCGGGATTCGCGGGTGCGTGCCTGCAGGTCCCAGCCCCAGAGAGAGCTGGCTCAGCGCATTTGTTTAAAATAAGTGCTTCATTTTCTATGTTTTCTTCATCTGGGAAGTGGAACACATTAAGTATAATGAGCAGCAGAAGAGGTAAAGGGCAATCAGAAGTAATAAAATAGAAAAGCAGAAAAAAATAGAAAGGTAAAATAGCAAGAAAATGAGCCAAGGGTGGTCTTGGTTTAAATGCCCTGAGATGGCTTCAAGCAGGGTCCCAAGTGCAGTTGATATTTGAGGTCAGACCCTCCAGGAAAAGGGAAGGGAGGGAAGCAGGAAGAGGGAGGGGACTAGGCTGAGATAGAGTCCAGCCTCAGCCAGATCCCTGGGAGCACTGCAGCATGCCCTGAAGGGAGGAAGGAAGACCAGCTCTTTACACTCCGGGTGGCTCAGTCCTAAGTGGAACTTCCTGGGTGGCAGAGGGGCAAGGAGGTCACACCCTTCAGGCTGATGGTTCCTGCTGGGGGCAGTTTTCTGGTACTGCCAGCCAGTACCCCCAGAAGCTGGCAGACAGGTATACAAGCCAGGAAAGAGATCTGGGAGGATGACAAGAGCATCCTCTCCTGGGCCTTAGCAGGGACACGCAGAGGTTATTCACATTGCCAGGAAGAGCCTATTCATCTCTCATTCTTTTTATTTAACCCTATGTGAGATGGATTCATGTGGGCTAGAACAATGGATTTTAAAACATTGGTCCCTTGGAAGACTGTCTCTGAATTTCCCAAAGAGCTTTTTCGAGAAATACAGATGGCCAAGCCCTGTCCTCACGTACTGTGATTCAGGGCATTTGGGATGGAGTTGGGCAGTCTGCATTAAAAAATTTCCCCTTCCCTGGTAATTCTACCTCTAAGTATATACCCAGAGCAAACGTCCCACATTGTCACAGGGAGACAGGCTCAAGGAAGCTTGTTGAAGCACTACTTGTGATAGTGAGAAATGGAACACCCAGAGTCCACTCATGGGGAAAGAGTGCAATGAATTATGATGTAGTCATTCCATAGAGTACTATGTGCTGTGTGCTAAGTTGCTTTAGTTGTGTCCAACTCTTTGTGACCCCATGGACTGTAGCCCACCAGGCTTATCCATCCATGGGGATTCTCCAGGCAAGAATACAGGAGTGGGTTGCCATTTCCTCCTCCATAGAATACTTTACATTAGTTAATATGAGTAAGGTATCTCAATGTAGATCCACACTGATAAGTATAGAAAATCTAAAGTGGAATGAAAACAGCAAGATGTAACATAATGAACAATACAGTGGATGTAGATAAAGATTATAAATATAGACATGAAACATTGTTATGTATTCACATATATATGTATATATGTAAAAATATTTCCACTATTTCTATAAAATTGTATTTAATTTTTTTAAATACCTTTAAAAGACTAACAAAATGCAAATAATCATCACCTGAAATGTAATCTTATCAGATAGGTTTTCTTTGTTTTTACTTACATAGGATGGTCCTTTTCCCCATTACTGTTCTCTCCTAAACTTGCTTTGTTGTATGTGTGTGTGTGTGTATACATATATGTAGATTTTATCAGCTATTTCTATTCTTCCATCTCCTCCACTAGGCTATTTTACATTATTCTTAAGTATTCTATTCTATTCCATTCCATTCCATTGTATTTTATTTTATTTTATTTTTTGGCCACAGTGCATGGCACGCAGGATCTCAGTTCCTTGGTTAGGGATCAAACTTGTACTCACTGAAGTGGAAGCATAGGGTTAAGACCTGGACCACAGGCAAGTCCTGATTTTCTGTAAGTTCTCCTTCACCCCTACCCAAACTTCCTAGAAAATTCTCTTGGGTGAATAACATGTTTTGTGATGATCCGCAAGTTTGTGGGATCACAGACCTGTAGCAGAGGACACGCTGCAGAATTCAGTTTGACCTAAAGTTTAGTCTCAAGAGAGCTAAGTTAATCCAATTGACTAGTTGAGTTTTAAATTAGATATTTTGTAATCAAACAGCTTCAGCTAAAAAGCAAATCAAGCAAATTAGAACACTCTCTTTCACACGTGTGCACATACACACACACACACACACACCCCATAATCAAGAGTTGAGTCATCTTGGGCCTTATTTTAGCATTCTCAGGTTATATGAGCAGATGCATGCCCTGCTCTGTCCCACGTTCTAAAGTTAATCTTCTCGGTAAGTGGATCCAGCAGTGGAATGAAAGTGATTCTCATTGAGCCAGAGATGACATTGGGTTGAAGTGTTTACACTGAGTCATTTAGAATGGATTATTTAAAGGGGAAAAAAGCATTGTATACAGTCCACCTGTATTGGAAGGACTTAAGGAGCAGTAAAGAGACACAAAATCACAACAAAATAACAACAGAAAAAAAAAAAAAACTTATGCAGAACACTTCAAAAAAGAGATTGTTCTGCTCAATGTTATGTGTGAGCCCAGAACACTTCAAAAAAGAGATCATTCTGCTCAATGTTATGTGTGAACCCAGAACACTTCAAAAAGGAGATTATTCTGCTCAATGTTATGTGTGAGCCTGGATGGGTGGGGAGTTTGGGGGAGAATGGATACATGTATATGCATGGCTGAGTCCCTTTGCTGTTCATCTGAAACTGTCACAACATTGTTAATTGGCTATTGTTGTTTAGTTGCTAAATTGTGTCTGATTCTTTTGTGATCCCATGGACTGTAGCCTGCCAGGCTTCTCTGTCCATGGGATTTTCCAGGCAAGAAAACTGGAGTGGGTTGCCATTTCCTTCTCCAGAGGATCTTCCCATCCCAGGGATTGAACCTGCAGCTCCTGCTTTGGCAGGTGGATTCCTTACCGCTGAGCCACCAGTGAAGTCTAGTCAGCTATACTCCAATATGAAATAAAACTTTTTTTAGAAGGAAATTTCCGGTGAACCTTATGAGTTTCTCACAATACACAGCAGAGATGATTCTGGGTTTATAACTTGTTGGAGATAAAATTCAAGGAATATAAATGCAACCACTTCTCCGACTACTAGTTTTTTTTTTTTTCCACATAAAAGAAAACTTCATATGTAAGTCTTACCAACTTCTACAGCACAATTAAATGCCTCAGTTTAACTAACAGAAAATCAAATATAGGCATGCAATTAATAATGGGCTCTTTGCTTATTTCTCTTGATATGCAAGGGAGAAACCAGTGGGGTCCAGTCATAAATTTGAGGGGATGTTTCTATTAAAACATTTTTTTAATGAAAAAAGAAAGCTAGCAATGCCTGCTATTTTAAAATTGTATTGCTTTCATTGTTGGGTTGGTCTCTGTTTACAACACCATGTAAGAGCAACCAGGTACAGAGCCCAACTTCTATTCTAGAAAATAAATGTCAAAATCAGGTGAAGTAAAATTTAGGTCAACAGTCTTCAGCCAGGAACATATAGGCCTGCATTATTTTTCATATACTCTATTGGGAAGCCAAAGGGGAAAAATAAACTAGAGAGGAAAGAGGATGAAAGAGAAAGGTGGTGGAGTGTTGATTACTAACCTTTAAACCTCCAAAGACCACTTCGTTATTTCCAAAGCCCCACTACCAACATGGATCCTAGATTTTAAAACAAACAAAAAATCTTTTTGCTAATTTTTAATTTTTCTATTTTTATTATTTCAAAAAAGACACATGTAAATCCCAGTCAGGACTTATAATCAAAACAAGATGAGATGATAAAATCTCAACCCAAAGCAAAGAAACTTTATTGAATTGTCTTCAACCACATCACAGACAAATGTGTGATTCCCTTTAGGTTTTTCTGCTTGTTTGTTCAGCTTAGTTTAGTGTTTGTTTTTTTCTTTTTTAAACTTGAAAACTTTAGGAAGAAGCAGCATCTGTCTTGAGGACCTCAGGAGTACAAGGCAGGGACTTCCTTGGTGGTCTGGTGGCTAAGTCTCTGTGCTCCCAGTGCAGGTGGCCTGGGTTCAATCCCTGGTCAGGGGACTAAGAGCCCACATGCTGCATCTAGAGACTGCATGCCACAACTAAAGATCCCACTGCCACATCTAAGACCTGGAACAGCCAAATAAATAAAGGTTTTTTTGTTTGTTTTTTTTTAAAGGAGTACAAGGTAAATGAATACCAGGAAGAATGAGTGTAAGGAACCAAAAGGCAAAGGCATTTGAGTACTAACTTTGTATCCATCAAGGTTGACGGCATATGCTCACACTGCAGAAAGACAAACAGACAAATAGATTGGAATAGCATAGGGTCTAGCAAGAGAGAAAATGAAGAGAAGTGGAATAAGGAACAAGGGAGCTCATGAGGAAGAACCCTCTGTCACAGACATTTCTAGTACCACTGATGACCCCCGTATGAGAGTTTCCCTGCTTCAATTGTAGCAATGCTTACCCTAGGTATATGTACCTTAACGTATTAATAATTTGTTTCAGACATTTCTTCCTTAAACTTTATTTTCAGTACATTGTTTAGACTTCTTCCTATTCTGGAGTGGATTGCCATTTCCTTCTTCAGGGGATCTTCCTGATCCAGGGATGGAACTCATTTCTCCTGCATTGCAGGCAGATTCTTTATTGCTGAACCACCAGGGAAACCCATTCAAACAGAAGGCCAACATTTCTTATAACTAAGAATCTGAAGCTATGAAAGTCACCTAACAGTGGTTTTTCCAACCATTTTCCAAAGACCCTGAATTGTGTGAAATACCTAAAACAGCATCCTTCAAAATATATGGTCATCTGATTTACCCAAACAGTAGTGATCACTCAAAGTCTACTTGATCTCTCTCAAGATGTTCTAGTTTCCATAATATAAAGATAAAACAAAGGTTATATATCTTCTGGAAATGGTTGGGTTGGTATTAAACATGTTTCTCTAAAAGACCAAATGAAAATGAAAGTATTCAGTCGTGTCTGACTCTTTGTGACCCCCATGGACTGTAGCCGACCGGGCTCCTCTGTCCATGGAATTCTCCAGGCAAGAATACTGGAGTGGGTGCCATTTCCTTCTCCAGGGGATCTTCCCGACCCAGGGATTGAACCCAGGTCTCCCACACTGCAGGCAGACGCTTTAACCTCTGAGCCACCAGGAAAACCAAAGGGTACTGTGAGTGTGCAAGCCTGAACCACAGTATGTGGTGTTTCTCTCCTCTCTGCACAGAGAGCTGCTGGTTTTTGGAGCCTGTCTCAAGACCTGTGTGCCAGAGGCTACACTTGAGGAAACACAGATGCAGAACTTAATCAGTAGGTTGAATCATACTTGGAGCAGAGGATATGCTTCCCTGATCATATAAACGGATGCTTTTCTCTTTGAAATGAGACTCCCCTGCCCAATCTGTATAAAAGTTAATGAGGAAGGATGTGTTAAGACCATGTTTTCTTGGGCATGTCAAATCCCACTGAATCCCACTGTAGTTGGCAAAGGGTTCCATCAGTATCTGAATTTGCTTTTCCCTTGAGAGCAATACAGTACGTGTTGCCACATATTGCTTAGTAAGAGCTGGTGCCAATGTTCAGTGGGAGGGGACATAGGTAAAAACCTATGGCTGATTCATGTTGAGGTTTGGTAGATACCAACACAATGCAGTAAAGCAATTATCTTTCAATTAGAAATAAATACATTTTAAAAAATAATATAAATTGAGAAAGAATGAGGAGGATGATTGAAGAAGTAGATACTGAGACAGAAACATCATTTTTAGAACATGAAGCTCCTTCAGAAAATAAAGGGAAATTAAAAATTGAAAGAAAAATAAGTATAGTAATTATAGTATTTATTTAGAATTCAGGACCAGATGGTATTTATTATTTTACTCTAACTATTGATACTTCTGGATTTTTACAGCCACTTATTTCTTCAGGTGTAGTTCTAGAGACTCATTTTTTTTAATTTTCACTGTTTTGAAATCTGCTTTAAAGTGGAAATTATAGAATATTATGATCACTAGATCATGCACTATAGTAAAAAATTAATTCTCCAGAGTAATTCGCCAGACTCATCAGCAATGTCAAGGTCTTTAAAGAGAAAGAATGAGAAAATGTCACTGATAGGCAAAGACTAAAGACAACTAAATTTAGTATGGAAGTGAAAGTGAAAGTCGCTCAGCCGAGTTCGACTTTTTGCAACCCCATGGACTCGAATTCTCTAGGCCAGAGTGCTGGAGTGGGTAGCCTTTCCCTTCTCTAGGTGATCCTCCCAACCCAGGGATCAAACCTAGGCGGATTCTTTACCAGCTGAGCCACAAGGGAAGCCCAAGAATACTGGAGTGGGTAGTCTATCCCTTCTCCAGGGGATCTTTCCAACTCAGGAATCAAACCAGGGTCTCCTGCATTGCAGACAGATTCTTTGCCACAAAAGCTATCAAGGATCCTGGAATAAAAACAAGACTTTACAGGGAAGATGTGAAATTTGAATAAGTTTAGTTAATAGCACTGTAGCAATAGTAGTTTCCTAGCTTTGACGCTTATACAATGGTTATATAAGTGTTGACCTTAGGGGAAGCCAAGTGAAGGGTATACAGTAACTCCCTACCTTATATGTTCAACTTAAAAAAAAAATTGTTTCCAAATAAAAAGTTTAAAAAGAAAAAAAAATAATAATAAAGAGCTGATGCTGGACTTCCCTGATGGTTCAGTGGTTAAGAATTCACCTGCTAATGCAGAGGACACAGGTTCAGTCCCTGGTCCTGGAAGACCTCAACATGCCACGGAGCAACTAAACCCAAGTGCCACAGCTGCTGAGCCTGCCTGTCTTAGAGCTCATGCTCCCAGCAAGAGAAGCCACTGCAATGAGAAGCACCACGACTAGAGAGTAGCCCCTGCCCACCACAGCTAGACAATGCCTGCACGCAGCAACAAAGACCCGGAGTAGCTAAAAATAAGTGAAAATCAAAGAAAACAATTTTAAAGAGCTGATGTTATACAGATGAATCTTCCAACAATTTTTAACTATACAAATGCATCTTGCCCCCAACAACAATGATAACGTCAGCAAGCTTCCTTTGAACTTTAAACTGACTTGCATTTCAAAGAGTCCAGGAGCACCTCCCAACCTCAGCATCCCTGAGGTTTGGGCTCTAAATGCACCCGGTGACTCGCTAAAAGCGCCCTCTGACCCAGAGCTCTGTTTCCTTTAGATACTGAGGTCCAATAAAACGGGTTTATAGCCATGGAGGAAATGAACAGGCTGTTGTTCTCAAAGAATGTGAAGGCCTCACCTGTGCCCTGGAGATAGGAGCTTTATGAGTCCCGGGGAACACGGACAGCCCCGGATGTGCGCTGTCTCCAGAGAAACAAGTTGACCCGAGGTTTTTCCTAGTGAAACCCTGCCACATGTCATTGCAGCGCTTATTTCTTTGGCAGGTTTTATATTCTCTGGTGTCATTCAGTAGTTTCATGAGTGCAAGACAATGGATCGAGAAGCAATAAAAGAAATTCTTTCCTTTTTTTAAGGTATGAGTCATCTGTACCATCTAAACCTTGGTCAATGTCTGAACAGAAGAGACAGTGTATATTTTGCGGGGGTCGGGGGGCGGTTAATGTGGGGAGAGTTGTCAAATGAGGTGCTTCTATTAAGCAAAGAAAGATGGTTAGGGGTACATTAACACTCACGATGTGGTTTGATAGTGTTTTCTCTTACCCAGGTGCCAGTGCTGCGGGAGTGAACCATGGATTTGCAACAATTGTCAATATCAGGTCCTAAGAGCAAGGCATCTGATGGTTTTAAGTAAGCCATCCATGCATTATGGCAACTATTTTAGAAACAATAACACAAGTTCACATTTACTGAGAATCTATTCAGTACAGACCCTGTGCTAAATGCTTTATATGCATTCAGTCCTTCACTATGCTTAGTGGCCCCTTGCAGTAGGTGCTTCCCAGGTGGCTTCATGGCAAAGAATCTGCCTGCCAACACTGGTTCCATCCCTGAGTCGGGAAAGTCCCCTGGAGAAGGAAATGGCAACATACTCCAGTATTCTTGCCTGGGAAATCCCATGGACAGAGGAGGCTGGCGGGTCACAAAAGATTAAGACATGACTTAGCAATGAAACCGCAGCAACCATGCAGTAGATGTGGAGGATCGTGTAAAACAACTGCACTTCACTGTCCCATGTGTCCTCATCCTCTTCCAGTGTGACTTGGCCACTGTGCACCGACAGGTCTATATCCTAGCCTTCTGAATCTAGGCTCACTCCCTTATGGCCCTCTGGTTAGCCAGGCAACTTGGAAGCTGGCTGGTCTAAGGTATCCCTGACTGGGATGGTTCCTTGCCTTCATGGGGGCTCTCAGCCTTCAGGTGACTAGCTTGGATTATTTACATGGCTGAACAGCATCTAAGATAAGGAGTAAAAATGCAAGAAATGCAAGATCTTTCTGAGGTCCAGACTCATAGCTGACACAACAATACTTCTAAAGGCTATCAGAGAAAGTTATAATGGCCAACTCAAATGGAAGGCATAATGGAATCCAGGAATCAGATTTAGAGTTTTGTTCTTTGGTCAACATGCTCAGAAAATCATGGTAACCACCCAACGGGGCTATTTCCTAATCCCCGTCTGCTAGGAGTGCCCCTGTGTTTGCTCATTATGGAGTTGATGGCTTATTTCACTTCCCTGCTTACAGGCCATTGGGAATTCCCAGAGCAACTTCTCAGAAACCATACTTGCTCATGACTTAAGAAGGGAAGGCCTGCAGTGTCTAAAATAGTTATAAAATGTCTGTGTGATTCCAGTGGGGTCTGCTTTTTTTTTTTCCCTCCCCCCACCCACCCCCCAACTCTGCTGTGTTTTATTTTATGGCCACTGCAAGCTTACGCTGGAACAGCAGGTTGAAATGCTTTTCCAGCACTTTGATTGCCACCATGAAAACAAAGTGCTTTCTGGCTTTGGGTAGACACAATGTCTGAGAATTATTATAGTCACTTTTTGCCTGTGATTCAAGGAAGCTCCCCAATTTCACGGCAAGCACTGTAACAGACTTCCCAATTCACAGCCCAGCATACATGTAAGATTCCTTGGAGTGTCTTTAAGATCTTGGATCATATAAAACAGTTCCCTCCCATAAAAGCACACACAAACTTACCATTGTTGAGTGTTTTTTAAGTAGAATCAGGAACAAATCTGTGACCTTGTGGCCCTGAGGTGGGAACACTATCTATAAAGTTGCCCAGACATTTTGCCTGTCAGTAGGATGTTTTCCTTGAACATGGGTATTAAAAAGGAAGGAGCCAGGATAGGCCAACATTTTTTACATGCCACAGCTCGCTTTATACATTTTAAACCTTGTTAACATTTTCTAACAAGAAAGTTAAGAACTTGGAGCTATAAAAATAGGAATGCTTGCTAACTAAATAAATATATGTGTGAACCCTGGGTTCTGCTCCCTGGTCTGCACTGGCTTGTGATCATGCAAAAGGACAAAGAAAAAAAGGAAAAAGAAGCCTAGCTTTGGCTTGTAAAAATCTCTAATAAGTCCTTGGAGTTTCCTTTCCCTTGCATGTTTCTCAGAGTTTCTGTTAATTTCATCCTTTGCAGAATTCAAATTCAAAGGAGTAATATAGTTATTCACTAACAGCTAAATATTTTGAGAATTCTAAAGCATTTAAAGTTGCCCTTGAAAAATCAGCAAAATCACAGTGAGAATGTGAAACAGCAAGGAGAAGTGAGTCCTAGCCAAAGACAAGGTTTTCATTTTTGGAAAAAGAATCACTTGGGACCTTCTTCTCCCCCAGCACTTTTCATCAACTTCTATCTGTATATATTTTCTTGGGCTTATAAACCATTTCCTCTTTTCTGTTTCCTACTTCCCAGTCTAGACTCTGTCACTTCCTTGCAGTAAACAGCTTCCTTGCAGGCATTCCTAATGCCATTATTGCTTTATTTAGAATAAATGAACTCATGGGTCTTCACTGAGAAGCTGAAGCACTTGTTTCTCCCTCTGTTTCTCTGTCTCTGTTAATCCACTCATTTTCAAGGTTCAAAGACATTAAACTAACAATATATTGAAGGTAGTAAGCTAGAGAATAAGAAATAAATTTATAGTGAAATCAGGGGCAGTTTAAGTGAATACATCTTTGGCAGAAAATTACTGTGTTGACTATTAATTGGCCTGCTAATGAAAGTTAATTTTACTCTGTTTGAAGTCTGTTTCCAACCTAACTTCTCTGAGTTGGCCAAAACAAAAAAAAGGCCTGCTCCACAGTAGACCATAAAGAAAGCTGAGAGCTGAAGAACTGATGCTTTTGAACTGTGGTGTTGGAGAAAACTCTTGAAAGTTCCTTGGACTGCTAGGAGATCCAACCAGTCCATCCTAAAGGAAATCAGTCCTGAATACTCATTTGAAGGACTGATGCTGAAGCTGAAACTCCAATCCTTTGGCCACCTGATGTGAAGAACTGACGCATTGGAAAAGACCCTGATGCTGGGAAGGATTGAGGGCAGGAGGAGAAGGGGCTGGCAGATGATGAGATGGTTGGATGGCATCACTGACTCAATGAACATGAGTTTGAGTAAGCTCCAGGAGTTGGTGATGGACAGGGAGGCCTGGCGTGCTGTAGTCCATGAGGTCACAAAGAGTCAGACACGACTGAACAACTGAACTGAACTGAACTGAGGGCAGTACCAGAATTCAGGAATGTTAAGCAATGTCAAAGCCTTTAATTCACAGATGCCTGCATGCATATTACATAGACAAGTCACCTGAAGCTTATCACCTCAGGAGAGAGGCACTACCCTCTGCATTCTGTTGATGAGGAGACAAATTCAGAGCTGTCAGAACTGACCTCCCCAAGGCCACACAGTTAAGAAGCCTCTGAGCTGATTTGAACGCAGGCTGTCCTTGCCTTCTGACCTCCTCAGGCATCACAGGAGAGAGAATATTGCCTGGTCTTTCTTCCTCAGTCTACACGGAATGTCTCAGGGGTCCACCATCTAAGCCCCTAGACCCCTTTTCCTCTCAACAGCTTTGCCATCTGCTCACAGCAGCTAGCTGCCTGTTCCCTTCCCCATGGGGCATCATCTTTATCATCACCTCCCATCCCCTGCCTGAGAGGAGTCCCTTCCCATGTAGGGCCAGCCTTCAGCCTTTGCCTCTGCTTCACTCTCAGGAATCCTCTCCCCTCCACTGTGCTTTCAGAAACAAAATCCTATCTCCCTCCAAGGCTGGTTCTGCTTTCCTTCCCACTCCAGCCCCTATTGCCACAGATTGCCTTGAGGTGATGTGAGGCTGGATTCCAGCCACTGGTGCTCTTCCCATATGGATACCCTGGTACGGAGGCCCCTCCGTTTACCGGCATCCACTCCTCCCCTCTGGACAGCGTCTCCAGGTAGGAGTTTCTTTGCGAGTGGAGCAGGGAAGGGCCGATGAAAGATCTGCTGTCTCAAAGAGGAGCTCTGGCATCCTTTGCTTTGCCACTTGAAGCTCTTCAGTTTCCACCTAGCACCCAAGTCCTGCTTCTTATGTTGTATGTAGCCTGAGGTGAATTTTTGTGTGGGTCTTGGGAACAACTTCCCAAGGTGCCCTCATGTTCTTGAGGTGGTGGGTGGCTGCCTCCTTTCACTTCTGGATGTGTAGGGACAAAGAGTTATGGAGATGTGTGAAAACTTGGAATTGATCTCAGGAAGCAATGCCTGAACCTTAGGGGAGTGCTCTATGGCTGTGTGGCCAGAGGCCATGGTCCCTCAAGGGAGAGCCTGGGAAGGGAGTTGGAGTGTATGTGATCCATCACAGGACATCTCTCAGCATAAAGAGAGCAAGGGAAGCAAAGGAGGCAGCAGAAGGACCCAGGATGTGGTCTCAGTTAAAATCTAATCTCCATCTAATCCCTTGGGGAGCTGTGGAGCTGGGGTTACCCTCTAACTGGTCTTACCTGGAGACAAGGAGCTGGCCTTTGGGTACCCCCACGTTAGATGTTAGCTGCAGGATGCCCCAGGTTGAGGAAATAAACACCTAGGGAAGCTGGCACTTTTGCGCAAGAGCAATCCTTCAGAAAATGGTGATGGACAGAAAGAGCACTTAGCATTGGACACTTACAGAAGCTAGAGTTTGGATGCACTGGTTAGGTAAAGTGGATATCATGGTAACCGAGACTGTTCACTGCACAGTTCACAAGAACTTAGCCATCCTTTCCCATGAGGAGTCCTTCAGAGATTGGAGCCTTGGTTCATTCCTAGAAAACCCCAGATTTAGCTCTAGTAAGCCTGAGAAACACTCATCCAGGCTGGATGAAGCACAGGCTTCCCAGGAGAAATATTAATAACCTCAGATATGCAGATGACACCACCCTTCTGGCAGAAGGCAAAGAGGAACTGAAGAGCTTTTTGGTGAAAGTGAAAAAGGAGAGTGAAAAAGTTGGCTTAAAACTCAACATTCAAAAACCTAAGATCATAGTATCCAGTCCCATCACTTCACGGCAAATAGATGGGGAAACAATGGAAACAGTGACAGAATGTATTTTCTTGGGCTCCAAAATCACTGCAGATGGTGACTGCAGCCATGAAATTGAAAGATGCTTGCTCCTTGGAAGAAAAGTTATGACAAACCTAGACAGCATATTAAAAAGTAGAGACATTACTTTGCCAACAAAGTCCATCTAGTCAAAGCTATGGTTTTACCAGTAGTCATGTATGGGAGTTGAACTATAAAGAAAGCTGAGAGCCGAAGAATTGATGCTTTTGAACTGTGGTGTTGGAGAAGACTCTTAAGAGTCCCTTGGACTGCAAGGAGATCCAACCAGTCCATCCTAAAGGAAATCAGTCCTGAATATTCATTGGAAGGACTGATGCTGGAACTGAAACTCGAATCCTTTGGCCACCTGATGCAAAGAGCTGACTTATTGGAAAAGACCCTGATGCTGAGAAAGATTGAAGGCAGGAGGAGAAGGGGATGAAAGAGGATGAGATGGATGGCATCACGGACTTGATGGACATAAGTTGGAGCAAGCTCCGGGAGTTGATGATGGACAGGGTAGCCTGGAGTGCTGCAGTCCATGGGGTCACAAATAGTCAGACACGACTGAGCGACTGAACTGAACTGAGAAGAAGGCTGGGTTATATGGTTTATTTGTCAGGGAGTGTCTGCGTTCCATATTACAAAAGTCTTATCTTCTCCGGAAAAGACATTTAATAGGTAGATATTTAATTAAAATATTGGAATGGAGAAGAAAAATTAATTAGTATACAATGACTCTCTACAGTATTTGACTCAAATTGGGCCAAATGCCAAGAAAATATATTAACTGTTATTTATGCCTCCGTAGTTGATCTTATTATGAAAAAAAATCACAGAACTACAGAACAGAAAGGGGTCTTTGTTATTGTTGTTCAGTCACTAAATTGTGTCTGTCTCTGCAACCCCATGGACTAAAGCACACCAGCCTCCTCTGTCCTCCACTATCTCCTAAAGTTTGCTCAGATTCATGTCCATTGAGTCAGTGATGCCATCCAACCATCTTATACTGCAACCCGCTTCTCCTCCTGCCCTCGGTATTTCCCAGTGCCAGGGTCTTGTCCAATCAGTTGGCTCTTTGCATCAGGTGGCCAAAGTATTGGAGCTTCAGCTCTAGCAACAGTCTTTCCAGTGAATAATCAGGGTTGATTTCCTTTAAGATTGACTGGTTGGCTCTCCTTGCAGTCCAAGGGACTCTCAAGAGTCTTCTCCAGTACCACTGTTGGAAAGCATAAATTCAGAGCTCAGTCTTCTTTATGGTCCAATTCTCACATCCATACATGACTACTGGAAAAACAGCTTTGTCTACACGGACTTTTGTTAGCAAAGTGATGCCTTTGCTTTTTAATATGCTGTCTAGTTTTGGCATAGCTTTTCTTTCAAGGAGCAAGTGTCTTTTAATTTCACGGCTGCAGTCACCATTAGCAGTGATTTTGGAGCCCAAGTAAAGAAAATCTGTCACTGCTTCCAATTTCCCCCTTCTATTTCCCATGACATGATAGGACCAGATACCATGATCTTAGTTTTTATAATGTTGAGTTTCAAGCCAGTTATTTTGCTCTCTTCTTTTACCCTCTTCAAGAGACTCTAGTTCCTCTTGACTTTCTGCCATTGGAGTGGTGGTATCTGCATATCTGAAATTACTGATATTTCTCCTGGCAATCTTGATTCAAGCTTGTGATTCATCCAGCCTGGCATTTCACATAATGTAAGTAAGTTAAATAAGTAGGGTGACAATATACAGCCTTGTTGTACTCCTTTCCCAGCCTGGAGCCAGTCCTTTGTTCCCTATCTGCTTCTGTTTGTTGCTTCTTGACCTGCCTACAGGTTTCTCAGGAGATAGGTAAGGTGGTCTATTCTAACCCTCTCATTTTACAGATAAGAAAACCAGGACCCACCAAGGTCAAGGTCTTATGAACTGTGGTTTTGTGTGTCTTCCTTCCTCTGTGATGGTAAGTGTACTAATGAGCAGACCAAATAGCATTGTTTGGTTCACTTACACACATTTGAAAGAGCCCTTGCATCTGGAAGGCCCATCAGATGGGAATTGATCCCCCTGGGGTGGTGGTAACTTGACTAAGAATTTTGCTATGATCAAAGCATCCTTGGAGCCATTAGCTCTGAAGAGCACTACCCTGTTCAAATGTGTGGAAGATTTTTAACAGTGCTCCAAGTTCCCATATCAGATTCTACTCTTCGAAATCTCACCGTGGCTGTGACCTCAGCATTCTCATGTGTAAAATGAAGCCACTGATGCCCACCCTCACAGAACGACAGAGTGGCTCTGAGGTTCCCCTAAATAGCAGAAAGATATAGTCCTGTAAATCTAAGAGGACGATTCAGTGTCCTCATTTATTTAGAGTCTTCATTTTACTTATTGACAAACAAGTTCAGAGCAATTAAGAGAATTCTCTAGGGTTACAAGGAGGGATTAGACATAGTCTCTGATGTAATCAGGTCCCTTCAGCCTGGCTTTTTGAATTAAGCAGAATTATACAAAACTTAAGATATAAGAGCAAAATTACATATAGCCAATCCCCACTAGAAAAGTCTTAAATTTACAGAGAACCTGACTCCATGTTTTCACTTTGATAGACCCCATGGAATTGATTCCAACAAAGTTAGTTGCAGATCCATCTCCTACTTTACTCACGATGAAAAGATTGTTTTGACTTTCTTACCAGGCTCTGCAATATTGTTCAGTAAGTCAAAAGTGTTTTAGAGTCAAATGTTAGGTGACTTCAACACTAAAGGTAAGCTCCATGCTCTATCCCAAATAGCATTATACCAGGCAAGACTGAAAGTCACCCTAAGCTCATGTCCCCACCAAACCTTGGGCAGGTCCCTTCCATGCCATTTGTATCCAGTCATCAGACCTGGCAGGCTCTCCCCAACTCAAAGGTATCATTACTATTTGGTTATTTCTTCAAGGAAAACAAGAAAGGCTAAAGACCAGCATGCTTTCTCATGATAAATCACAATCATTGGCTTATTGTGCCATGTGGCTAATCAATATTATTCTATTCTTTGTAAATGGTGGTTTGATGGATGGATGAATGAATGAGAGCTTACAGAAGAACCAACCCTATCTTCTAAGAGAGCTGCCTGTAGTTGAGGGAATCTGTTCAATATTAGATCATCGTCCAATGCAGATTTAAGGCCAAGCCAACATGGAGTGGGTCTTTAATATTTACAGATATGCTGTCTCCAAGGTATGGTTTTGATAACTTGCTCCTGCCAGAAAACAAATAGAAGGTCTTTACTCAATATATCTTAACAGGACCCAAAGTCATGCTATTCCCTCAACTGATCCCTGATTCAATGTAGCACATTTAAATCAAGTGAGAATTTGAAATATACATTATTTCTGTCTTCTATGTTTCTTCTTAGAAATGTTGAAAGAGATAGGATATAAGCTATGATTTCCCAAATTTACTTAATTTACCTTTGATCCTGATTAAGATCTTGGGATTAGATACAAAGAGAATGCAAATAGATTCAGTGAAATCAGGCCTGTGGGGGACAAAACTTG
The DNA here is from genome assembly GCF_019320065.1 of Cervus canadensis. NCBI lineage: Eukaryota > Metazoa > Chordata > Mammalia > Artiodactyla > Cervidae > Cervus > Cervus canadensis. The sequence goes on along the minus strand of NC_057395.1, from coordinate 15,637,716 downwards.
TTGCCCCAGAATGTGTCTCTGTAGGTTGAGGATTAGTTTGGACTGATTTTTTTTAAGAAACAAAAGATTCAGGAAGAGTTTTTACCTTCTTTCCTTAATTCCACCCTACCCTTTGTGACACGCCTTTGAGCAACTCCTGTTAACAAGCACAGTCTATGTCTCCACTCCTGGAATTTGGCCTGGGCTCATGACTTGTTCTGACCAACAGAAAGTAGTAGAAGTGATGGGCTTTGAGCCCAGGCCTCCCCAGGCTTTGCATGTCTTGCTCTTCCAAAAAACTCCTTCCTCATGAAGAAGCCTGGGCTAGCCTTCTAGAGAGTGAGAGACCACGTGGAGGAGAAGTCATCTTAGTCAAGATCACTTAAGACCAGTGACCCCTGTGTACCATGTGACCATCCACTCAAGATTAGCAGAGCTGTCTGCTGCTTCTACAGCTGACCACAAATGCATCAGTGAGCTCAGTCAAGAAGAAGAACCAGCCAGGTGACCCAGAGCCATGGAAACAGCAATATGTGTTTACTGATTTTTAAGACATTGAGTTTTGGGGTGCTTCGTCATGCAACAAGAATTATTGACACAGGTAACATAACTGAAGAACGGTGTGTAAGACAGGTTTACTGTATGAGAAAAGTTCTTGATGGCTACAGTTTGGATACTGGAGATTAAACCTGAGAACAGGGTAGGCATTTCACTGCAGAAGAGGTGAAATGAGTCCACGATAGCTGGAAGAAGCATTGCATTTTTCTATGCAGCTATAAATTATAAAATGGCTACCAATGCCTGAAAGTTTGAGGAAGACAGATGTTAGACAAAATCTTCCTGGTAGTTCAAGCTGTAGAGAAATGGGCAAGGTGCTTTGGAAATGTGGAGGGGCGGTTTCTTGTCAGTAGGAGTTCAGTGAATCTCAACTACAGAATGACATCTCAACAGAGATGTACTCACTCTGGGATATGTTAATCATCATTGCTAAGGTTTGAAGTAGTTAAAAAAAAAAAGTCCAACCCAAACCTGCTTAAACAAATAATACCCAAGATCTCTAAATCTTGATCTCTCTGAGTCTTTTTATCTCTCTCTTCTGTGTTGGCTGATTTTCAGATGAGCCTTCTTAACGTATAGTGGCCCTAGGCTCTTAAACACAACAATTTTCTGAAATATGTTTCCTGCAAAAAGTCCCAGAATTGAGATCACATTGTCCTGAATTGGGTCACACAGTCATCCCTTAATAAAAAAAAAAAAAAATTCCACTCCAGTGGTAGGGCTAGTCTGCCTCCAGAAAAGATCATTAGGGAAAACTCAGTAATTCAGCCTCATCCAAATTTTATGGGATGAGAGTGGGGTGAGGTGCTCCCCTAGAGTAAATGTGAGTGCCATCAGCAAAAAACAAATGTGTATCCTCAACAAACAAAAAAGAACATGTCCTGTACTGGATGTGGTTAGACTGAAGGATTTTATGATCCTCTCTAACATGTGCTCTGGCTGTTCTTCACAGGGAGAGTGAAGTCAGCCTGAAGGATTTGGACATACAGATTCAGGGAAGCCAGCCTTCTTGAGGCAATTAGGTTCAACACAGCTCAATTCCATAAGACCTCACTGAGCGCTTAACCTCGTGGAGGTGCTGGGTGAGGCACTTTTGTGCCCCAGCACATAAGCCCCAAATGGTAGTTCCCCTTCTGCCGAGCCACGACCTGAAGGTGCTGTAACAGGTGTGAGAACCTCCTGGTTTCCTCCTGCATCCTAGCTTCCTCCCTGCCATTTCTTGTCTGATTCTGATCTCAAGTGCAGCTGACTGAGTGGATCATATTCTTCATTTCCTGGTACGTGATCATTATTCTCCCACATCTTTACTACTGAATTTGTTTATTCTCTTTCCTATTCTCTATCCTCATTCCCTTCATTACTGAGGCAACATGACTATATTTAATAAGTAGCTTTTGGTTTATGTGTGTTTTTGGAAAAAAGTGTTTTTATCTATTGCATTTAAATTTCCTTCATTTGTATACATTATATGATTTGTATACATATTTATATGTAATACATGTGTGTATCACATTATATACCACATATAAATTACTATACTGACCCTCCCTGTTCTAGATTTTCAATTCACCCAGGTTTATCTGTTTATATCGAGTTTGGTAACTTCTCACTGCTACAGGTAAAATTTTTCATCCCATAATTTTTTCAGGAGCCCTAAATGTTAATATCCTTCAAAGAAGTGACTCACTGTTGTATATAAATGACTGACACCCAGTCCCAAAACAAGTCTCCACAGAAGACTGCCCTGCACACCCAGAACATGGAACAATGGAAGATGGAATGAGGGAAAAGGCATACGAGAGGGCCATCACCTACCCCTCATCACTATCCTCCACAGGGTGGGTCCTCTGAGATTCTAAGAAGAGCTGACTTATCTACTGACCTTGACAGTGAGCAACAGACCACCTGTTTTTTTCAGAGACAGGGAAACAAGCCACAAATCATCTAGAGTGGGAGTCAGAGCCCCAGATCCCAAACCAGCAGTACCTATCAGGGCAAGTCCAATCAAATGAAACTGAAGTGGTCCTGCCAAAGTCTTCCAAAGACTTTTATCTTTCACCCCTTCCTGAACCTCATCAATATGCATAAGATCTCCCTTTGAATGACAGGAATGAAGAGGGGAAAAAAAATAAAACAAACTTTGAAAAAGAACAGTGTTTCCAAGGCCTGTCTCCTAAGCCAAAAACAAACAAAAAAATTTAACGTCTCAATAACTAGGAGTTATTAAAATACTTATATCAGAGAACCAGCCATGCACCAAGTCTTCAAAGAGAAGTCCGTGGCACCTCTGGTTAGAAATAATTACAAGGAATTCATCATAATTTTGTCTTACAGAGTTGTTCTCCATTGAAACCTGGTTTTGAGGGAGATCAGATTACCTTGTTACAATGATCTTTTAAACGTTGATATATATTTTATGGAAAGTGTGCATTTACGTATACATGTGAACATACTGTATTGCTAGGTTGGACTTTCTGTAGGCTTATTTATTTGGTTATACACTGTGCTGGATTGCATTTCTGACTCTAATTCTCCATCCCTCCCTGTACTCACGTTCTCACATCCTTTCTGTGGCCTTACCTTAGGTGGAGTGACTCCCTCCCCACCCTTGATCTGGGGCAGAGTGATCATGTGACTTGTGTTGGCCAATGGAATGTGGGTAGAGATAACAGTGTAACAATTCTGAATTCAGGTCTTAATGAGCTGTGCTCAATTTCCAGCCCTTCTGCCATCCTCATGAGGGACTTTCCCAGGGCAATTCTCTGACCTCCAGAAGAAACACATAGAGCAGATCAGAGCCCAGCCCTGAGTGAGGACCTAAGTGAAGCCAGACCTTTAGTTCAAGGCAGGGCTGCAACTGAACCCATGAAAGGTCCACAGACCCCCAGCCAACCCACAGATGCTGGTGAGAATAAATGAATAAATGACTGAAATATCATGAATTCGATATTGCTTGCAACATCATCATCAGTGCTTGAAGTGTCATGGTCTGTTTTCTGACATGTTAAAAAAATCTTATCTGAATATAGTTATCACCAGTCTCCTGTAGTCAGGAACATCCCCCTATTTCCATGTATTTTATTTTTTAATATTTATTTTCATATAGTTACTCATTTTGCTGCCAGATCTTAGGTATGGCCTGTGGTTTCTTTGATCTTGATTGCAGCATGTGGGATCTAGTTCCCCAACCAGGAAAGGAACCTTGTCCCCTGCACTGGGAGCTCAGAGTCTTAGTCACTGAACCACCAAGGAAGTCCCCATTTATTTTTAAGTAAGTTATGACCAACCTAGACAGCATATTAAAAAGCAGAGACATCACTTTGTCAACAAAGGCCCGTCTAGACTGTGGTTTTTCCAGTGGTCATGTATGGATGTGAGAGATGGACTATAAATAAAGCTGAGCACCGAAGAATTGATGCTTTTGGACTGTGGTGTTGGAGAAGACTCTTGAGGGTCCCTTGACTGCAAGGAGATCCAACCAGTCCATCCTAAAGGAGATCAGTCCTGGGTGTTCATTGGAAGGACTGATGCTGAAGCTGAAATTCCAATACTTTGGCCACCTAATGCAAAGATCTGACTCATTTGAAAAGACCCTGATTCTGGGAAAGATTGAGGGCAGGAGGAGAAGGGGACGACCAAGGATAAGATGGCTGGATGGCATCACCAATTCAATGGAGATGGGTTTGGGTGGGCTCTGGGAGTTGGCCTGGTGTGCTGCAGTCCATGGGGTTGCAAAGAGTCGGACACGACTGAGCGACTGAACTGAACTGATACACGCTGATCCCAGAGTGTGGCAGAACTGCTCTCAAGAGATTCTGCAAGACAGATCACCTTCCAAAACATTTTCCTTCAGTTTTTTTGACTACATTAGTGTAGTACAACAGCATGACTACAATAACTTTGCTGTTATCAGTAGGAAATGAAACCATTTTTCATTGTTTCTTTTAAACATTATTCATTGCAGACATGGAAAGAAATGAAGAATGATGGACCCAATGACTGCCAACTTGTTGTGGAGATGTTATTATTCCTCATGGAGGAGAGTGGTGAAGGATGAAATGACAACTATTCAGGCTTTGGGTCACAGAAGTACCCATAAATCTTCATAAAGGCCATCTCTGATAGGGAGGTGTCCTTCCTCTGGTGAGGTCTGTCTGATGGCATTTCCCTGTCCTGCTGTCAATTGTTAGGGACTTCTCTACATCCCTTAGGACATTTGCTGCTGTTCTTCAGTCACTAAATCACATCCAACTCTTTGCAACCCCATGGACTGTAGCACACCAGGCTCCTCTGTCCTCCACTATCTCCCAGAATTTCCTCAGATTCATGTCCATTCAGTAGGTGATGCCATCCAACCATCTCATCCTCTGCTGCCCCCTTTTCCTTTCGCCTTCAATCTTTCTCAGCATCAGAGTCTTTTCCAATGGGTCAGCTCTTCACAATAGGTAGCCAAAATATTTGACCTTCAGCTTCAGCAACAGTCCTTCAAATGAATATTCAGAGTTGATTTCCTTTAGGATTGATTGGTTTGAGACAAACCAGTCCAGGGGACTCTCAAGAGTCTTCTCCAGCACCCCTGAGCTCTGGAGAAGTAAGCACCTGCTCTATGGCAGGGACTCTTGTACATTTGAGGAATGTATGTATAGCTGAGATGAACACAGATAAGTGTTTTTGTTCTTAGGAAGCTTCATTTTACTCATGGGAAGTGAACTATAAAGAACTGAAATTCGGTACAATAGTTTCAGAGAGAGCTAAGTGTAATAAAGCAAAGAGAATAGGGTAATGGCATAGAGTTACTTGGGTAAACTATGAGGTGGTCAGGGAAGGCCTTTGGAAAAAAGACTAGATCTGCAATATCCAAAGGGACAGAGTATAGTAAGATCTGGAGGGAGGGTGTCCCAGGCAGCAGAAGAGCCAGCATGAGACTCTGAAGTCAGAAACACAGTTAGAGGTCTTGAGGACTAAAGTGGTCAGTGTATAAGGAGCATAGCAAACAAAGGGAAGAGAAATATAAGAAGAGACCAAATATTTAGGGACTTCCCTGGTGGTTAAGACTCCACACTTCCACTGCAAGGTGCGTGGGTTTGATCCACAGTCAGTGAACTAAAATTCCACACACCATGAGGCGTGGCCAAAATAAAATAAAATGAAAAATTCAGCCAAGGACCATGCAATAAGGTCTTCAAAGTAGGAGTAAAAAATTTGTACTGCATTCTAGTCTCAATGGGTAGCATTGGCAGTTTTCAAGTAGGGAACTGACACAATCTGATTTGGACGTGACCTGGATTTTAGAAACCATCACTCTAGTGGCCACGAGAACAATCGGTGGTAGGGAAGTAATACTGGAAATAAGGAGATCAGATAGAAAATTATTTCAGGTTTCCTGGGACAGAGGATGACATCCTAGAGAGTATGAAGTGGTCAGATTAGAATTTTGGAGGCAGAGGCAACAGGATGTATGTAGATAGGAAGTACGTAGAGAAGCAGACAGAGAAATCTAATGATACCCCTGAGTTTGTGGCCTGAGATATTGAATAGATCATTTTGTTGCAACTGATAAGAGAAATACAGAGAGTAGAGCAGGTCCTGTGGGGAAATCAGAGTCTGTCTATGTGTATGTTATTTTTGAGATGCTAGTTAGACATTCACAACTTAACTATGACAATTATAAGGAAAATTGGACTCAGGGCATTAATATGGGAAAATAAACCATCTGCAATTCTAGTACTAAGAGCTTCTCTCAGAGATGTAATTACACTTCTAATCATCTTTTCAAAATTCTATCAGACAAATTATTTGCCGCAATCAAGATGTTTATATAATAAGACTCTGAAAAGCATTTCATGACATGTAAGTACAAAATGCAACATGGCCATAGACTATTCATTTTTAAGGCAGGTCCTATTGAATTTGCTCTAAAATACTAGTTTGGTGACCTAAACATTTTTCATCCATGAGGTAAATGATGGAGCAAGCATGGAGAAACAGCAGTTAAGGATCTGGTCCCTAAATACCCAGCCACCTCTTTCCACTGTCCTCACATACACAGCACAAATTTCAACCCAAGATCTCCATCTTCATAGTGAATTTCTTCCAGTGACTTTATTTGAATAAAGCCATATGAATTTTGAATAAACTTATATGAATTTCAAATAACTTGGCATCCCCTGCCCCCAAACTCATGCTTTTGCCTGGAATGCATTCTTTTACATCTCAGCGTGTGCAGTACTTGGCTTAGGTAGACTCTGTTTATACTTGTCTCTCTCTCTCTCTTTTCATTTTTACTTTTTTTGGTATTTTTAGCCAGTTTTGTATCTTGAGCTAAGATGTCTTTGCAGATGCTAAGAACTGAAATAACCCTGGGTTCAGAAGTCTCGGGTCAGCCTGAAGATGAAGAGTTAATGAAAGCAAATCTGTCATTAGTTTGAAAAGCTGTGGCAAACAGATCTATCATTTTTTCCAATATAGATGTCCCAGGGATAAGCTTCCATGTCACATGCTTTATGGTATAGAGCCAAAAATCACCCTAAAATTCCTAAGATGATTATGGAATCAGAAACACCATAATCCCTGAGCAGTATGAGAGGCATGTCTTAAAACCATCTGTTATTTAAAAATATCTTGAGGAGATCATGGATTTCATTTGTGTCCACATCACATTGAGCAGAGATCTTGTTACTCTCCAAGGAAACTGATCATGTAACATATACTTGGCTGACAAACAGTAAGAAGTGAATGAGGGATTAATATACAGCAGAAATGGCTAAAAGACCACCTCCCCAAAAACCATGCTATCCTTTCCTTAATGTAAGTTGTACTAGGAAGTGGCTGTATAGCCTGAGACTACATTTCCCAGCTTCCCTTGGAGTCAGGGAAGAGTCATGTGATGGTGTTCTAGGTAATAGGATGTTAATAGAAATGAAGGTCATCCTTATAGGACTGAAGAGTAAAACAAAATTGCATTTGTGCTTTTCCATGATCTTCTTCCCTTCTGACTAGCTGAAATGGGAATATTTCACAGGAAAATCTGGGAAGTCAGGTGTTGATGGCAGAGCATCCATTAGCCTCGATCCTTGAATTTCCACAAAAATGAAAGTCAAGTGGAGTACTGTTTACCTGCCCAGTACTCCTGTCTGGCAAGAAAAAAGAATCTGTAATAACACTTTATGTTACTTATTAGGGTCTATTCTAATTAGTACAGAATGGCAATTATGGAAGTCACTGAAGATGAAGATCACTGCTAATATCTCCAAAATTAATCAGATTTTTTTTCTAATTTTTTTCTTTTCACTTTTAATAGCCTTACACTTTTGAGAATATTCCGTGCTTGAAAAAATGCTATGCAAGATAATACAGGATTACATGGACTCCGATATTACCAAGTCACTTGGCAGCTGCAAAAACTATTAGGCTAAAAAAAAAAAAAATCTATTAGGCTATTGGTAGTTGACAACTCTTCCTCTGCCTAATCAACATCAATAACTCCTTTCTTAAAGATAACATCTTGGGACTTCCCTGATAGTCCAGTGGTTAAGAATCTACCTGCCAATGCAGGGCACACAGGTTCGATCCCAGGTCCAGGAAGATCCCACATGCCACGGAGCGACTAAGCCTTTGTGCCATAGCTGCTGAGCCAGCATTCTAGTGCCCGTGTTTCACAATCACTGGACCCGCGTGTTGCAACTACGGAAGCCCGCACACCGGGAGCCCAGGCTCTGCAACAAGAGAAGCCAAGGCGATGAGAATCCCAGGCACTGCAGTGAAGAATATCCCCTGTTCACTACAGCTAGAGAAAGCCGGTACACAGCGATGAAGAACACCCACACCCAAAAGTAAATAAAGAGTAACATTTTTATTTTCCTTTGGGGTACTATAGTTCTCCTACTGTGCACATTCTTAGTGGGAATGCTAACCATGACTCCATTCTTTCTTGGTCAAGGGTTGACTAGACTCTTCGTACCTGGCCTCTCTAATAGAATGTCAAACAGAATGTAAGAGGAACTAAAAAATGGTCATCACCAGTTCATTTGAACACCTGAACTCTGAAAATTGTTATTTCCTGCTTTCTAGATCCCCAGAGTTAGCCTCAGTCCCTGAGTCTTTTCTGGTGTTTCCTTCCATTATTTAAACTTCTGAATTTCCTTTTAATACATTACTTTTATTTATATTTTGTTACTATTATGTATTTGTTATTTATTGCTGTAAAATGAATTACCCCAATACACATATATATATATGATGTATAATATTATATATATATATATATATATATAATCTCACACAGTTTCTGTGGGTGAGGGACTCAGGAGAGGGTTAGCTGCGTGATTCTGACCCAGGGTCTCTCTCCTGAGGTTGCAGTTACAGTTTGGCCACACCAGCAATCAACTGAGGGCTTGACCAGAGAGGGAGTGCCTACTCCCCAAGGAGCTCACTCACATGGTTGACAAGTTGGTTCTGGCTGTTGGCAGGAGGTCTCAGTTCTGTTCCTCCTGGGCTCTCCTGAGTGTCCTTATGGCATGATAGCATCCTTTTCCCAGAGGAAGTATCCAAGACTCCAAGATAGAGCTGAAATGCCTTTTTGTGACCTAACTTCAGGAGTTATCTGAGACCTAACCTCACACTATCATTTATGTCATATTCTATTAGTTATGTGGGCTTCCCAGGTGGTGCAGTGGTAAAGAATCTGCCTGCCAGGGCAGGACACACAGGAGACACAGGTTCAATCCCTGGGTAGGGAAGATCTCCTGGAGTAGGAAATGGCAACCCATTCCAGTATTCATGCCTGGAAAATTTCATGGACAGAAGAGCCTAGAGGGCTATAGTCCTGGGGCTGCAAAGAGTCAAGACACAACTGAACGGCTGAGCACACATGCTCATGCATGCGCGCACACATGCACACACACATTGGTTACTTAATCTCAGCCTTGATTCACTGTGGGAGAGCTGTCTACAATGCTGTGAACATCAGGAGGCAAAGATGACTGGGGGACATCTTAGAGCCCGCCAAGCACATGGGCTAATTTCTGTTTCTTGCAACCACAAAATCCTAGTTGATATACCTTAATAAGTGGGAAAAGTGCAGGCTGTTTCCATTTGTCCTTAAGAACAAGTCTAAGATGTAGAAGAACTTAACTTCTGAGAGAAAAGTTTGACAGTACTCTTTGGACAATATATATATATTATTAGGTTCTATATTCCCAAGTTACAGTCAACTTTGATTATGCTGATTGTAAAAGTTTCTATTAAAGACCAATACAGTATACTAATGCATATATATGGAATTTTAAAAGATGGTAACGATAACCCTATATGCAAAACAGAAAAAGAGACACAGATGTACAGAACAGACTTTTAGACTCTGTGGGAGAAGGTGAGGGTGGGATGTTCAGAGAGAACAGCACTGAAACAAGTATACTATCAAGGGTAAAGCAGATCACCAGCCCAGGTTGGATGCATGAGACGGGTGCTCAGGGCTGGTGCACTGGGAAGACCCAGAGGGATGGGATGGAGAGGGAGGTGGGAGGGGGGATCGGGATGGGGAACACATGTAAATCCATGGCTGATTCATGTCAATGTATGGCAAAAACCACTACAATATTGTAAAGTAATTAGCCTCCAATGAATAAAAATAAATGGAAAAATAAATAAATAAATAAAAGTTTCTATTGTGATGATATCCCCAAATCCAGGGAACCTTTAATAACAGCACTCTACAAACTTCAACAATGTAGAGACTAGCCCCAAAACCACATTCTTTAATCCATGGTATGTGTCCAGAGTAATTTCCTAATCTGTCACATTTCCAAAAGATTATCTTCTTAGATGAGTATTTGCAGTAATCCTTTGAGAGATATCAACATACCAGTGTAAGTTGTTTTTCTTCTGTTAGTCATAGTGTAAGATTAAAATTATTCCATTGAGTAAATCAGAATCAAAGAGAACTGGGTCCTATAATCCAACTTCCTTGTTTTACAGATGAAGAAACTGATGCCCATAAAGATTATGCAAGGTTCCTGCAGCCACATATTCAATGCAAGAGCCAGAAGTTGAATACAAGTTTCCGAATGCAAGAGCCAGAATTTGAAGCTATACCAACATTTTCTTATTGTATAAGTTTAAGCTGTGTTGTTTGACTAGTAACTTAGAAGTCAGTCTAATCACTCCATTTGATATTTGATTGACAAATAAGAGCATGTTATACTTCCTTCTGAACTTTATCAGAGGTAATAACAATAATGACATGAAAAAAATTATGTCATGTAATTACTTAATCCCTCTTTACATAGGAGATGGAGATCTGATGAGTCAGGTTTTTTTCCTTTATTTTTTCTTTTTTCATTTATTTTTATTAGTTGGAGGCTAATTACTTTACAATGTTGTAGTAGCTTTTGTTATACATTATTGACATGAATCAGCCATGGATTTACATAAAAGCAAGGAATAATTAGATATTTTAAAGATGATTTATAAGGTATACAAACTAACTGTACAATTCCCTGAGTGAATTACAAAACTAATGGACTTCTAACTGGAATGTCATCTTCATCTCACTCAGAAGCACTAAGTAGTTTTCAGCTTCTACAAGTTATGTACTTGGAGAATGTGTGTGGGTGAGGCGGGGGGCTCTGGTTTAGAGTCAGGGAGAAATCTCAAGAGGCAAATTGCCAAGAGAATGAGACAGAGAAAAAAGTTTTATTTCTTCCTACTGAGTTCAGTAAATGATCTTGATGGTTGTCATTTCCTCTCGGGGTTCCTGGATAAGCCAAGTTCTGACTATTTTCCCTAAGAACTCTTGAAACAGTCATAATTAGTACAGGTTAGAGTCTTTGCCACACCTCTTACCATTGAAATTCTAGATCTTGAGATTTCAAGTCCAGCTTGAGTTGAGGGCAAATGAGAGCAGACTTTCTCAATTCAGAATATTTGATGGCCATATAATTCCTTGATGTTTCGGGGTGGCGTGCTCTCTATGCCTGGTAGGAGGCTCAGCAGCATCTCTGGCTTCTACTCAGTACATGTCAGAGCACTCCTCCTCCAATAATGACATGCACAAATGTCTCCAGACACTAAGGAAGTCCTTTGAGAGAGACAAGACCCAGCAAGATTGAGAATTACTGACATAGAAAGGGAATCTGGACAAAAATAAAACACAGATTTATGTTTCTGTATATTGTTACTCTGCTTACTTAACATATGTAGAGTACATCACGTGGAATGCTAGGCTGGATGAATCACAAGCTGGAATCAAGATTGCCAGGAGAAATGTTGATAAACTCAGATATGAAGATGACACCACCCTTATGGCAGAAAGTGAAGAGGAACTAAAGATCCTCTTGATGAAAGAGGAGAGTGGAAAAGCTGGCTTAAAACTCAACAGTCAAAAAAAAAAAAAACCGCAACATTCAAAAAATGAAGATAATGGCATCTCATCCCATCACTTCATGGGAAATAGATGGGAAAACAGTGACAGACTTTATTTTCTTGGGCTTCAAAGTCACTGAAGGTGATGATTGCAGCCATGAAATTAAAAGATGCTTGCTCCTTGGAAGAAAAGCTATGATAAACCTAGACAACGTATTAAACAGCAGAGACATTACTTTGCCTACAAAGATCTGTATAGTCAAAGTTATGGTTTTTACAGTAGTCATGTATGAATGTGAGAATTGGACCATAAAGAAGGCTGAGCACCAAAGAATTGATGCTTTTGAACTATGGTGTTGGAGAAGACTCTTGAGAGTCCCTTGGACTGCAACGAGATCAAACCAGTCAATCCTAAAGGAAATCAATTCTGAACACTAATTGGAGGGACTGATGCTGAGGCTGAAGCTCCCATAATTTGGCCACCTGATGGAAGAGCCAATTCATTGGAAAAGACATTGATAATGGGAAAGATTGAAGGCAGGAAGAGAAGGGGATGACAGAGGACAAGCTGGTTGGATGACATCATTGGCTAAATGGAGGAGTTTGAGCAAGCTCTGGGAGTCGGTGATGGACAGGGAAGCCTGGTGTGCTGCAGTCCACGGGGTCACAAAGAGTCAGACATGACTGAGTGACTGAACAACAACAACAAAATGTTTCTGGATGCAGAGAGCATTTCAGAGGCTCTTAATTCCTTTTCATCAAATATTGGTACCAGTCATATCCCAGGCCCCTTGCTAGTCACAATGCCCAAAATATATAGTCAGTAACCTTGCAGAAGTTTCACCTAGTTAATGGTTGTGCTGTCTGTCACTCAGGCTATGGTTGAATTAGTTTGATGTATTTACCCCTAGAATTTTTCAGAGATGTTCAAATGCTGGAAACTCAGGTAAGTCAAAATGATGACAATCAAGGACTTAATTCAGTGATGACAAAACCACCACCAGAAGACAGCACTCAAATTTGCAAACAAAACAAAATCACGTGCATCCTAAATCAGTGCTGATTCTCTCCTTGACTTCTAAAGTGTTTTGTGAAAAGTAAGTGAAGCTTCTCTAAAGCTAGAGTGAAATTTTTGTTCTGATAAATGATGCTGTTTGCCTTGCCAACCCAAGAACATAGCTCAATGGGTGGAGATGGTGACACATGAAACTCCATCAGAATAGCTACAGGGAGATCAGAAAGATAAATGAAAACAGGGATGGGCCTGTTCCAATCCTAGATCTGCTTAACCCTGAAGTCACAAACTTGCTAGCAACTGAATTGAGGGCATTTCTAAAAGGCTCATCTTCCAGAGAGCCCCATGGTAATTTGAAGGCAGATTTCCCATCCAGACCTTATGATGTTGATTTATGAAAATTGAATTGGAATCATCAATCACTCCATAAATTTTAACTAAAACAATATACTCCTATTTTAAATATTTATGGTCTCTGCCCCTCTGGGCTTCAGAACCTCAGAAGTGAATTTTTGGAGGCATTCAGAAACTTGAAAAAGCAAAAGCATGCACTTAAAACCTCTTTTTAAACCACTGATTCACCCTCTAGCTAGAGCAAAGAAATCCCAACAAATCAAATTGAAACTCAGCAAGAAAAATGTACTTAAAGAGCATACAGAGAAGCAGGGAAATCAACATGAAAACAGCACCAAAGAAAAAGCAAACCCAGATCAGATCCTTCCTGTATGAAGCAAGGAAATTCAGGTGCAACATACACCCCCCAAACTTAGGGTGAAATGTGTAAATGGGGAAGGTGATCCATCACAAGGAGTGTGCACTTTGGAGTCACAGTCGTGTCCAAATTTCAGTTGTGCCATTAATTAGATTTGGGACCTTGGGCAAATTACTCAGTCCTTTAAGTCTTGGTTCTCCCAATTGTAAACTGAAGTTCTAAGTCACCTCTTAAGGGTGTTTTGATGATTGAACATGATTATATATCTAGAGTATTTTTTTCTATTATCAATACTTATACATCATAGCAACAAATTTAATTTTCATTTCCTTCAGTTCAGTTCAGTTGCTCAGGCATGTCCAACTCTTTGTGACCCCATGGACTGCGGCATGCCAGGCTTCCCTGTCCATCACCAACTCCCAGAGCTTACTCAAACTCATGTCCACTGAGTTGTGATGCCATCCAACCATCTCACCCTCTGTCATCCCCTTTTCCTCCTGCCCTCAATCTTTCCCAGCATCAGGATCTTTTCCAATGAGTCAGTTCTTTGCACAAGGTGGCCAAAGTATTAGAGTTTCGGCTTCAGAATCAGTCTTTCCAATGAATATTCAGGACTGATTCCCTTTAGGATGTACTGGTTTGCATTCCTTGCTATCCAAGGGACTCTCAAGAGTCTTCTCCAACACCACAGTTCAAAAGCATCAATTCTTCAGCACTCAGCTTTCCTTATAGTCCAACTCTCACACCCATACATGACTACTGGAAAAACCAAAGCTTTGACTTTGTTGGCAAAGTAATGTCTCTGCTTTTTAATAAACATGTTGTCTAGGATGGTCATAACTTTTCTTCCAAGGAGCAAGTGTCTTTTAATTTCATGGCTGCAGTCACCATCTGCAGTGATTTTGGAGCCCAGAAAAATAAAGTCCAACGCTGTTTCCTGTCATCGTTTCCCCATCTATTTGCCATGAAGTGATGGGACCAGATGCCATGATCTTAGTTTTCTGAATTTTGAGTTTAAGCCAACTTTTTCACCATCCTCTTTCACTTTCATCAAGAGGCTCTTTAGTTCTTCCCTTTCTGCCATAAGGGTGGTGTCATCTGCATATCTGAGGTTATTGATATTTCTCCCAGAAATCGTGATTCAGCTTATGCTTCATCCAGTCCAGCACTTCTCATGATGTACTCTGCATGTAAGTTAAATAAGCGGGGTGACAATATACATGACATACTCCTTTCATGATTTGAAACCGGTCTGTTGTCCCATGTCCAGTTCTAACTGTTGCTTCTTGACCTGCATACAGATTTCTCAAGAGGCAGGTCAGGTGGTCTGGTATTCCCATCTTTGTAAGACTTTTCCACAGTTTGCTTTGATCCACACAGTCAAAGGCTTTGACATAGTCAATAAAGCAGAAGTAGATGTTTTTCTGGAACTCTCTCGCTTTTTCAAGGTTCCAACGGATGTTGACAATTTGACCTCTGGTTCCTCTGTCTTTTTAAATCCAGCTTCAACATCTGGAATTTTATGGTTCATGTATTCCTGAAGCCTGGCTTGGAGACTTTTGAGCATTACTTTACTAGTGTGTGAGATGAGTGCAATTGTGAGGTGGTTTGAACATTCTTTGGCATTGCCTTTCATTGGCATTGGAATGAAAACTGACATTTTCCAGTCCTGTGGCCACTTCTGAATTTTCCAAATTTGCTGGCATATTGAGTGCAGCACTGTCACAGCATCATCTTTTAGGATTTGAAACAGCTCATCTGGAATTCCATCACCTCCACTAGCTTTGTTCATAGTGATGCTTCCTAAGGCCCACTTGACTTCACATTCCAGGATGTCTGGCTCTAGGTGAGTGATCACACCATCGTGATGATCTGGGTCATAAAGATCTTTTTTGTACAGTTCTTCTGTGTTCTTGCCACCTATTCTTAATATCTTTTGCTTCTGTTAAGTCCATACCATTTCTGTCCTTTATTGTGCCCATCTTTGCATGAAATGTTCCCTTGGTATCTCTAATTTTCTTGAAGAGATCTCTAGTCTCCCATTCTATTGTTTTCTTCTATTTCTTTGCACTGATCACTGAGGAATGCTTTCTTATCTCTCCTTGCTATTTTTTGGAATTCTGCTTTCAAATGCATATGTCTTTCCTTTCCTCCTTTGCTTTTCACTTCTCTTTTTTTCACAATTATTTGTAAGGCCTCCTCAGACAACCATTTTGCTTTTTTGCCTTTCTTTTTCTTGGGAGTGAGCTTGATCCTTATCTCCTGTACAATGTCAGGAACCTCTGTCCATAGTTCTTCAGGCACTCTGTCTATCAGATTTAATCCCTTGAATCTATTTCTCACTCTCACTGTATAATCATAAGGGATTTGATTTAGATCATACCTGAGT
The DNA here is from genome assembly GCF_019320065.1 of Cervus canadensis. NCBI lineage: Eukaryota > Metazoa > Chordata > Mammalia > Artiodactyla > Cervidae > Cervus > Cervus canadensis. The sequence goes on along the minus strand of NC_057395.1, from coordinate 15,621,702 downwards.
GGTCCAGTGGTTCTCCCTACTTTCTTCAATTTAAGCCTGAATTTGTCAATAAGGAGCTCATGATCTGAGCCACAGTCAGCTCCCAGTCTTGGTTTTTCTGACTGTATAGAGCTTCTCTATCTTTGGCTGCAAAGAATATAAGCAATCTGATTTCTGTATTGACCATTTTGTGATGTCCATGTGTAGAATCTTCTCTTGTGTTGTTGGAAGAGGGTGTTTGCTATGACCAGTGTGTTCTCTTGGCAAAACTCTATTAGCCTTTCCCCTACTTCATTCTGTACTCCAAGGCCAAATTTGCCTGTTACTCTAGGTGTTTTGTGACTTCCTATTTTTGCATTCCAGTCTCCTCCAATAAAAAGGACATCTTTTTTGGGTGTTAGTTCTAAAAGGTCTTGTAGGTCTTCATAGAACCATTCACTTTCAGCTTCTTCAGCATTACTGGTCACTGTAATGTCACAATGCAAAGGAGTAGAGAATCAGTTCAGTTCAGTCCCCCAGTCATGTCCGACTCTTTGTGACCCCATGGACTGCAACAAGCCAGGCTTCCCTATCCATCACCCACTCCTGGAGCTTGCTCAAACTCATGTCCATCGAGTCAGTGATGCCATCCAACCATCTCATCCTCTGTCGTCCTCTTTTCCTCCCGCTTTCAATCTTTCCCAGCATCAGGGTCCCCTCCAATGAGTCATTTCCTTGAATCAGGTGGCCAAAGTGATGGAATTTCAGCTTCAGCATCAGTCCTGTGTATGAATAGTCAGGATTGATTTCCTTTGGGATTGACTGTTTTGATCTCCTTGCAGTCCAAGGGACTCTCAAGAGTCTTCTCCAACACCACAGTTCAAAAGCATCAGTTCTTCGGCACTCAGCTTTCTTTACAGTTGAACTCTCACATTCATACATGACTATTGGAAAACCATAGCTTTGACTAGACCGGCTTTTGTTGGCAAAGTCATGTCTCTTCTTTTTAATGTGCTGTCTAGGTTGGTCATAGCTTTTTTCCCAAGGAACAAGCATCTTTTAATTTCATGGCTGCAGTCACCATCTTCAGTGATTTTGGAGCCCAAGAAAATAAATTCTGTCACTGTTTCCACTGTTTCCTCATCTATTTGTCAAGAAATGATGGGACCGGGTGCCATGATCTTTGTTTTTTGAATGTTGAGTTTTAAGCCAGCTTTTTTCCACTCTCCTCTTTCACTTTCAACAATAGGCTCTTTAGTTTCCCTTCACTTTCTGCCATAATGTCATAATGCAAAGGAGTAGAGAATATTTCCTTTGAAGAAAATTCAACCACCCTTCTCTCAAAAAAATGGTGAGCCAAACCTGTTTTCACTAAGATGTAAATGAATGATGGTACTTGATGGGTTACCACCTTGAGAACATTTGTATTTTACAAAGTAAAAATATTCTAGGAAGGCTTATGCCATTATTTGACCACTTACAGTTACTCCAATGGGGACATTTTTTAAGATTAATAACTGTTTCTTTTTTTAATACATGCCTTAAAAATCTATAGATAAATTTCAAAATCTGAGAATGAGGCTCTCCCAAAGCCTACAACTGAATGCAGAAAACAAAACATTTGTGAATGGGTAAAATCAACTGATGTAGTCTTCTATAAATAAGATAAGTTTCTTCTACTTTTCTACCATTAGCACTGTACCACATTTCTTAGAACAGAGCAGAATAACCAAGTTTATAAAGGTTTGAAAAAGAGGTAAGAGAGGATTAAGAAAAGCCTTTCTTTCCACCTAATCCCTGACTTAGGTCTTGAAGAATCACCTGCAGAACTGTTTTTGTTGAAAGGAGGCACGCTGCAGAGTTAGAGCAAAGTAACTGAACCAGGAGGAGTGGGTTGTATTGCAGACTGAGGTTGCGTTGGAGACCACGTTAGACTAAGTAGGTCTAGATAGAGCTGGAAGATTCTGTTGAGAGCTCCTACTTCTGTTTCCCTTTAGAAAGAAAGCAGTGAGAGATGATTTTTTTCTTTTTATTTAAAACATATCCATTTTACATGGAACAAAACTAATAACACTAAAATCTGACAAGGATGTGAGGACATTAAATGTGGAACTTACATTGGAGGAAACATTTTGGAAAAATGTTTAATATCTGCTAAAACTGAACGTATGCTGCCTTATGACCCCCAAACTCCACATCTAAGAAGTTCTCCAATAGAAATAAACACATATGTTTACCAGAGACATGTGCTAATATGTGTAAGCTTGCATTCATGAATTCATGCCAGTCATGTCCAACTCCTTATGACTCCATGAGCGTAGCCCACCAGACTCCTCTGTTTATGGGATTCTCTAGGAGGCAACATACCAGAGTGGGTTGCTGTGCCCTCCTCTAGGGGATCTTCCTGACCCATGGATCAAATATCTCCTCCTGAATTGGCAGGCAGGTTCTTTACCATTAGTCCCACCTGGGAAACCCCAATATGTGTATAGTAGCACTATTGATAATAGTCCTAATCAGGACTCAAACATATCTACCCAGGTAGGAAACAGAACAAAACGTATCTTTGCTGGAGAATGATTGGACAGGCACACAGGGGCAAGGTTCTGACTGTGGGTTGCTCTGTTTCTTGATTTTGGAGAAATTGTGCTAAGTTAATGAAAATCCATCCATATGTTCAGTTATGGTGTAAGTATTTTTCTGTATATATACTGTATTTTAGCATGTTTTTCTAAAAAATATCCATGTTCTAAAATAACTTAAAAATCTAGTTGAATCAAAGTAAAGATAACACCCAAAATGTGAAATACAGCAGAAGCCAGCACAGTGCCAGGCTCCAGAACTGGAAGTATCTGGAGGCACTGAAGAGTTTGTATTTCCAGTGAGACCAAAAGCACTCCAGAAGTGGCAAAGTATCAAAATTGGTCTCACCAGCTAAGTTTGTGAAGATGGAGGGGCCTGGTGGGTTCACCTGACTGAAATGATGAGCCATGGGTGATACAGGTACGCTGAGACCCAAAGTAAGTTCTGGTTCTGGACTGAGAATCTCTGGGAACCCAGATGGAGGCAACTGTGAAACCACCAGAGAGAAAAGAACCAGAGAAAGAGAGAAAGTCAATAAAATACCTCTGAGCAACGTCCCTGGCAGTCCAGGAGCTGAGACTCCATGCTCCCGATGCGGGGGCCCAGATTCAATCACCGGTCATGCCACACACTCACCACAGGTACGCATTCACACGCTGCAGTGAAGAGTTTGCATGCCCCAAGTAGAGACCCCATGCACCGCAGCTGAGACCCCGGGCAGCCAAATAAATAATCTTAAAAGATTTACTTTTAAGACAAATCTAGATAATAAAATTTCAAAGCAAGTGACAAAATTAACACAAACAAAATAGCTAACACCAAACAAGTAGGAGATGAAATAATTCTTGACAAAATGGAAAAGGTATTTTCAAGTGATTTTTAAAAAGTATGTTTCTGTCCTCTGAGAGACAGAGTAGAAAGTTCATAAAACTGTCTTTAATATTAAAAGTGAACTTGAAGGGAGAGAAGAATCAAAAACAGTTGAATATAAAGCATGATGGACAAAGAACAGAAAATGTGCAAAACATACAAGACACTTCTTTATGTCCCCAAAGCAGGAACAATCCCAATAAATGTCCATCAATTGGTAGATATGTATTATATTATATCCATAAAACAGAATACTACTCAACAATAAAAAGGAACAAAGGGCTGATACATGTCACAGCATGGATGAAACTTAAAGATATTATGATAAATGAAAGAAACTGGATGTAAAAGACTGCACAGAGTATAATTCCATTCATAAAAAATTTCTGGAAACAAACAAAAAAACAATTAAAGAGACAGAAACTCTATATTTTCCTTACCAGGATATCTGAATCATTTATTAACTTTTTGCCAGTACTTCTGCAAGTCTTCTGAAGGGCCTACTTGGAATATGGTGGCATATAAATAAAGAAGGACAAAATACGTGTGTGTATGTGGTTTCTGAGTGATAGTGAAGTGAAAGTGAAAGTCACTCAGTCATGCCCGACTCTTTGCGACCCCATGAACTACACAGTCTGTGGAATTCTCCAAGCCAGAATACTGGGGTGGGTGGATAGGCTTTCCATTTTCCAGGGGATCTTCCCAACCCAGGGGTAGAACCCAGGTCTCCCGCATTGCAGATGGATTCTTCACCAGCTGAGCCACAAGGGAAGCCCAAGAGATCGACAGGGAGGCAAGTACAAGGTAGGAGAGAGGAGGAAAGGGGGTAGAATATTTGTTACTATTTATCTCTTAAGGTCACACAGGAAAAGGCATTGTCTCTCTGTGCTTCAAAACTTCATCCTTCAAGGTTTATGGGAAAAGATGTTCTTCTAACTTAATCCTCATGTATACTCATACAAGCAGTCTGACCACCTTCCCCAATGCTAAACACTTGAATTGGGAAGGGAGTTTTGATCTGAAAGAAACCATTAGCTTGCCTGATTGAATTTTTCCTCTTTATGTTTTTCGTGTAGTCACCACCTCAAAATGCTAGATTTGCTCCACTTGGATGAGTTCAATCTGGAGCAAACATATGGCTTGAAACATATTGGCTTGAAAAATGATACATTCAGGGTTGGCCACATCTTTGGATTCAGTAACAAAAATAGCCAAATTTAATCTGGGCATGATTCAAGATAACGTTCTCCTGTTTTCAAAACAGGAGTTTGAGTAAACTCTGGGAGTTGGTGATGGACAGGGAGGCCTGGTGTGCTGTGATTCATGGGGTCGCAAAGAGTCGGACATGACTGAGCAACTGAACTGGACTGAACTGAAGGACTGGCTTTAAGCATCTAACCCAGAGGTTTCTTTCTATGACTAGTCTTGTAATTTAGGAATTAAACCAAACTTATTTCCAAGCAATGTCCATAGATGGAGAATTCACTTTCTGTCCAAGTCCAGTTGAGTCCAGAGTTTTGATATCTGGAACTGGAACCAGGACCTTGCATGCACTCAACAATTAAGAACAGAACTCTTTATCCTAAAAAATAAATAAATAAATAAATAATAAGGCCAAACAAAACAAAACAAAACAAAAACCACTCTTCTTTTTGAAGTATTGTGTAAAAAACCTCATGGGGTGGTTGTAAAGATTTGTGAAATATTAAAGATCTTTGAGTTTGGAGAACTGGCATTGTAACAGCACAAAGTTCTGCTCTTTTATCCTTCTTTCCTTAATAACCCTGTTATATGACCTTCTAAAGGGTTTGTTCCCTTAAAGAGTATTAGATGATTTGCAATAGTCTGTAATAAAACTTGGAAAAGATATCTACAGCACTGGTTCAATAATTATGAGAATCGTTTTTAGATGAAATTTTCCAATGAAGTGTTCACATAATTAATTTTAAACCCTGGAATAATGCTTTGGCCAAAGGTACAAATGAACCTTCATGTGTTTAGTGTGGGCTCAGCATTCCTGCTCCTTGGGTCTCCTTAAGCCTTGTCACTTGGGACATGCATGCCCTTAGTCTTTGACTGGCCTCATGAATATAAGCATAAACGTTATGGCCTTATTATTGGAAGTAGAGATCCCTTCCTGGCTGAGACTTCACCTTAAGCTCCAAGAATTATGACCCCACATTCTCCAGCCGACAGTAGGTCAGCCTGTTTGTACACTAAGGCCCATTCTTCAGAGAAGGCTGCAATTAAAGTGGGCTGTAGGTGTAGTCAACCTTCTGGTGTTCTTTGATGACTGCAAGCCAGCAACAGCTGATGGCAACTTCTCTGTGGGTTTCTCACAGGATCACCATCCTACTCTTCTCACAGAAATCCCCACTTCCCCAGGGCCCCAAAGACCTCATTCATCAAAGTGACCTATGCTCTTACTTATCATAGAGACAGATTGCTTTCTTGGTAAGAGATGGCCAACCGCTTGGGTCCTCAAATCTCTGGGAAAAATATTCCTCCCTTTCTTTTCTGAGCCAAATGACTTCTAATTAAGATTGCTTTTTTCCTCTTTGGGTTTTCATGGTCATCCTGGCAATCAGACAGAGCACTGCCTGCCCACTGGGTACCTTTACAGAGAATACATAAAAGCTTGCCATTTTATGGAAAAGTTAAAATTAAAAAAAAAAAAAAGCTGAGTTGCTTGAGGGATTTCTAAAGCAAAAGCTGCTTTTATGAGTCAGGAACAAAACACAGATATTAGTTTGTAATGAAACCAGAAACTTCAGGGTCATTCAGCCCGAGGCTACAGATCCCCATAACAGTGTTTATTTTAGAGACAGCACTGTTAATTTCAATCTCAGAGACACAGAGAAAGAGCAAGAAAAAGAGATCAAGAAAGAAAGAAAAAAAAAAAGGATGAGGAACAGAAGTGGAAGAAAGAAAAATGTGAGAAAAAAGGAGGGTAGCAGGACAAGGATTTCTCTTCCTCAGCTTGCTTACAGTAGGTGTTGATAAACAGTTCAGGGAAAAGAGACTCAACAAAAATGTATTAAGGTGAGTTTTGATGTATCTTCCATGCAAAGAATATTCCTGTGTGCTAATATATGAAAATGCACATATATGTTCACCTACTCTGTCACACCAATGTTGACTTCTTTGGCCTTAATCTTGATCCAGGGGAAAGCCACAAGGTCCCTCCTTATGATTATGTCAAAACACCATTTCCAAATATTTTTCCAACCTAACTTCAACATTTCAGCCCTCTTTGTGATCAGCTTTTTGAGCCAATAAAATGTAGAAGCACTTAATGAGCCCATTCCCCTTGGACTGAACTGGACTGCTACTGTTACCCCTCAGCATTTGGTGGCAGCTCTGATGAACAAAAACAATAGGCCTTCTTCCTCAGCTTTGTCCAAAAATGCCTTAATAGGAAACACATTCTGCATTCCCCATGTGCATGTTTTCAGTGCAAATCTTTGTTTAATCTTAATAGAGAATTTTAGTCCAAGGGTTCTTCCATGGACAAAGGGTGTTACTGACTGGAGCACATCCCTGGAGGACCTTATTCATGAAGGTTTCCTTAGGTGGTGTTTGAAAGAAGAGAAGTGTCCATGTCCCCTAAATCATGTTGGATTTCTGAAAAGGAATCTGTGTCTCTTGGGCATTCTTTTCCTAACTGAAAACAGAGAAAGGGGAGACAGAGAAAGAAAGAGAAAGAAAGAGGGAAGAAAGAAGGAAGAAAGAGTAAAAAACAGACAGGGAGGAGGAAAGAGAGAGAAAGATAAATTCCTTAAGCCAATCATGAATCTTTAGGAATTCATTGGTGTTCTTAGCTTCACTGCCCAGACAGTATGTCCCATTCTGCTCCAATTGATAATCTGAAAGGCTGCTGCTGCTGCTAAGTCTCTTCAGTCGTGCCCAATTCTGTGTGACCCCACAGACTGTAGCCCACCAGGTTCCGCCATCCCTGGGATTCTCCAGGCAAGAACACTGGAGTGGGTTGCCATTTCCTTCCCCAATGCAGGAAAGTGAAAAGAGAAAGTGAAGTCACTCAGTCGTGTCTGAGCCTTAGTGACCCCATGGACTGCAGCCTACCAGGCTCCTCTGTCCATGGGATTTTCCAGGCAAGAGTACTGGAGTGGGGTGCCATTGCCTTCTCCAAATCTGAAAGACAGACTCTGCCAATTGGGCAAAAAAGGGGAGAGACACTTACACATTCTTTGTTGCAGCCAGAACTTGTACCTTGCTGGACACCACAGCCACTCCTGAGCATATTTCCCATTGTTCCTGGGGGTTTCCCTGATGGCTTAGTGGTAAAGGATCCGCCTGTCAATGCAGGAGATGCAGGTTCAATCCCTGGGTGGGGAAGATCCCCTGGAGAAGGAAGTGGCAGCCCACTCCAGTATTCTTGCCTAGAAAATCCCATGGACAGAAGACCCTGGTGGGATACAGTTCATGGCATACAAAAGAGCAGGACACTCCTTAGCAACTAAAACAATAAAACAACGTCATTCCTGAGAAACAAAACTCCTCTAGATCCTCCTCACCTGCTTTCAGCAGTAAGGAAGTGAAGCGTCCTCTCCTCATTTTACCCAGACTCACGGCTCCAACCAGTCCCTATGTAGTAGAGAATCCGAGCACCTCAGCCTTCAGCTGCCAGATCTGTTCTCTGACACTGCCAGTCTTGGAGGCGTTAGCCCACAGAGCAATCCACAGAAGCTCTGCCATCCTCTTGGGTGGGTTTACGCTACATTAACCCTGGGATTATTGTCATGGTTCCATGTTGCCATCTCTTCACTCACATTATACAGCATGTGGGAAGTCAGGAGCCGTGTAGGAGCCTTGGGACAGAAGACACATCCTAGCCAAGGAGATCCCTCATTGTCTGGGCATAGCTTAGGTGGAGAATGGCAGACTGGAACAAAGAAGCCCATTCTCTACTGTTTAGAGGAAGCTCAGGTGCAACAAACCTTAGGTTTTCCTCATCTCAGCCTAGAAAGGACACACCTTTTACCAGCATCCCAAAGTAAAGCTTCCTTAGAAGGAGTGTTTTTTCCTAAGGCAATCCAGGTCTCCCTTTAGGAGATCCTGGGAAGCTATATGGAAATGGGGCTGGCCACGAGTGAAAACAGGAGGTGACTGACATTCTCCTTTGGCTTCCACACATTCTCCTTCTAGTCGTGGCCTCCACCTTCACTTCTGATCAACACTTCAGGGTTAATCAGAGCTAGGGTAAGGTCAGAAGAAAGAGAAGCTGAGTCATTACAGGAAGATCCTAAAGCTGAATTACCTTCACACAGACCTGAATTTAAGAAGAGAAAGTTTTTGAGCCAGGTGAACATTTATGAGTAGCAATGGCAGGCTGTGCCAGATGCAGAATTGTAATTCATATGGATCAAATAATAAAAAAGATTCTTGCTTTGATCTCCCTAGCAGACCATCTTGACCAAAATCTCTAATGTCTATTTTTAGAGCTTCTGGTGTGGTAAAGAAAGAGGAAAGAAAGCGAAGTCGCTCAGTCGTGTCCGACTCTTTGCGACCCCATAGACTGTAGCCCACCAGGCTCCTCTGTACATGGAATTTTTCAGGCAAGAATACTGGAGTGGGTTGCCATTTCCTTCTCCAGGGGATCTTCCTAACCCAGGGATCAAACCTGGGTCTCCCGCATTGCAGGCAGATGTTCTACCATCTGAGCCACCATGGAAGCCCCATATGTGGCTAAAAGTGTGGTGTGGTAAAAGTACTGGATAATTACTACTAGCTCTGAGAGTTTCTTGTTTCTCTGTTGCAAACACAGAGGTCTGCACCTCCAGACATGTGGGAAGTGAAGAGTCATCATTGATGAGTTGGAGGTGGGGATGACCTCCATTTCCTGCAAATAGCAGCCCGATCTTCAACACTTGGCTTCATTTAGCTAAATAATTCCTTCACTGTACTTCTCTCTCAAATGCTTTTCCCATTTCATCTTCAAATTAGAGTACAAGAAACCTCTAAGGAAACCTCTCACAGTTTTTAAGAGCCAAAAAAAAAAAAAAAAAAAAATCAAAGATTCTCCCCTGTCAGTAAGCAGAGTTCCCAGTGGAATTTCAAAATTTAAATGAGTAGCAGTAAAGAAAGGGCTGCTGCAGCTCCACCTCTTGAATGACCCAAAATGCTAATCAGAATCTTTTCTGCTTGTCTTCAGATAGAGGGCGTGAGCTAATGTGTATTTCAGGGCATCCTAATTCAAGGGAGGAGAGACAGTGCCTGCCTTTACTTTTTAAGCCATTTTTTTCCAAAGGGTCTGCTTCTGAAAGTATTAAATTTCTAATTGAACTTTTTATGCTACACTGCAATAATCTAAGGATGAAATTTGCTGTTTGATGTATTAGAAAAACATGTAACCATAAAAAGGCAAGGTGGCAGTTTCTAAAAGTGACATGAGGCCATAATTTCCTAGGCATTGCTGGTAATCATCCGTTAGCAAGACAAGTTGTTCGGTTCAAGTAGAGAATTCTTTAGTTATATCTTGTATATCAAGAACAGCCTCAGTTTGTGTTTCATGTAGAAGGAAAACAGGCCAGCACTCCAGTCAGTGAGGTCAGAGTTCTCCCAGTGAAAGGACGGTGGAATATCTGAAGTATATGCCCTTGTGTTAGCTTTAGCAGAAATACCTTCCATCACTGGAAAGGTCTTATCCTCATGGTAGGTACACAGTTAAAATTCAGTTCAAACTCTGCCTTGTTCTTTTTTGAAAGGGTCAATGTGTCAACTATTCCCTCCTAATGCCTTTCGGGTCTGGTTAATATTCAAACTATCTTTCCTTCCTGCTGCAATTAGATTTTGCAATGAACACATGTAAGGACCTGCCTACCAATTCTAAGATGTTCTATTTTCTCTTGGCCTCCCCTGACCGGCAAGTCCTGATACCTCTGGTATCTCGTGAGCCTTCATTCCCCATATGTCTCCTTTTCTGGAGGTGGTTAGAAGACTTATCATTCTGCTTCCAATCCTTAGGGCTTGGTGGAATCCCCCCAGGTTAAACTCCTGAGAAAGAATAGCCACTTTAAGAAACATCAACTCACTTTTGTTCCAGGTCTTCCTTTCAAAAAAAAAAAAAAAAATCCTCTATGACTGCCAAGTAAAGGACAAAATTAAAAGAAATTGATATACTAACACTCTTGTTCCTTTAGTCCAATATAACCAATCCTTTTGGCATTAAAAGGGTAAGGTAAAACCTTTTATTCTGTTCCTTGCCTCTGGGATACGTGTCTGCTTTAGCAATAGAATGTTGCCTTCCTATCCCCTTTAACAGCGTTACTGTTTCTCCTTATATATTGTTACTATCAAACAGGCTATAAATTTCATTTATCTTGTTTTTCACTAAGTTGTACGCCTACTGAGAATGAGGATTTTTACCTGCTTTGCTTACAGCTGTATACTTGAGACCTAGAACAAAGTTATGGCATAGAAAGTTCTCTCAATAAATACTTGTTGGCCGAATGGATTTTATGATGTTGGCAATTAGGTGTGTGGTCAAGAACCTTGCTGTATTTGCAGCACTGGGCTGAGTGCTGTGATTCCCAGTAGAGATGCAAGACCTCCTGTGTCAGTCTGAGGCATCCATTTTTAGGGCCAGATAAGAGTAGACCCAGGGACTTACCTGGGGGGCCCCAGTGTTTAATAATCCACCCGCCAATGCAGGGAACAGGTTCAATCCCTGGTCCAAGAAGATCCCACATGCCTTGGAGCAACTAAGCCCATGCGCCATAGCTATGGAACCTGTGCACCCTAGTCTCTGCTCCACAATGGGAGCATCCACCGCAATGAGGAGCCCATGCACCTCAACTAGAGGGTAGCCCCCGTCAGCCACAACTAAACAAAGCACAAATGCAAAATGAAGACCCAGCGCAGCCATTTAAAAAAAAGTGTAGATCCAGTGCCCACTTCTCACTTAGAAGAGGTCCCATTACCATCCCTGCTGAGAAGAAAGAAGACATATTCTTTTGGTTGCTTCTCACTCTGAATTTTTGCTTTTACTTTTAGTCACTGGCATGTCCTCAATCTGAACCACAAGGATTTACACAATTTCACAGTCACCCACAAAAATTTAAGCACTTAATTCATGAAACAAACTATTTTAGGTTAAATTTTGAAAGTATCTGCTCTGAAGACATCCTTCAGTAAATTTGTCCTTTTGTTGGGCAATCCTTTATTCCCTGTTCCTCTGCTCCCTGACTCCAAATACAACTCATTTCCATCCCTATATTTCACTGATGTATACTGTATCCTTGACTGTAAATCTGTGGCCCCTATGAAACTACCTTCTCCATCAAGCAATTTATTAGGATATTTTTATTAAAAATTATTTCTTCCCTAATAGGACTTCTTATGCCAATGGTTGAGATCATAGTTTTGTTCAGCTTGCTACAGGCAAATGGTACAAAAAGCAAAAGACAGAATTCTTGAGCTTGGGATTTAGTTAGGACATGGATGGGGAAGAGAAGATGAGGTATACAGCTCAAGATGTTAGTGGACAAGACATGAACAAAGTCACTTGTAGTTTATCTGTTGCCCAGTGTCCTGGGGCTTCCCAGGAATCTACACTGTATTATCCCAGCCAAACCAAGGCTTCCTTTTTCTCTGGAACATTTTTCAATTTTATTTTCTTGGGTTCCAATTTAACATCTGATAAAAACAACAGAAATAGGACAGAATTTTCAGACACAGTCGTGGACAAGTATTAGAGATTTTTCACCCCGAGGCTGATTTCTCAAAGCACACTTTTGGTGTCTAATCACACAGAAATTAATGGAACCCTTTTAAAGAAGTCTGCTTCCTGCTGACAAGATGATTTTGATGAGCAATCCTGGAGAACAGAAGTAACGGGTTGGGAAGAGTGAAACAGGGAGAGATGAGAAACAGAGGGTCATTGAAGTTTGGCACCAATGGAACCAACAGAGGAGCCGTGAAGAATGCACCATCTCAGGAACAGAAGAACGGGCCGTATAATCACTGGCTCCCATCTCTCCATTGATCAAGCATTATGTCACAGGATGTTAACTTCCTTCTGTCTCAGGCAAGAAAGCAAGAGGTTGACAGTGTAAATTTCTGCCATCGACACCTGTGTGAAGCATATAGTTATGGTAGTGACTGGAATAAAATATGGGCTAGAGAGATATGAGGGAAGGCACAAAAGGTGTCCTGTACAAAAGGAAAATCTAAGCTAACTCACTCTAGGAGAATTAAGCAAATTAAAAAAAATAGAGCAATTTTATTTTAACTTTTATTCATTCATTCAATTAAAGAAAAAAATAAAACAACTTCCAGTCCCAGACTCCAGTGAGGACCACTAAGATAGTTCAATTACCAGAAACAACAAGTAAACAAACATGTCTTTAAATCATCAAAGACTTCAGAAGACAGGAAAAGAACTGTCTCCAATTTTTGAAGAAGACAAAGTCAGTAATGAAAAGCACAATCAAAGCTCTTCCCTGGTGGCTCAGATGGTAAAGAATCTGCCTGCAATGCGGGAGACCCAGGCTCAATCCCTAGGTTGGGAAGATCCCCTGGAGAAGGGAATGGCTACCCACTCCAGTATTCTTGCCTGGAGAATTCCAAGGACAGAGGAACCTGGTGGGCTACAGTCCATGGGGTTGCAAAGAGTAGGATATGACTGAGTGACTAGCACTTTCACTCTCTTTCTTTCACTCCTGAGCATAGTTATTCTGATCCTAAGAAAGCAGCCATAAACCTGAGCTGAACTTAACCTTCTTACGGAAGAAATTAAAGGTTAGACTTCACCAAGTGTGGGAAACTTACAAAACCACCCCTCTTCAAGGAAAGGCCCATGAGCTCTGTTCCCTCCAATGGGCATGACACAGTAATGGCAGGCCTTCCTGGAGTGCTTATTTTCATCTGCTGGTACAGGCAGTAATAGAATCAAGGTTGTCTGGGGCTGTGGACCGCCAGAGTTTGTCCTCCCAACCTTCCACATTTCTTTCCAGAAGTTATCACTATTCCAGGCCTCAAAATAGTCCTACAAATAATATTTTAAATAAATTTCCACCATTCAAAAATCAACCAGCAAAAAAATGAAGACTCATTAAGCAAGCAAGTATAAGACATAACAAAAACAGATCCATGGGGATTCCAATCATTAAGGATATCACATAAAGCACAGAATAGTAGTTGATGACTGGTCAACATTTATAACGGTCATGCTGGGAAAGATTGAAGGTGGAAGTAGAAGGGGATGACAGAGGATGAGATGGTTGGATGGCATCACCGACTCAATGGACATGACTTTCAGTAAACTCTGGGAGTTGGCAATGGACAGGGAGGCCTGGCGTGCTGCAGTCCATGGGGTCACAAAGAGTCAGACAAGACTGAGTGACTGAACTGAACTGAACTGAACTGAAGGGAATGTTACAATGCTGTACTTGAAAGCTTTAGTAACAAACTGGAAACTATGAAAAGGAATCAATAGATCTCTCAGTATTTTAAGTTTCTGTTGGAATTCCTTCTTTACCACAGGAAACCCTTAAAAGTGCATTTTTATATTTTAAAATATATGATATGTTTTGGGTTTTGTTTGTTTGTTTTCATTGTTGGTTTCTATTTTAATTTGCATCATGATCAAATATGGAGATCTTGATGGTGCTAAGCCTTTGAATCTATTGTACTGTGACCTAGTGTATGGTCAATTTTTTTAAAAAGTTCCATGTGTTCTTGAGAAAAATGTTCATTTCCTAATTTTTACACTTTTAATAAATATAATTTAATAATTTTATCTATACATATATATCTGCATGATTTATTATTAAAATTGATTTTCAGTTTTTCATGTTAATAGCTTAGTGTGCTTGAATAGTATTAATCTATTTGTGGGAATCTCTCTGTTTCGTCTAAAGGTGTATTTTACACTTGTTCTTAAAACACATTTTTTGCAAAATTGAAGCTTTTTCTCTGAATATGTTGAAGATATTATTATAATATCTTCTGGCTTCCAGGGATGCTAATGAATAGTAATTAAAAGTCTAATTTTCATTCCTTTCTTGGTGATACATATTTTCACTCTGACTGCCTCTTAAGGTCATCCAAACAGTCCTTTCTTTTTGCAGCTTCAATATTTGTGTGAATTTTACTTTTGTTAAAACTATTTGCATAAATTCTAATTTCTCAATTTGCATATGGACGTCTTTCATTGATTCTGGCAATTTTCAGCATTATCTTTCCAAATTGCATCCTCTCCCCCGTTCCTTATTTATATTCTTATAACACAAGCTAGATTTAACCATTAGATACTTTTACTTCATCAACCATGGCCTTAACTTCCTCTTACTATTTTGTTTCCTTTATTTTCTATGTTGTAGTCTATGTAATGTCACCCCTCACATTAATTGGAGGCAGACGCTTTAACCTCTGAGCCAGCAGGGAAGCCCAATTCTCTCTTTAGCACTGTCTAAACTAGTGTTTAAACCATACATTCAGGTTTTTAGTTCTGTGATTACATTTTTTTCACTTCTAAATATTTTGTATAGCTCTTTTAAAAATCTCTCTGGTTACTACTGGTGGTGTCTTGTGGCTTACTCCTTTTTAAAATGATTCTATCTTTCATATCTTTAAATAGTATATACTTCTTTCCTCCTCCCATATTTTCCCAGTGATAGCTTCTATATCTCAATGGTTTAGGCATCTACAATTCTAGCTTGTTGTTTTGCTGACTCTCTTACATGGCAATTTATTTCCTTGTTAATCTTATTAAACTTGATCTTTGGAAAACTAGCAGGTTCCATAAAGGGTGTCTTCCTTCAAAAGAATCCACCTCTTCAAAAGAATTCCTCAAAAGAATCCGCCTACAATGCAGGAGACCCAGTTTGGATCCCTGGGTCACAAAGATTCCCTTGGAGGAGGGAATGGCAACCCACTCCAGTACTCTTGCCTGGAGAATCCCATGGATATAGGACCCTGGTAGGCTATAGTCCATTAGATGGCAAAGAGTTGGACACAAATGAGTGACTAACACTACTAACTACTACTACTCCTTCAAAAGAGCATTTGTTTCTGTTAGTAGCCCTCCCAATCCCCCCTTTCAGTCTCCAAGGCTTAATTCCTGGCCCTTACTTTCTACTGCTTCAAGTCCAAGGTCTAGTCTCCTGAGGACAGCACTGAAGTCAGAGAAGTTTCCCTGAGGAATTAAATATTGAGCTGATCTCAAATGGAAAACTAGGAGTTAATTACATTTTGTTTCTTTTTTAAAGGTAAAGAGGCAGGGTTCTGAGTAGCAAAAACCACATATACAAGTGCTCTATGGCTAGGAGAATGACAAGCATGAGGAATTATTTAATTTTTTCAACTTCAGTTGGCCTCATGAAAGTGATGTGCAAACACTGTGGGAGACACTTAGTAGATCTCACCTGCCATGGGCTGCCAGAAATCTGAAAGGGTAATATAAACTGGAATTATTTTGGAAAAGTTCCCAGATCAGGGGGGTGGTAAACTACCCTTGGGAAGAAAAAAGAGGTTATTCCAGATAAGAATAGTAGACAATTACAAATCCAGGTAAGGTAGTGCTCCTCAGACTCTAATGTACAAGGCAACTGGGATCTCATTAAAAGTAGATTCTGACTTAGTAGGTCTGGGGCATGTCCTGGAATTCTGTATTTTTCACCAGCTTCTAGGTGATGTACACAATACTAGTCTGGGACATGCTTCAAGAAGCAAAGGGGTAAAGGAACTATTGAGGGGTGGTCAGAAGTAAGAACATATCATGATACAGTAAAATCACATCCTGGAGTCCTATAATACTGGGATGGAAATTTTAGACCTAAGCTCGTTTTCTGAGCCCTAAACTCTAAACCTTTAAATCACCTGGGAAGCTTATTAGTAATATACAGAGGCCCAGCCCTTCTTTGAATTCAGCTTTCAGGAGGTGGGGCTTTGGTCACCAGAGCATAAAGAACTCTCCAGGTGATTCTAACACACAACAAAGTTGGAGACCCAGTAACCAGGCAACCAAAAACCAAGATAAGATTGTGCCCTGTGTCAAAAAGGGATGAAAACATCTTAGGGAACGATCCAGCAAATAGGACAGGGTACACAGGTGGAGAGAAAATTGTTTAAGAATGCTAAAAATGCAAGGGCTCCTTTTGGATGCCTTTACAGAGTCAGAGCCAACATGCCTCCATCTAATCCCAATTCAATTCACCCATTTAAAATCCAGCTCAGTCTAGTGGTCTTAGCTCTAAACTTTCACTTTACTATGAATTTACTCAGAAATTGATTTGGAAAAAGAGGTATGTTTGATATTTAATATATGTTTACAGTTGACTTTTGAAGTCATAGATGAAGGGTTCCACAAAAGTACAAGTTGTTTTTATTGTTTCCAAAGCATGACTCAGATAAAATCAGGAGGCTGAATCCACTAACAGATCCAGAAAAAAAAAAAATCTATTTCTTTTCAGGCACTATTAGCCGAAAACTTTAAAGAAGTTAGGAAATGAAAGAAAGTATTTCTCACACAAATTGTTTCTTTGATTTCTGTAATGCATCCGTTGGCTTGAATTTTCAAGTCAGCTAAGTAGGTAGTCACTTAAAATACACACATAGGCACACACCTCTTAATTCTAATTCAGCATATGAGCTTCTGCTATATTTAGTTTTGTTTTTCTTTAAGTAGTCTGTCTTGTTGGTGTATGGATTTGTTTCACCAGAAATGTTGTCAGGGTAACCCATGAGGAGATTAAGAAATCAGAGATGCCTGTCACCAGTTACTGACATTTTAGGCCTTGGTAATCTTTTCTAGGGCAGTGAAAAGCAGGCAGCAGAGGTAAGAGCCACATAGAAACCTGTGAGTGTAGCTGTAGTGTTAGTAAAACAATCAACTGGAAACAGAATTCTCTACTCTCTGCCAGGGCACAACCAATATGCTAAAAATAATATACCATTTGCTCAAAATAATACAGCACTAATATTGAAATGTAAAAATGCCTCCCAAAGTGAGTTTACCATACCAGATCAAGAAAACCACAGGCATGTTTCCAGGAGACTCTATGTGTAAGGTCATCCTGAGTTTGGGAACGCTCAACCCAGGCTCACAATGAACTGGCCTGTGACAACCAGTTCAGGCCTGGCCCGCCTTGCAGGTATAGGGCCACCTGTCCGCCATGAAAGGTCAACCTGACCCAGTCTGTGTTCATCCTGTTTGCAGTGGAATGTGATTTTATTGTTGTTTAGTCTCCTAAGTCGTGTCTGATTCTTTTGCAACCCCATGGACTGTAGCCCACAAGGCTCCTCTGTCAATGGGATTTCCCACTCAAGAATACTGGAGTGGGTTGCCATTTCCTTCTCCAGGGGATCTTCTTGACCCAGAGTTCAAACCCACATCTCCTGCATTGCAGATGGATTCTTTACTACTGAACTACCAGGGAACCCCTGGGATGTGTTTTTACCATGTGGAAATCAGCATTTGTGACTACTCCTCAGATCCTACATTCAAGCATCAGTATGTGTGGCTCCTGAGACACAGGAATTGCCATTTTTTTTCTAAATTATTGGTCTTGGTCCAAGATATTTGTACAGTCTGTTTGGCAAACTGTTACTATATTGGAGTAACTAAATAGGACAAATTATGTGTCTTACTAAATTCTAGACTGATACTCTGTTAGACTTCATTTTTATTTGTATTAGCTCAATTTTGGCTTCCAAAACATTGGTTCTTTGTTATCATCTGTATGTCTGTCACTCCAAAATACGTATGTCAGTATCCTAACTCCCAATGCAGTAGTATTTGGAGGTGGAGCTTTTGGGAGGCAATTAGGTCAGGAAGGTGGAGTCCCCATAAATGGGGTTAGTGCCCCTTATAAAAGAGACCTCAGAGCTAGCTCACTCTTTTTCTGCCATGTGAGGACACAGCAGTGAGTAGGCCACAGTCTGCCGCCCAGAAGGCAGCCTCCAGAACCCAGCTGGACAGTCAACCCTGCTCGCAGGCTTCCAGCCCTCAGAACTTCAAGAGGGAAACTCCTTTTGTTATAAGCCACACAGCCTACAGCACTGTCAACTACAAGTTGGTACGTGTCGTGGGCATTTGCTATCCACCTCTACAAGGATTAAATCATGAGCTGCTGCAGCTGCTGACCTTCAACACCCCCTGAAAGGAGTTTCAGGGTGGAGAGCAGAAATGAGGTACTCTGTGTTCTGGGGAAAACTGGCAGAACAGGTCTTCAGACAGTTGGATATTTTCAGGAGCCAATTTTATGAGCCCAATTCTTATATCTCCCATATCTATAAAAGCACTAAAATCCTTCATGGTGACTAATGCTGCTCCTTGTGACTAGCAGAAATCTTCATTAAAAAATATGTACTTGATTGCATGTACTCCCCCTTCACCAAAATCACATATATGCTAACCTCTTTCCCTACCTCTTTGGAGAAGTTTCTCAGAGCTACCTGAGTGCTGTCTCCCAGCCTGCAGTCCTCATTTTGCCCCCAATAAAACTTAACTCACAACTCTCACAAGGTGTGATTTTTTCAAGTTGACAGTACTATGTTATCATCATAGCCTGAATTAAATCGTTCTCCTTGGACACAGTTACTAACAGCAGTCTTAAGAATGTGTAGTTTTGATCTTATAAGAGTTCTTTCCTTCTCCTTTATTCCTATCCCAGCTATTCTCCATTGTTCCATACCTGATGGCTAGGTGATACTTTCACCCTTTTACTGTAAAATAGCCCTAGTTTTCTCCTAGCCCTCAATTTGTAATAAAGACAAAAGTACAAATGTCACAGAAAATATGACAAAGAGAAATTGGTTCTTTAGATATTCATGGGAACGCTGGCTATATAGTTCAACTAAAACACATAAACTAAATAATCTTTGGGATGGCTAGATATCAAAATGATGGAAAAGTTTATACACTCCAAAATAACAACCAATTGATTGAAGAAAACAGAAAGCAAATATCCTATTACTCTAGGATAGTCACTCTCTCATTGCCAGATTCTTCCAATATTTGGGACATATTTATATTAAAAAAACAAAACAAAACAAAACATATTCAATGCATATCTAAAGTTCAAACTTAACTTGGTGTCCAGCATTTTTATTTGTTAAATTTGGCAGCCCTATATTACCAGGATGTACTCAGTAATAATAAACATTTTACTTTGTCATCACTTACAAGAAAATACCAATGGGCTTTATTTTTTCCATTTTCTTTAGCAAATATGATATGTATAGGATGCCTGTATCGCTCCCTTCTGGATTCCTTAAAATGCTCCACCCTCAAAGTCCAATAATTCCAAACGTGAAAAACCTTTAAATCAGGTCTTTTCCAATTTTATTTCAGATTCAAAATATAATTCCAGTGCTTTCTTTTGCTCTGCACCAAAACTCTATGACTCTCAGAGTGAGACTTTCAAGAGGAGAAAATAGGTTTGTGCTAAATGTAGAAAAGAATTGCTGAAGACCCTGGGATTCCAGCCCTGCAGAAATGGGACATCTTCCTTGAACTGACCCACATATAGAGAGGCTCTAGGGATGGAAGGATAGAAAGGCAATGACAGTGATTGATCAAATGGGCTTTAGTAGTTTGCTTATCGCTCTTTCATCTGTTTCTTCATTCATAAAAAAGATAGAGACATGGAAGGATACATATAAGACTTCCACAAGGCAACAAATGGAAGGTGATTGTCAGAGAATAAAATTTTAAATGATATCCAATTACTGTCCTGGCCACAACAAGTCAAGCAGTCATTGTATCAGTAAGAAGACAGAACCCCCAGCAAGAGAAAAGACAGCTCTGAACCAGAGCTTAGGTTTGTGTTTCAAAATAGACAGACTGAGGTGTGCTGGTAAATGTCCAGCTGCAGTCAGTTCTTTAAGGAAAAGAAAAGATCTATTCATAGCCCCTAATGATTTTTCACCTTGTCCAAGGTAGGGAGCAGTGGCTGCCCTTTGCTGGAGCAGCCGTGAAGAGCTACCCCACGTCCGAGCTAAAAGAAACTCAAGTAAGATGGTAGGTGTTGCCAGAGGGCACCAGAGGGCAGAAACACTAAAACCATAGTCACAGAAAACTAGCCAATCTGATCACAGAACCACAGTCGTGTCTAACTCAATGAGACTAAGCCATGCCGTGTGGGGCCACCCAAGACAGTCGGCTCATGGTGGAGAGGTCTGACAGAATGTGGTCCACTGGAGTAGGGAATGGCAAACCACTTCAGTATTCTTGCCTTGAGAACCCCATGAACAGTATGAGAAGGCAAAATGATAGGATACTGAAAGAGGAACTCCCCAGGTTGGTAGGTGCCCAATATGCTACTGGAGATCAGAGGAGAAATAACTCCAGAGAGAATGAAGGGATGGAGCCAAAGCAAAAACAATACCCAGTTGGGGATGGGACTGGTGATAGAAGCAAGGTCCGATGCTGTAAAGAGCACTATTGCATAGGAACCTGGAATGTTAGGTCCATGAATCAAGGCAAATTGGAAGTGGTCAAACAGGAGATGGCAAGAGTGAATGTCGACATTCTAGGAGTCAGTGAACTAAAATGGCCTGGAATGGGTGAATTTAAATCAGATGACCATTATATCTACTACTGTGGGCAGGAATCCCTTAGAAGAAATGGACTATCCATCATGATCAACAAAAGAGTCCGAAATGCAGTACTTGGATGCAATCTCAAAAAATGACAGAATGATCTCTGTTCGTTTCCAAGGCAAACCATTCAATATCATGGTAATCCAAGTCTATGCCCCAACCAGTAATGCTGAAGAAGCTGAAGTTAAACAGTTCTATGAAGAACTACAAGATCTTTTAGAACTAACACCCAATAAAGATGTCCTTTTCTTTATAGGAGACTGGAATGCAAAAGTAGGAAGTCAAGAAACACCTGGAGTAACAGGCAAATTTGGCCTTGGAGTATGGAATGAAGCAGGGCAAAGGCTAATAGAGTTTTGCCAAGAGAACACACTGGTCATAGCAAACACCCTCTTCCAGCAATACAAGAGAAGACTCTACACATGGACATCACCAGATGGTCAACACCAAAATCAGATTGATTATATTCTTTGCAGCCAAAGATGGAGAAGCTCTGTACAGTCAGCAAAAACAAGACTGGGAGATGACTGTGGCTCAGATCATGAACTCCTTATTGCCAAATTCAGACTTAAACTGAAGAAAGTTGGGAAAACCACTAGACCATTCAGGTATGACCTAAATCAAATCCCTTATGATTATACAGTGGAAGTGAGAAATAAATTTAAGGGAATAGATCTCATAGACAGAGAGCCTTATGAACTATGGATGGAGGTTTGTGACATTGTATAGGAGACAGTGATCAAGACCATCCCCATGGAAAAGAAATGCAAAAGGGCAAAATGGCTGTCTGAGGAGGGCTTACAAATAGCTGTGAAAAGAAAAGAAGTGAAAAGCAAAAGAGAAAAGGAAAGATATTCCCATTTGAATGCAGAGTTCCAAAGAATAGCCAGGAAAGATAAGAAAGCCTTCCTCAGCAATCAATGCAAAGAAATAGAGGAAAACAACAGAATGGGAAAGACTAGAGATCTCTTCAAGAAAATTAGAGATATCAAGGGAACATTTCAGGCAAAGATGGGTTCGATAAAGGACAGAAATCATATGGACCTAAAAGAAGCAGAAGATGTTAAGAAGAGGTGGTAAGAATACACAGAAGAACTGTACAAAAAAGATCTTCATGAGCCAGATAATCATAATGGTGTGATCACTCACCTAGAGCCAGACATCCTGGAATGTAAGTCAAGTGGGCCTTAGAAAGCATTGCTAAGAACAAAGCTAGTGGATGTGATGGAATTCCAGTTGAGCTATTTCAAATCCTAAAAGATTATGCTGTGAAAATGCTGCACTCAATATGCCAGAAAATTTGGAAAACTCAGCAGTGGCCACAGGACTGGAAAGGTCAGTTTTCATTCCAATGCCAATGAAAGGCAATCCCAAAGAATGCTCAAACTACTGCACAGTTGCACTCATCTCACACGCTAGTAAAGTAATGCTCAAAATTCTCCAAGCCAGGCTTCAGCAATATGTGAACCGTGAACTTCCAGATGTTCAAGCTGGTTTAGAAAAGGCAGAGGAACCAGAGAACAAATTGCCAATATCCGCTGGATCATCGAAAAAGCAAGAGAGTTCCAGAAAAACATCTATTTCTGTTTTATTGACTATGCCAAAGGCTTCGACTGTGTGGATCACAATAAACTGTGGAAAATTCTGAAACAGATGGGAATACCAGACCACCTGACCTGCCTCTTGAGAAACCTATATGCAGGTCAGGAGGCAACAGTTAGAACTGGACATGGAACAACAGACTGGTTCTAAATAAGGAAAAGGAGTACGTCAAGGCTGTATATTGTCACCCTGCTTATTTAACTTATATGCAGAGTATATCATGAGAAATGCTGGGCTGGAAGAAGCACAAGCTGGAATCAAGATTGCTGGGAGAAATATCAATAACCTCAGATATGCAGAAGACACCACCCTTATGGCAGAGAGTGAAGAGAAACTAAAAAGCCTCTTGATGAAAGTGAAAGAGGAGAGTGAAAAAGTTGGCTTAAAGTTTAATATTCAGAAAACGAAGATCATGGCATCTGGTCCCATCACCTCATGGCAAATAGATGGGGAGACAGTGGAAACAGTGTCAGACTTTATTTTTCGGGGGCTCCAAAATCACTACAGATGGTGATTGCAGCCATGAAATTAAAAGACGCTTACTCCTTGGAAGGAAAGTTATGACCACCCTAGATAGCATATTAAAAAGCAGAGACATTACTTTGCCAACAAAGGTCTGTCTGGTCAAAGCTATGGTTTTTCCAGTGGTCATGTATTGATGTGAGAGTTGGAATATAAAGAAAGCTGAGTGCAGAAGAATTGGTGCTTTTGAACTGTGGTGTTGGAGAAGACTCTTGAGAGTCCCTTGGACTGCAAAGAGATCCAACCAGTCCATCCTGAAGGAGACCAGTCCTGGGTGTTCATTGGAGGGACTAATGCTGAAGCTGAAACTCTAGTACTTTGGCCACCTCATGGGAAGAGTTGACTCATTGGAAAAAACCCTGATGCTGGGAGGGATTGGGGGCAGGAGGAGAAGGGGATGACAGAGGATGAGATGGCTGGATGGCATCACTGATACGATGGACATGAGTTTGAGTAAACTCGGGGAGTTGGTGATGGACAGGGAGGCCTGGCGTGCTGTGATTCATGGGGTCGCAGAGAGTTGGACACGACTGAGCGACTCTACTGAACTGAACTGAACTGAATGATTTCTGCAGTGAAAGTACTCCCCATAGTTCCTGATTTCGATCCTCTAGTATGACCTCGCTGAGGAGACAGTGAGGAAGAGACGCACTGACCAGGAGAGCGTGCACGCCCAAAGCCGCGTTTCTCGGTTCAGCGTCGGGAGAAGGAAGACGTGGGGCTTGATGAGGCGGTTTCTTGCCACTGAGCAAAAAACATGAGTGCAAACATTCCTCAGGATCAGGGGCCGATGGCGGAGCGATTCAGAGGGGATCAGATGAGAGGTGGCCCAGCCCGTGTGCCCCTGGTCTGGCGGTGGCAGGACTACGGTGAGTGAGGCAGGAAGAGGGACTCAAACCCTCCTCTTTGAACTTCTGGGAGGCCTTCCTCAGGTTAGAGAGGCTGAGAGTGTGTGGCTCTGTTGGGCAGGGACGGGGGCGAGGGCAAGACTTCTGGCTTCTCAAGGGCTTCCTGCAGCACCAAGAAGATCCGGAGCTTTAAGGCTCTGGTGAGAAACAGTGCCTACCCCACCTGGATGCCGCTGCAGAACCCCAGAGAACCCCTTGTGGGACTCGAAGGGCCTGGGCAGTTCTGTCTGTCTCTCTATCTGTTAATATTTTGGCTAGACTGTGTGACTTGTGGGATCTTAGTTCCCCGACCAAGCCTCAAACCCAGGTCCTCTCTTGTAAGAACCCAGAGTCCTAACCACTGGGCTGGCTGTCAGGGAATTTCCCCTGGCTAGTTCGCTTTAATTCTCTCTTCGAAATCATGGAAGTTGGAAGCCTGAAAACTGCATTTTGCAGTCTGCGTGGCCTGCAGAGTTCCAACTTCTGTGTCACCCATGAGAAGGTTCTGGGAGATGTCTGACAGGTGGAAGAACGGGTCCAGAAATAGAGGCAGGATGCAGGCCTAAGGTGACAGCCGGCGGGCCTGCGTCTTCTCAGGAGGGGAGGGAGGTGGAGACAAGAAATCCCTCCCTTCTGGGCTGCATTGCAGGTCTCGCCTGTGCCCACATCCCAGTGCCAGCCCTCTGCCAACCCCTTGTCCTCATTCTCCACGTATTCCGCAAACTGCCCTGGACTTGGCCTTGACCAAATGGGATAGCCCTCGTGTGGGTGATTCCTGACCACTGAGCCACAGCACAGGTTTTTCCAGAGTTTAATAGGCACCACGCCCATGTTTAGAATCACCCTCCATTCCTCTGAAACTGTTATGCAATCCTTCTTTAGCTTATTTAAGTTATTTGATGTTTACTAATTAAGGCAGTGGGCTTACCCGAGAAACCAGTGGTCCTGAGTTTCAACAGTCTAATGGGGGAAGAGACAAAATGAACACATGTACACCCATGGCTGATTCATATCAGTGTATGGCAAAAAACCACTACAATATTGTAAAGTAATTACCCTCCAATTAAAATAAATTAATTAATTGAAAAAATAAAATAAAGAGTCATTGATGTTTTTCAGTCACTCAGTCCGGTCATATCCAACTCTTTACAATCCCATGCACTGCAGCACACCAGGCCTCCCGGTCCTTCATCATCTCCTGGAGTTTGGTCAAACTCATGTCCACTGAATCAGTGATGCCATCCAACCATCTCATCCTCTGTCACCCTCTTCTCCTTTTGTCTTCAACCTTTGCCAGCATCAGCGTCTTTATTTGCCATGAGAATCCCATGAACAGTATAAAAAGGCAAAAAATAAAGAGTTAAGAGTTATTATACTGTTGGGAGGGGATATATGTATACCTATGGCTGATTCATGGTGAGGTTTGACAGAGAACAACAAAATTCTGTAAAGCAATTATCCTTCAATTAAAAAAAAATACCTTTAAAAAAATGAATTATTATATTGTTCACATGGGTCTGTTGAAAACAGAGTAAAGACTCTCACCGTGTCTCAAGGGGTCATAAATGGCATGCAGGGGGGTGTGATTTCCAGGAAAAGGCAAGAGGCATTAGAGCAGTGAGACCAGTCAGCAGAATCCGGGGCAGAGGAAGGGGCTCCCCAGAAGAGGGCACATCTCAGGAAAGGTGTCTGGGTCAGGAACGTGGAGCTTTGACTGAAGAGCAATGGACCCCACGTGAAGAGCCCTGGAGGGACAGAAGGGACCAGGGTGCCACTCAGTCTGCTGTAGTCCGCCAGCCACGACAGCTGCCCAGGGAAGAGGAGCTGGGAGACGCGAGGTGGGCGCCACACTGGCTGGGGGAGCGAGAGAAGCGGACTGCGGTGAGGAGCTGAGAGCTTGCTGAAACTCGGGACCACTGGCTTCCCAGAACAAGCCCTCTGCCTTAACTAGGAAGCGTTTCCCAGGTGCTGCTAATGGTAAAGAACCCACCTGCCAATGCAGGAGACATAAGAGACTTGGGTTCCGTCCCTGGGCCGGGAAGATCTCCCTGGAGGAGGGCATGGCGGCCCACTCCAGGATTCTTCCTGGAGAATCCCATGGACGGAGGAGTCTGCCGGGCTACAGTCTGCAGGGTCTCATGACTGAAGCAGCTTAGCACAGCACATACTTTGTTGATAAACATCACGGGTGGAGGGCGCAGAGAGTCCCAGCAGGTGGCCTGCAGGCGGACAGAGGTAGGCGGAGCTACTGAACTACTCACTGAACAGCCAGGCCTCTGCCTGTTCACTCTGCAAGTAAGCTCCCCCTCGTGCATGCTGGCACCCGAAAGAGCCTCAACTCAGCTCCCAGCCCAGTGTGAGCTTTTTCTGCCCACACCAGTTCTCCGACCCCCCTGGCTGTCCAACAACACTCTGACACCATCCACCCAGAGAGAGCATCAGCTCCCAAAGGCGACGGCTCAGTCCCACAAGCCTGCGCCCCGCTTCAGCTGCTAAGGCCAGTAGCAGGTCCCTGTGCTTCCGACAGAGGATGAGATGGTTGGATGGCGTCACCAACTCGATGGACATGGGTTTGAGTAAACTTCGGGAGTTGGTGATGGACAAAGAGGCCTGGCGTGCTGCAATTCATGGGGTCTCAAAGAGTTGGACACAACTGAGTGACTGAACTGAACTGAACTGATCTGTGCTTCTGAGGGACCACCTACACACAGGATGCTACAATGACCTCCCTCCTCAGGTTCAAAAGCAAGTAATTTGCTCACGGAACTCAGAGAGGCATTTTACTTACTCCATTGTTAGAAAAGGAACTCAGGAACAGCAGGGTGGAAGGGAAGACCAGGTAGAGAAAGGTGTGATGGGACTGATACCAGCCCACAGTGAATGAAGTGGGGCCTGGGTTCCAGGCAGAGATGGAGGCCAGGTCACAGAGCTGAGAGCGCTGAATCCCAGCCGCTGGACCAGTGGTCAGGAACAAGGCCCTGGCCCTTCTGCTTTGCAGAGAAGAATTCCCAGAAAGACAGAAAGCAGTGAAACAAGTAAAGTCTGCAGTAAAAGAGTACAGTACCTGAGGACAGACACACGGGCGGACTCACACACAGAAAGAGCCACACTCTCATGGCAGTTTAAATGGGGCATTTAAAAATGAGGTATCTCTCCCATTTCATTTAGTTTATGTTTCCCAATTTCCCCATCTCTTCTTCTATGATATTCTTTCTCAAGCCTTCATCAAGCACAGTAGAAAAATTTTTGTAATACACACATATGTAAATAGTATGTATAATATATATATATATATATATATTTTAGAAAGCTTGTGAATTTTTGCCTAGTTAAAAAATTTATGACATTTTGATTCCACTTGTTTGACTTAGTATGAATAGGATGCTGGATCTCTAATTTATATTCACTCAAAATTTTGATACAGTTTCATGTACTTTGGCATCTAGTATTTTACTGCTATGCCAAAGACTTGACTCTGTGGATCATAACAAATTATGGAAAATTCTCAAAGAGATGGGAATACCAGACCACTTGACCTGCCTCCTGAGAAATCCATACGCAGGTCAGGAAGCAACAGTTAGAACTGGACATGGAACAACAGACTGGTTCCAAATTGGGAAAGGAGTACGTCAAGGCTGTATATTGTCACCTTGCTTATTTAACTTATATGCAGAGTACATCATAAGAAATGCCAGGCTGGATGAAGCACAAGCTGGAATCAAGATTGCCAGGAGAAATATCAATAACCTCAGATATGAAGGTGACACCACCCTTATGGCAGAAAACGAAGAAGAACTAAAGAGCCTCTTGATGACAGTGAAAGAGGAGAGTGAAGAAGTTGGCTTAAAGCTCAACATTCAGAAAACCAAGATCATGGCATCTGGTCCCATCACTCCATGGCAAATAGATGGGGAAAAGTGGAAACAGTGACAGAATTTATTTTCTTGGGCTCCAAAATCACTGCAGATGGTGACTGCAGCCATGAAATTAAAAGGCACTTGCTCCTTCGAAGAAAAGCTATGACCAACCTAGACAGCACATTAAAAAGCATAGACATTAGTTTGCCATCAGAAGTCCAACTAGTCAAAGCTCTGATTTTTCCAGTAGTCATGTATGGATGTGAGAGTTGAACCATAAAGAAAGCTGAGCACTGAAAAATTGATGCTTTTGAACTGTGGTATTGGAGAAGACTCTTGAGAGTCCCTTGGACTGAAAGGAGATTCAACCAGTCCATCCTAAAGGAGATCAGTCCTGAATATTCATTGGAAGGACTGATGCTGAAGCTGAAACTCCAATACTTTGGCCACCTGAGGCGAAGAACTGACTTTTTGGAAAAGACCCTGATGCTGGGAAGGTTTGAAGGTAGGAGGAGAAGGGGATGACAGAGGATTAGATAATTGGATGGCATCACCAACTCAATGGACATGAGTGTGAGTGAGCTTCAGGAGTTGGTGATGGACAGGGTGGCCTGGCGTGCTGCAGTCCATGGGGTCACAAAGAGTTAGACATGACTGAGCAATTGAACTGAACTGTACTGTAGTTTGCCAGGCTCTTCTGTCCATGGAATTCTCCAGGTCAGAATACTGAAGTGGGTAGCCGTTCCCTTCTCCAGAGATGTTCCCAACCCAGGGATCAAACCCAGGTCTCCCACACTGCAGGCAGATTCTTTACCGTCTGAGCCACCAGGCACTTACAGTGGTCAAACTAAGAGAGTGAGGAGGCCTGTTCATGGAGAGGCTGCTGGGACCTGACCCATGGGGAGGCCTGGTTAGGAGCTAAGAGGTCCCCACAATCTTCCCCACCCACTGAGTTCCGAGCCCATGATGCCCTGGGGACCGTTCCAAGGCCAACCACAAAAGTAAAGAAGTGGGTGTGGCCCAATTCCTAGAAATTCCCACCTCTTCCCCAAAATAGCTAAAATATTCTTCCAATTCATTGTCTATGAAATTACTACCCCTATAAAAACTGACTTCCCTGATGGCTCGGTGTAAAAACTCTGCCTGTAATGCAGGAGACACAAGAAATATAGGCTTATCCCTGGGTTGGGAAGATCCCCTGAAGGAGGAAATGTAAACTCACTCCAGCATTCTTGCCTGGAGAATTCCATGTGCAGAGAAGCCTAGCAGGCTACAGTCCATGTGGTTGCAAGGAGTCAGACATGACTGAGCAACTAACATCATAGCCTATAGAAACTGCCAGCCCTGGATCCTGGTGCTCCTCTCACCTTCTGAGATGGTCCACACCATGTTTGTGGGGGATATTTCCTCCCTGAATAAACCTTTCACTTTACTATGGCTTCTTGAATTCTTTCCTATGAAGTCAAGAACTCACACTTGGCAGCTGTCCCAGGGACTCAGACAAGACATGGGATGTGACCATCCTCTCTCACCACACTCTATTTCTTGCAACAACAAGAGTGCACTAGAGAGACGAGGGGCAAGGGCCTCCACTCTACAGCCAGAGTGATGGGAAGCTGCGGCCAACACTCTGAAAAGTGCAAGGGGATCTTGGGAATTAGGCTTAAATCTTTAGCAGGCAACTAAATACAGCTTGGGGTGAAGAACTCACCTGCCAATACAGGAGACATGGGCAGAAGACTCAGGTTTGATCCCTGGGTCAGGAATATCCCCCGGAAGAGGAAATGGCAAAAGGGGTTGCAAAAGAGTCAGACACGACTTAGCAACTAAACAACAATAACAAATATGAAATGGTTTTTCATCTTCTCAGGAGATTCTGTTATATGTGGGGCTGGACGAATGAAAAAGTCTATCCCAGCTGATCTGAAAGCCCTCCTTACCAACACCACCTCCCTCTGCCTCTTTCCAGAGAGCCTGGATTTCTTTCCCTAGGTTGCGCCATTGTCCCAAGCAGGTCCTCCTTTAAAGAGCTAACATGTTTCTTAACTAGAGAGTCTTGTGCATATATATTTTTCTCTACAGGAAGAAAAAAATGAAATGACCTATGATCCAATATTTCTAAGAGTCTTCCCTAAATAATCAGAAGTTATCTTGGAACATTCTCTGCAACCTGTGCTCATGTATTTTGGCCCAGTGTTCACAGCAGGCTGCATCCCGCAGCACTGGGTGGGTTCACTGAGCTCCCCAGCAGTTCTCCCATGGGGCACCTGGGCACGGACTCTCCTTGGTGCTGTCCATCTGGAAGTGAGGCCAAAGGCAGGAGGCGCAGGGAGCAGAAGCTCCTGTTTCACCCTTGGGCATTTTCAGGGTTGTGGGTCAGTGTAGGAGATTGGAGAATGTGATGGACAATAGAAGAAATGGCAACACAGGCAAAAAGAGAGAGACAGAGAGGGTCTAGGAATTGTCCAGAGGGTGCAGGAGTGGGAAAGGTAAGAAAATAATATCATGATGATAGAAACCAAAGCTGTCAGAGGCTCATATGAATGGATAGCCATCTTGACAACTGAGAATAAGCCTTGAATTTATTATTTTTTAACCTTTATATTGTATTGGGGTATAGCCAATTAACTTTGTGGTGATAGTTTCCAGTACAGCAAAGGGACTCAGCCATACAGACACGTGTATCCATTCTCCCCTGAAACTCCCCTCCCACCCAGGCTGCCACGTAACATTGAGCAGAGTTCCCTGTGCTCTACACAGTCAGAGAAGGAGAAATATTGTATGACACCCTTTCTATGTGGAATCTAAAAAGAAAGGATACCAATGAAATTACTTACAAAGGAGAAAGAGACAGACTTAGAGAACAAACTAAGGCTGCCTGAACACACTGCTATTTTCAAAATGGATAATCAGTAGGCCTTGGATTTATTTTTAAAATTCAAAAGCAGACATTTCAAGTTTCAGGAGAATCCTGCTTTGAGATATTAATCCTGTTAGAGTTATTTCTATTGTGGCCAGAGAGTAACAACTTCTAAAGTCAAAGTAAAAACCAACTCTGGCTGAGCAGTGACTAAAAGAAGAAACAAAAGTCTATCACTTCTAGAGCGAATGGGAAAAAGGAAAAAAAAAAAAAAACCCTGAGGAAATTGCCATTGAATTTCGTGCTGGACAGAATTACTTCTGCATCCACCTTGGTCTTCTAGGTATCATGGCTGGTTAAGCTGCAGAACAGGGTCCACAGTTCTCTTTGGTATAATGGTACACTGAACGAATTAACTCAAGTCGGGGACAAAGGAAATCTAAAAGCTATCGGCCTGATTACTTGACAAAATTCCAAAGGAGTAGTTTTTCTTCATCTATTTCTGGTAATATACAGAGCAAGTTAGGGCAATCTGCTCATGTTTCTCTAATATAATTGACTATTACAGAGCGTGCAAAAGGCAGTTATCTCCTCAAAAAGTAACCTCAAATCTGAAGCTAATTCATTAGTTACCCAGATGTTAGAAAAGGAATGGTGTTATTCTTGTTGAAGCTGTAGGCCACACTGAAAGCAATGACCAGCATGGTTAAAAAATGTTGTGAAGATGATTAGTACAACTTTAAATGCAAATGGTAATTTTATGGAATTATTTTAGGTAGTTGAGAACTCATTATTTTTCTAGAATCACATAAAGCTTTCTCCTAATTTTCTATGCAAATATTTGTACACAAATTTCTAAAGAAAATAAATGTTTAACATCCCTACTTAAAAAAAAATCCAACAAATTCTTAAATCTTAATATTTTGACCAAAGAATACATTCAAGTCCCAAAGAATGGAAAATAGCATGCCTTGGTTTAAGGAATGCTAGCATTCTTTCCATGCCAGCCTCACTTGGGCCAAGTAAGTGAAATTTCCTCAATGGAGCCCATCTATTTTCAAAGGCTTAATACATCCCCATTACCTCCTGGAATTGCTGAAAACTACAATGATTCACTTGGGTACAATTATAAGCATTACTTTTCTGAGAGTGTTATATAAATACCACTTGGAAGAAAGTTAAAAGGGTTAGTCAGTAATTGAGAAACCTTTCAGAGATTTTATTTTCACCATTTGTGATTACTTGGTTATTGAATTATAGGTTAAAAAAAAAAGCACATGCTTCTTTCTTTAAAAGTTTTATTGAAATGTAATTGATTTACAATGTTGTGTTAGTTTCAGGTATACTTCAAAGTGACACCATTTTATATACTTATATATAAATGTATATAATAGTTTTATATATATATATACATTCACATACATATATGTATGTGTGTGTCTGCTTTCAGTCACTCAAGTGTGTCTGACTCTTTGGGACCCCATAGACTGTAGCCTGCCAGACTCCTCTGACCATGGGGTTTTCCAGGCAAGAATACTGGAGTGGGTTGCCATTTCCTCTTGGGGGACCCAGGGATCTTCCCAATCCAGGGATTGAACCCATGTCTCTGGCATCTCCTGCATTAGCAAGTGGATTCTTTACCACTGAGCCACCTGGGAAGACCATATATATGCAGAGAGAGAGAGTCTTTCCATTATGGGTTATCACAAGATAACCCTATGATTATACATTAGGTCTTTGCTGAAAAACTACTGTCTTGCTACAGCAAGTCAAACAAAAACACTTACATGTAAACACACACATACACACAGAGACAACCATAGAGTTATTGTAAAATATTAGCTATATTCCCTGTGTTCTACAGTGCATCCTTGTAGCTTATTTTATACCTAATTGTTTGTACCTCTTAATCCCCTGGTCCACATACAACCAATATCTGTAAGAGAAAGGTAAGTGAGACCCCCATGATTACTCTCCTGGCTAGGACTGATCCCGTGTGAGAAGGTGTGAGATGTTTTGTCAGCAGCAGGGTTTCAGGAAGGCAGTTAGTGGTTCCCTTTTCCCCAGAGCAAGGCTGCCTCCCGATCTGCCTGTGTCAATGTGAGCCAGTGATAATCAACCTGACTCATGAAAAGCCACTCTTATATGCAAACCAGGACCACACAAGTCAGGCTGAGGGTCCAGAAGCCAATTATGGGCTGGGAAAAGCTAGATTTTGAGAAATAAAAGAACCTGGTTCTGGAGTTTTCTACTTTTCAATGTTGCCAGACCCTGCCGTTGGAGGAAAAATCTTGCAGATACTTTAGCTTACTCTCTGGAGTTCTTTAAACAGATCTCCACCCTTTTCTTTTATTCTAATGTGTTTTGTGGCAGGGCAACATTCCATGGTGCCCGTTTAAACATAAAAACGAAGCCACAAAAATGTGCCGCCT
This sequence comes from Cervus canadensis, assembly GCF_019320065.1. Lineage (NCBI taxonomy): Eukaryota > Metazoa > Chordata > Mammalia > Artiodactyla > Cervidae > Cervus > Cervus canadensis. The sequence goes on along the minus strand of NC_057395.1, from coordinate 15,588,566 downwards.
CCAAGTGAACTCCAGAACGTAAAAGTGCTTCTCAGTTTGCCTTCAGACCTTTGCTTTCTGGGTCTCACATGTGCCTGAGGGGCTCTGGACTCTATCAGGTATGGGAGCTCTCTCCTCCGGGGCTGGGCATCTCCCATTGCCCTCCCTCCCTCTAGTCATGGGTTTTGGTTGATTACAGTGGAAGCTCAGCTGAGTTAGAAGCATCCTACTGGATTCCCTAGAAATAAATCCAAGGAACATTCTAGAGCAGTAGTTCTCAAATTTGGTACATCCAGTTTTCACTGGATGACTTCTTAAAAATTTTGTTTATTGAATATATAATTGCTATACAATCCTAGATAAATTACTGTTGTTCAAAATAATGATTCACAATTTTAAAAGGTTATACTCGATCTTTAGGGATTCCCAGGTGGTAAAGACTGGTTCCAAATAGGAAAAGGAGTACATCAAGGCTGTATATTTTCACCCTGCTTATTTAACGTATATGCAGAGTACATCATGAGAAACGCTAGGCTGGAAGAAGCACAAGCTGGAATCAAGATTGCCAGGAGAAATATCAATAACCTCAGATATGCAGATGACACCACCCTTATGGCAGAAAGTGAAGAGGAACTGAAAAGCCTCTTGATGAAAGTGAAAGAGGAGAGTGTAAAAGTTGGCTTAAAGTTTAACATTCAGAAAACAAAGATCATGGCATCTGGTCCCATCACCTCATGGCAAATAGATGGGGAGACAGTGGAAACAGTGTCAGACTTTATTTTTGGGGCTCCAAAATCACTGCAGATGGTGATTGCAGCCATGAAATTAAAAGATGCTTACTCCTTGGAAGGAAAGTTATGACCACCCTAGATAGCATATTAAAAAGCAGAGACATTACTTTGTCAACAAAGGTCTGTCTGGTCAAAGCTATGGTTTTTCCAGTGGTCATGTATGGATGTGAGAGTTGGACTGTGAAGAAAGCTGACCGCCGAAAAATTGATGCTTTTGAACTGTGGTGTTGGAGAAGACTCTTGAGAGTCCCTTGGACTGCAAGGAGATCCAACGAGTCCATCCAAAAGGAGATCAGTCCTGGGTGTTCATTGGAAAGACTGATGCTGAAGCTGAAACTCCAATACTTTGGCCACCTCATGCAAAGAGTTGACTCATTGGAAAAGACCCTGATGCTGGGAGGGATTGGGGGCAGGAGGAGAAGGGGACGACAGAGGATGAGATGGCTGGATGGCATCACCGACTCGATGGACATGAGTTTGAGTGAACTCCGGGAGTTGGTGATGGACAGGGAGGCCTGGCGTGCTGCGATTCATGGGGTCGCAAACAGTCGGACATGACTGAGCGACTGAACTGAACTGAACTGAACTGAGGTGGTAAAGAATCCACCTGCCAATGCAGGAGACAAAGTTTCGATTTCTGGGTCAGGAAGATCCCCTGCAGGAGGAAATGGCAACCCACTCCAGTCATCTTGCCTGGAAAATCCCATGGATAGACGATCCTGGTGGGCCACAGCCCATGGGGTCACAGAAAAGTCAAATACGACTGAGTGAGAACATACACACACTCCATTTGTAGTTATTGTAAAATACTGGCTATGTTCCCCATGTTGTACAATATATCCTTGTAGCTTATTTTACACCTAATAGTTGGTACCTCTTAATCCCCTACACCTATTTTGCCCACCACTCCTCCCCACTGTCCCCACTGTAACCACTAGCTTGTCCTATCTGTGTCTGCTTCTTTTTGCTATAGTCACCAGTTTGTTATACTTTTTACATTCCTCGTAGTAGTGATACCATATGAGTTGGAGGGCTTGTTTACATACAGATGCCCAGGTACCACTCTCAGAGATTCTGGTTGGTGTAGGGTGGGGGATGGAGGGCAGAATGGGAAGTTGCACTTCTCCAGGTGTTGCCTTTGCTGCTGTCCAGAGACACACATTTTTAAGTAGCACTTGTCTACAACAGTTCACAGACACAAAACCAGGCAGTTAGAGAACTCATTGGTTCCTGCATCCATTTCTCCAGCATTAGTCACTACAGCCATACCCCAGGCCCTCTGCCAGATTCCAGGATGCACAAGTGAATAGACAGGCACCTAAGTTTAATAATACATAATGGGTCATATAACTAGTGCGTAGGAAAGAATGGGGTGGATACAAGGCTCAAGGCTACCTGGATGTGGGGGTGGGGCAGGGAGCTGTTTTGAAAAGGTTGAGAAGATGACCTTTGGACTGCCTCCAGAAAGGGGATCCAGAATCACCAGCAGAGCAGCACCAGGAATAGAGGCTTACAGCGTGGTAGAGAGTACTGTATGCAGATCTATAAGGACCTATAGCCTGAAAAAGAGAGAGGGAAGGATGTAGAAGAGACAGAAGACTTCAACCCGAAAAGCAACAATGGGCTAGAGGATAGGAAGGCTATGAGATACGATCACAGGAATTATGGCTGCATTGAATGAGGAGAGTGAAGGAAGGGAGAAAATCAGTGAGGAAAAAAAACCAAGAATAGCTGGGGGAATGGAAAGGGTCCATTTCTGGACAAGTCAAATTCGAGGCATCGAGAGCACAGAGGTAGCGCTCTCTGTTAGGGTATCTGAATATATAAGACCTGGAGTCTGGGAGACAGATATGGCTAGCAGTCCTCAACTTGGGCCTATCAGCAGTTGAATTCTTAGAAGCAAATGAGATTGCCTCTTTGTCCATTCATTCACTGTCTCCTGAGCACCTGGTACCTGTTGGGTGCACTTAAGGAGTATATTAGTCTTGCGTGCTAACAAATTGGCACAAATCGGGAGTCTTAAACAACACACGTTTATTATATCCTAGTTCTCTTAGTCAGAAGTCTGGGCTGGTTGGGCTGGTTTCTCTGCTCCAAATTTTACAAGGCGGAAATGAGGGTGTCAGCAGGGTTGTGCTCCTCTGGAGCCTCTGGAGATGAATCTGCTTCCAGGCTCATTCAGGTTACTGGCAGAATCGACTTCCTTGTGGCTGTAGGACTGAAGCCCCCAGTTTCCTAGTTTCCTTCTTGGCCATCAGACAGGCTTTGGTCTCCACCCAGAGGCAGCTTGCATGCTTTTTCCTGCTTTCTGTCTGGCACCCTTCAGCAGCTGTAGGTGGAGTCCTAAACACTCTCCTGCAGCAGGTCTCTCTGCCCTCACCCTCTTCTGAGGTGCCTCTCTGAGAAATGTCTCTGCTTTTGAAGGAGTCATGTGAGTAGGCTGGGCCATAACTTTAATTAAATCTGCAAAGTTTCTTTTGCTACATAAGGTAATATTCATACAAGATCCATGGTAAGGTAATATTCATACGAGATCCATGGAGCAAGGTGCAGGCATCTTTGAAAGTCATTCTGCCCATCACAAGCCACTGGAAAATTGGTATTTAGCAAAAGAGACACAATCCTTGCCTTCGAGGATTTTACAGAGTAAGGGGACAGTTAGGTCTAAACCAAATGATTCCCCTACAGAATTATGTAACTATAAACTATGCTGAAATCTCTGAAGGAACACCAAAGTGTAACAGGTATGGTAAGAAAAATGCAGGATGACGGGGTCTGCAGAGAGAAGGAATGTTTGCCACAGGCGTGAAACTGAGTTGAAAGCTAAATGATGGATAGGAGCTGCCTGGATGAAGAGAGTTAAGGAACTGCATTTCAGAAGGAAGGAACAGTACACGCAGATGCCTTGAGGAGAATGTGATATTAAGCACTGAGAGAAGGCATGAGGGTCTGGAGCAGAGGGAATGAGGGGTGTGGGGTAGGAGAGGGAAGCTGGACATGGAGGAAAATAAGGGGGAAATTTTTGTTTCTCTCTTAAAGGCAACAGGAAAACACTGAAAGTTTTTCCTCAAGGAAATGCCACTTTCAGATTTTGTTTTTTATGTGATTATTCCAATTGCAGTATGAAGAAGGTAAAGTAGGTGCGAAGAGAGTTAAAGCCTTAGGGACACAGTTCTGTGGTCTCGGAAAGAGATGGCAGAAACCGTAGACTGTGGCAAGACAACGAAAAGAGAAAAGTGAATGGGTTTGAAAGGTGTTTAGGAAGTCTATGAGTCAGAATTCCTTGGCTCCGGGTAACTTGAACTCTCACATGAGTAAAGGAAGAGAGGCACGGAGTATACTACTAGCTTACGTTTCCCAAATTCGGGAAAACCAGGGATGACACGGACCTAAGCAGGGACACAAATGCCCGCGGTCTTTTTGCCATCACTTATCACGGTGGGCGCCTTGCCTGACAATGTAACAGACTAACTGAAAGTGAGGACTGAGGCAGGGGCAGGGAGCATCCTGCAATCCGTCCAAGATTCCAATCTTTACAATGAGAGGAGAAAGAATCTTCTCCTACTTACTTGTTTTATTGGAGTATAATTGCTTTACAAGGCTGGGTCAGTTTCTGCTGAACAACACAGTGAATAAACGATGCATATACAGACACCCCCTCCTTCCCTCTCACTCCCATCCCACCTCCAGGTCATCACAGAGCACCGAGCTGCACTATACAGCAGCCTCCCACTGCCTACCTATTTTCACACGCAGGAGTGTGTATATGTCAGTGCTCCTCTCTCAATTCATCCTATCCTCACTACCCTCCTTCTAAATTTAACTGCATTTTAAAAAATTCCCTGTTTAAACTTCAATCAGTTGGCTATCCCTGGAAAAAAAACACTATGGTTAGGGGTAAGGTCCAATTGGGAGGCACTGCTATTTTCTAGGCATATTTCCCAGCAAAGCAGACATACTGTTCTGATAAAACAGCACAAGTGCTCAGTACAAAAAAGCAAAGCCCCATGGGCTATGTAGGACATGGTATGTGATAGAGAAAGGGCTGTCCAAAACAGTTCCCATGTTATGGCTAGACCATCTAGGTTAGCTATGGCCAGACTATGGCAGGAAATCCTAAGTCCTGGGCTATTGCCTGTTTTCATAAATAAAGTTTTTTTGGCACACAGCCATGCCCATCTGTTTATGCATTGTCTATGTTGCCTTCATACTTGAATGGCAGAGTTGAGTAGTCATGACACAGACTGTGTGGTCCGCATAACTTAAAATGCTTATTATCTGGTCCTTTAGAGCAAGTTTGCCAACTCCCGATCTAGACGGATAAACGCATCTTGCAAGAGAAGCATAGCATTTAGAAGGAAGAACACAGACTTAGGTTTGGACATGATGAATTTAGGCGCTTTTCAGATGTCTAAATTGGAACAACACATATGTGTTTGGACATTTGTAGTTTCTGTTCCTCGCATTTTTTGATGGCTCAATGAAGAATTTACTAATTTCCCATATTCATTGAAATAGACATTGTTTTGTAGCCATAGTAACTAGTTACCATTACAGCCAGTTTTAAATTGGCTTAACCAATCAATGATAACATGCTCAGAGAACAGGTTTTTGAAAGTGGGCCAGTGAGCAACAGGGCCCCTGTTTTGAAAGACAATGAGTTGGCGAGAGCTCCAGTCCAGGGAGCATACTGAGAGGTCAACCGATTCACAGAGTACAACCCAAGCAACCATGCTTCTCCAGCTGACATTGGCCCATTCTCTGAACTGAATATCTGCTAAAAATCCAAGGTAAAATTAGTAGTCTGCTTTGTTTGAAGAGACTTTCAAAAAATTATAACTCTCCCTTATGAGTGATAAAGTCAGCTTTGTGTTTCCATTAACAAATAATGAGTTATTCCTTCAACTGGGGCTCCTCTGGTGATTAAGATGGTAAAGAATCTGCCTGCAGTGTGGGAGACCTGGGTTTGATTCCTGGGTTGCGAAGATCCCCTGGAGAAGGGAATAGCTACCCACTCCAGTGTTCTTGCCTGGAAAATTCCATAGACAGAGGAGCCTCACAGGCTACAGTCCATGGGGTCTCAGAGTCAGACACAACTGTGAGACTAACACTTTCACTTTCTTCCTTCAACTGAGCCCCAGATTTAAGAAAGGAAGTAAATGTCTAAATTGCCTAGGTAGTTGTGACCATGGGAGAGGCAGCAACTGGTTTAGGGAAGGTACACTAGGTGAGGAGATAAAAGTGGTGAGGATGAAGCTATACGAACTCCAGCATTTGATGACTACATAGAGGGGAAGACTGCAAAGGAGAAAATGATAGATGAACCACGGAGATGGGAGGATGCCCGAGACAATATGTTCCCACAGAGGCTGTGGCCAGAAACTGTAGAAAGAATTAAGAAAAAAAAAAATAAATAAAATTTAAAAAAAAATAAAAATAAAAAAAAAAGAATTAAGAAACAGTCAAGAGAGGGAAATGTCACTGAGAACCTACCTACGATATGAACTGAGATTTGTCTACTGAGGTTAGTAACAGGGAGATCATTGTGACTTTGGTGAAATCTCCTTGTTTCTACCAATAAGACTGAAACTAAGGTTGGATGTTGAGATGTGAGTGAAGATGAGGAGATGGGAACTCCTCATGTATAGATAATTCTTTGGTAGATAGAGGAAAAATGGTCTGGTATAATTTTGCTTATTAAAATAGGAAAGGCTCCATCATGTTAACATACTCATGTCAAAAACTCAGTGAAGACATTGAAGACATAAGGAAAGACATAATCAATAATGTGGTAAGTACTGAAATAGTGAGAGGGGAAGTGATCAGGGTGGCAGTGAAGGAATTAGGTTTACATAAGAACATGAGAACCTATAACCAAACAAAACAGAACATAAAAAGATGGAAGCAAGAGTGGGTAGAGAGGGGCTTCCCAGGTGGCTCAGTGGTAAAGAATTCACCTGCAATGCAAGAGACACAGGTACAATCACTGGGTTAGGAAGAGTTCCAAAAGGAGGAAATGGCAACCCACTCTAGTTTTCTTGCATAGAGAATCCCATGGACAGAGGAGCCTGGTGGGTATAGTCCATGGTATTGCAAAAGAGTCAGATACAACTTACCAACTACAGAGTGGGTAGAGATCTAGAGTGGGTTACAGGATGCATAGCATAAGTTTTCAGGAGAAGCCATTTAACTATTTCTTTTGTCTCTTTGAAGGTGGAAAGCAAAGTTACCTTCTGAATGTGAAAAATAAAAATGGAAAAAGTTGGTTGGATCTTAAGGAAATTTAGGACACTTTATAGGAAGAAGATAGAATCAAGAATAGAACATTGATAAAAACCATATTTATCAATTGTAGATAAGTGAAATTGGACTAAGAATGACTGAATAAAAAGGAAAGAAGGGAAATCAAGACAGTGGTTTAATAGAAACCAGGAGAAAGGGAAGTTTTATGAAAAGAACAGACACTTGTTGTGAACGACAAGTAAGATTAAAAACTGAAAAAGTGGCCAATTAGACTTAGAAACTAGGATTCCATTAGCTTTTTCATGGAAATTGGGGCCAGAAATCTGATTATAATAAGTTAAAAGTTGAGTTGGGAGATTCTATTCAAACATGGTGGATTGAACATTATGTTTATTTCTGCTTCTTTAATAACTTTACCTCTACATTATATTTTATATAATGAGAGTAAATAAGTTAAAATTTATGTGTTATAAGAGTAAAGAAAAGATAGTTCTCAACAAATTTTTAGAAGATGAAAAGTTAGCAGAGATGAAAAAAGTAAATAGGAACTCTCTATAAATACCAAAGAGAAAAAATTCACTTCAGTGCTGTGGGCTGAATGTTGCTGGCCTCATAATATTCATAAGTTTAAACTCTAATGCCTGGTGTGATGATATTAAGAGGTGGAGACTTTGGAAAGTGATTAGGTAAAGAGAGCAAAGCCCTCCTAAATGGGAGTCATGCTTTTATAAAAGAGACCCCAGAAAGCTTTTAAGCCCCTTCTGCCATGTGAGGCCATGAGACAAGAAGTCTGTGATCTGGAAGGTGACCTTCACCCAACCATGACAGCACCATAATCTTCAAATTCCAGCTTCTGTAACTGTGAGAAATTGCTATTGTTTATAGGCCACCCAGTCTATGGTATACTGTTATAGCAACTCAAATGGACTAAGACAAACAACCATGAAAAGGATCAGAAAATGGCATCAACTGGTCATCACATGGGCAAAGAGCCCCATATGTCAAACAGCTAGATCATAATATTAACTGATGAGATCTCTGTGCCCTCTGACTACTTATAGGCTCTAGGATGCTAGGGCTTAGATGTACACAGTCTGTCTGCCCTCCGATGGAGAAGGATAACAGCCTTTTGGAAGCTTCCTGATGGGAGAGACTGACTGAGGGGGAAACTGGATCTTGTTCTGATGGGTGGGGCCATGCTCAGTAAATCTTTAATCCAATTTTCTGTTGAAGGGCAGTGCTGTGTTCCCTTATTGCCAAATTCAGACTTAAATTGAAGAAAGTAGGGGAAAATTGCTAGACCATTCAGGTATGACCTAAATCAAATCCCTTATGAATAAACAGTGGAAGTGAGAAATAGATTCAAGGGATTAGATCTGAGAGACGAGGTTCATGACATTGTACAGGAGGCAGTGATCAAGACCATCCCCAAGAAAAAGAAATGCAAAAAGGCAAAATGGGTGTCTAAGGCAGACTTACAAATAGCTATGAATAGAAGAGAAGTGAAAAGCAAAGGAGAAAAAGGAAGGATACACCCTTTTGAAAGCAGAGTTCCAAAGAAGAGCAAGGAGAGATAAGAAAGCCTTCCTCAGCAATCAAGGCAAAGAAATAGAGGAAAACAATAGAATGGGAAAGACTAGAGATCTCTTCAAGAAAATTAGAGATACCAAGGGAACATTTCATGCAAAGATGGGCTCAATAAAGGACAGAAATGGTATGGACCTAAAAGAAGCAGAAGATATTAAGAAAAGGTGGCAAGAATACACAGAAGAACCATACAAAAAAGATCTTCATGACCCAGATAATTGTGATGGTGTGATCACTCAGAGTGAGAAATCCTGGAATGCAAAGTCAAGTAGGCCTTAGAAAGCATCACTATGAGCAAAGCTAGTGGAGGTGATGGAATTCCAGTTGAGCTACTTCAAATCCTGAAAGATGATGCTGTGAAAGTGCTGCACTCAATATGCCAGCAAATTTGGAAAACTCAGCAATGGACACAGGACTGGAAAAGGTCAATTTTCATTCCAGTCCCAAAGAAAGGCAATGCCAAAGAATGTTCAGTCTACTGCACAATTGCACTCATCTCACACACTAGTAAAGTAATGCTCAAAATTCTCCAAGTCAGTCTTCAGTAGTACATGAACCGTGAACTTCCAGATGTTCAAGCTGGATTTAGAAAAGGCAGAGGAACCAGAGATCAAATTGCCAACACCCACTGGATCATCAAAAAAGCAAGAGAGTTCAAGAAAAACATCTATTTTTGCTTTATTGACAATGCCAAAGCTTTTGACTGTGTGGATCACAATAAACTGTGGAAAATTCTGAAAGAGATGGGAATACCAGAACACCTGACTTGCCTCTTGAGATATCCGTATGCAGGTCAAGAAGCAACAGTTAGAACTGGACATGGAACAACAGACTGGTTCCAAATCGGGAAAGGAGTACATCAAGGCTATATATTGTCACCCTGCTTATTTAACTTATATGCAGTGTATATCATGAGAAATGTTGGGCTGGGTGAAGCACAAACTGGAATCAAGATTGCCAGCAGAAATATCAATAACCTCAGGTATGCGGATGATACCACCCTTATGGCAGAAAGTGAAGAACTAAAGAGCCTCTTGATGAAAGTGAAAGAGGAGAGTGAAAAAGTTGGCTTAAAGCTCAACATTCAGAAAATTAAGATCATGGCATCTGGTGCCATCACTTCATGGCAAATAGATGGGGAGACAGTGGAGACAGTGACAGACTTTATTTTGGGGGACTCCAAAATCACTGCAGATGGTGACTGCAGCCATGAAATTAAAAGACTCTTGTTCCTTGGAAGAAAAGTTATGACTAACCTCGACAGCATATTAAAAAGCAGAATCATTACTCTGCCAACAAAGTTCTGTCTAGTCAAAGCTCTGGTTTTTCCAGTTATGTATGGATGTGAGAGTTGGACTATAAAGAAAGTTGAGCACTGAAGAATTGATGCTTTTGAACTGTCGTGTTGGAGAAGATTCTTGAGAGTTCCTCGGATAGCAAGGAGATCCAACCAGTCCATCCTAAGGGAAATCAGATCTGAATATTCATTGGAAGGACTGATGCTAAAGTTGAAACTTCAATACTCTGGCCCCCTTATGCGAAGAACTGATTCATTTGAAAAGACCCTGATGTTGGGCAAGGTTGAAGGCAGGAGGAGAATGCAATGACAGAGGATGAGATGGTTGGATGGCATCACTAAATCAATGGACATGAGTTTGAATAAGCTCCGGAAGTTGTGATGGACAGGGAGGCCTGGCGTGCTGCAGTCCGTGAGGTCACAAAGAGTTGGACACAACTGAGAAACTGAACTGAACTGAGACATACACACAATTTAGAGTTTAAAGGATTCTGTTCCATAAAATGTCAGATACACTACATTTGATCTTCCTCATCACCCCAGATGAGCAGGCTTCAGCCCAATCACTAACCAGTTGACACAAGTCTCTCCATTCCACAAAGCTTCCAAGGAGCTGATGGCTGACTCATTCTTACATGCAAATGAATAAGAAGAGACCACCAGTCATATGAAAAAAGCTCCTAACACAACAGAGAGAGACCAACACTAATGAGGAAAGATCAAGAGAGTAAAAGGAATAATTCTCCCGAATTCCATGAAAACAACACTTGATTTCATAGTTTCAGAGAGATAATATATATGTATATGTATGTATGCATGTCAGCCAAAAAGTTTGTATAGGTTTTCCATAAGATCTTATGGAAAAACTCAAACAAACTTTTTGGCCAATGCAATAGTTAGCTATAGATATAGATTATGCACAAGAAATAAGACAGGGACATGAAGGAAGGCTTAATGGGAGCACAGTTTTGGAGATTAATATCTGAAGAAAGAGATGAAACTGTATGAGAGTGGGAAATCAAGGGTAGAAGCAGCTTGAATAGCATTCAAGAGAATGGTATTTTCATCATTATCCATGGATACTACTCAACTTTTAAGTTTTGTGCATGCATTTAATAAGACAAGTAAACACTAAAAATAAGCAAATTGTACACAGGGCATGTGGACAAAGAATATAAATAATCTTTTTAGACTCTTTGCTCTAAAGAATAGAAAATAGGACAACAGTAGTAAGAAAGGTACATGATCATAGATGATTTTTTATTTTATTATTTTAAGTAGGAAATCTTTGAGTATATCTGTAGGTTAGGAGGAAGAATGAGAAGGAAGGAGAGGGTCAAAACACAGCTAACAGAGCAAGTTAAGGGGCATGATGCAGAGAGGTAGCAGGGTAAACCATGCAGGGTCAATACTGAGCTTGAGGACAAGTTCTTCTCTGCTCTGAACTGCAAGAGTGGAACACTGATGAAGACGTGCCTGATGGCTCTCATTGTCCCAATAAAGGAGAAATAAGGTCAGCATCACTGATGTCAGTGAAGGGCAAGTAGGTAGGTGAGGATGAGAAGAGTGCTCGTGATTTGGAATATCCTTGTGAGCAACTGAGGAAGCAAGCAAGCCAGAATTGTGTAAAAGAACTTTCAAATCACATGAAGGCTTAGGACTTCCTTGGTGGTTCAGTGGTTAAGAATTCACCTTCCAATTCGGGGCGGGGGGGGGGGCACAGGTTGGATCCATGATCAGGGGATCCCACATGCTGCATGGCAACCAAGCCTATGTACTACAACTAGAGAAGCCTGCAAGTCACAATGAAGACCTAGAACAGCCAAAAAAAAATTTTTTTTTCAACTTCTAACTACCTTTTAAAAAAATGAGGCTCATTAGAGATTGGAGACCATAAATTGTAATTACAGAGGCTCACAGATGAATGATTGGGGGTGGAGGGGGCATTTATCAACTAATTTCTAGAAAAGGTAAATGGATGGCAGGATTGACACTGACTTGCAAGGTCATACGAATGTTGAGGAGACCAAACAGTATAATGAAACCTAAGTATTTTGTTGTAGAGAGGTTGGGCTACAGAAGGAAGGAAGTAGTGGACTGAGTGAATTAAAAGGCATTGATAATCAGAAGTCTTAGACAACCTGCACATAGTGAACAGGGGAAAGAGAGGGATGTAGGGATGACTGTGCTCAGGAGTTGGAATATTGGGGTTTAAAATTCTCCAACATGTGCCGATGTCCTGAGTATGATCCTGTAGATAGTGGCTCAAGGGGTGGGACAGACGTTGTTTGAGTATAAGAAGATGAGAATCTCTACACATGAATGATGAAGACAACCAGGACAGTGGCTGACCACAGAGGGGTAGAAAGGAAGACAGTATACCAGGCACCAATGCTTGAGGAAAGCTGGGGTTGTTTAATTACATGGGCACACCTCAGAGGAAGGGGCCTACCTAAAGGAAGAAGTATATGGAGCTAAAGATAAGCAAAGGCATCAATGCCTTTCTGCTGCTAAGTCACTTCAGTCATGTCCGACTCTGTGCGACCCAAGAGTCGGCAGCCCACCAGGCTCCCCCGTCCCTGGGATTCTCCAGGCAAGAACACTGGAGTGGGTTGCCATTTCCTTCTCTAGCACATGAAAGTGAAAAGTGAAAGTGAAATCGTTCAGCCGTGTCTGACTCTTAGCAACCTCATGGACTGCAGCCTACCAGGTTCCTCCATCCATGGGATTTTCCAGGCAAGGATACTGGAATGGGGTGCCATTGCCTTCTCTGCAATGCCTTTCTAAACATCTCTAAATCTTCCTATCCTGTTATTCTGACCAATGTGGTTACTTGGCTGGATCAGCCAAAGAATCCAGTGTCACTAAAAAAGCAATTGGATAAGATTAAGAATTGCTGCAAAAGGAAAATCATCATGAGAAGACCACTGGAGGTGGTGAAACAAAAGGGAATCCCAGTCCATCATAAAAATGTGTCTGCTTGAGGGCTTAGGGCCAAGACAAAATCAGGAGGGACCCCACAGAAGGCAATCAGGACGCCAGATTCAAATAAAGGCAAATAGCTCCTTTTAATTACAATTTTTATATTAGTGTCTATTTGTGACTTATAAGTCAGAGTGTTAGTTGCTCAGTCATGTCCAGTTCTTTGCGACCCCATGTATGGTAGCCTGCCAGGTTCCTCTGTCCTTGGGATTTCCTAGGAGAGAATACTGAAATAGGTAGCCATTCCCTTCTCTAGGGGTTCTTTCTTACCCCGGGATCAAACCTGGGTCTACCTGCATTGTAGGCAGATTTTTTTACCGTCTGAGCCATCAGGGAAGCCCTGTGACATATAAAAGCTGCCTATCAAGTTGTCATCATACAGTGATCTTAAGGGCATGATAAATAGAAGGATGCAGAGGGAAGAGAGGATAGTCAGGAATTGATCCTGAATAGCATGGAGGGGCCCAATACAAAGTGTGCTCCAGAATGAGGAGACCACTGGCATCTGTGAGAAGACCATTTGGGCCACCGAGGTCTTTGTTTTTTGCATTTGCCCGTAAGTCCAGCATAGGCAAGCATGGTGGGTGGTAAGGTTATTCTCGGAATGTGTTTCCTGCCTTCTTGTCTTCTCTTGTATCAAATGTTGACTGTTGTCCAGCCCCTGTGGTATGTCACACCCAGGCACCATGATGATGACTCTTATTTATCATTTCCCTCCTCTGTCGCCCTGCTCCTTGGTTCTACTTTCATAAGGGCAGGCTCTTTCTTGGCAATTTTTATCTCCAAGCTTAGAGCCCTCCCTATTTCCTCTGCCTTTTTACTCCCCATATGTGCTTTTATTTATTAAAGAAAAAAAAACCTACAGGGAGTCTTGAAACTAAGAGAAGTAAAACATGATTGCTTGCATTCTTCCACTCTTCCTGAACCCACAGACTCGAGGTATCGACTGCCTAAGTATTCACAGAAAGTTATTTTAGGGAATGAATCTGGGGCCATTATAAAATTCCAGTGGCTTTAGTTTCCTCACAATTTTCTGATATTCAAGCTTTTTAGACAGGATTGTCTGAAGCTATGTAGCTTAAGGGTCTCTGAGTTATAATTGTAACCACAGATCTATCTCTAATGCCCTGTATTAGAGCAAGACTCCAAACCTCTCTATTCTATAAAATAGGGAGCACAAAAATAACCTTCCTTGAAGAGCTGTGGTCAATAAAAACTAATAAATACTACCATGAAACATCCAGAATTTAGATGCAGAAATGGGGTATTTGAGAAACACTAAATAAAATGATGTAGTGAACAGTCTAAGAACTGAGAACTCAAGGACGTCTGCCAGCTGCAAATATTAATGTCCAACACTAATAAAGTCAGGGCTTCTGAGAAGCAAAATTCTGCTTGAGGAACACAGTACAGCCACCCACCTCCACTTTTTCTCCATTTGAGATATCTTTTCTGACCTCCAGGGCAGCAGCACTCTTTCCATTCCTGTTAATTGACTGGACCTTTCATCTCTACATTACCTGCTCTGGCAGCCATCTGCACAGTGTTCTACCATTTTCCCCAAATTACTTCTTTTCAAATTTCATCTGGTCTTTGTGCAAATCTCTAGGACTTAGTTGTCTGCTGGATGATAGTAGATAGCAAGGGGGTGAATATGGGCTTTCATCCTAGCAAAGTGTTTTATTACATCTAAGTAGCAATGCCTCAACTCAGTACAAATGCATAGACTTCCATGAAGTACCCTTAATGTGTTCACTAATCCTGGAAATTTCAAGCAAAGTATCTCACTGTGTAGAGGAGCAACTTTAGGTTATACAGGGTTTTCAGCATACTTAATATTATAAAAGCAGTTGCTAATTCTATCTACACTCTTGAAGGAAGGTCATTTATTAACAAGAAAAATCAGGGTCTCAGGGAAAAGTTTCTACCTTACTTCAAAAGAATATACTGGTGACTAAGACAACTTCATCCTCCATACCCAACCATGCAAGAGGAACCTCTTTGATCCTGACCCAACTCCTTGATATCCTAGGTAATGCAAATAAAGTTGGCCTTCCACGACGCACAGGTTGATTATCTGCAAAGCTAGTTTTTACCTTCTTATTTTGACACGGTCATTTATTTTGTCTATTGAAGCCCTCTAAAAGCATTACTGTTGCTTCTATTTACTCATATCCCCTGCAAGCAATAATGATAATTTCTAGCATTTGTTTGGCATTTCATGGTTTTGAAACATTTTCACATGCATTACCTTATTTGATGTAGCTTCTAACTAATCCAAAGTTGGAAGGAAAGTCTTTGAAATAATATTTTGCCATCAATTTTTTTCCCTGAGAAGATATATGCTAACATGATGGAAGCTGATTAAGAAACAAAACAAAGCCAAATCTGTATGAGATTGCACTGATCTTGGGCACAAGTCTGAGTAGACAGCCCTGAGTGTGCCAGTGACTGTCCCAACAGATGAGGAAGAGGGAGGAAATGAACAGATGGATGCTCAGAAATCGCCACTTCCTCATAGAACTGTCTTATTGTTGGGCTCAAGGACTAGATCAAAGCCACACTGGAAAGTGGGTTTAAGCCCTTGTTTTTGTGGTCAGTTGACTTTCAACAAAAGTAACAAAGCACATCAATGAAGATAGGATAGTCTTTTCAACAAACGGTGCTGGGACAAATGGATATCCACATGTCAAAACATGAACTCAGACCCTACTTCACGCCACACACAAATACAATCTCAAAATGGATCAGAGACCTGAATGTATGAGCTAAAACTATACAACTTTTAGAAGAAAACATAGGATAAAATATTCAGTCTTGGGTTAGATAGAGCTTTCTTAGATATGACAATAAAAGCAGGATACATAAAAGAAAAAAACAATAAATTAAACTTGTGTGCATCAAAAGATATCATTAAGAAAATAAAACGACAAATCATAAACTGGGAGAAAATATCTGCAAATCATATCTGATTTAAAAGTCTTATGTTAAGAATATCTAATGAACCCTTACAAATCCATATACAGATCTTTCTTGACTTACAATGGGTTTACATCCCAATAAGCACATTGAAAGCTGAAAATGGGGCTTCCCAGGTGGTGCTAGTGGTACAGAACCTGCCTGCCATTGCAGGACAGGAAAGAGATGCAGGTTCGATTCCTGAATTGGGAAGATCCCCTGGAGGAGGGCATGACTCCAAGATTCTTGCCTGAAGAATCCCATGGACAGAGGAGCCTGGTGGGCTACAGTCCATGGGGTCAAAGAGTCAGACATGACTGGGGCAACTTAGCACGCATGCATGCAAGCTGAAAATATCATAAGTTGAAATGCATGTAATACAGCTAACCTACTGGACATCACAGCTTATCCTGGCCTACTTTAAATGTGCTCACAATGCTTAAATTAGCCTGCAGTTGGGCAAAATCATCTAACATAAATTCTATTTCATAATAAAGTATTAAATATTTCATTCAATTTATTAAATACTCCACTGAAAGTGAATAATAGAATTGTGGTATTGGTTGTTCACTCTCATGAGCTCATGAGTGACGGAGTTGTGGCATCATAGGAGCATAATTAGTGATAGGTACTGCCTATTACTACCTGAAAAAGATCAAAATTCAATGTATGATTTTTACTGAATGTACACCATTTTTGCAGCATAGTAAAGTCAAAAAATTGTTAAGTCTGACCATGGTAAGTTGGGGACTATCTGCATAAGACACACAACCCAATCATAAAATAGGTAAAAGATTTGAATGGACATTTTACCAAAGAAGATAAACAAATGGCTAACAGTATATAAAAAGATAGTCAACACCATTAGTCATTAAGGAAGTGCAAATCAAAACCATAATGAGATGCCATTTCACACCCATAAGAACTGCTATGATTTAAAAAGAAGAAATAATAAAAAATATTGTTGAAGATAAATAGAAGCCTTAAATGTAACTGATGGAATAGAACAAAATGGAATAGATCCTTTGGAAAACACTTTGACTAGGTCTTAAAAGTAAAACTTTAATTTACTACATGGCCCAGCAATTCCACCCCAGGATATCTACACAAGAGAATTAGAATTATATATCCACACAAAGACATAATGTTCATAATAGGGTCATCATAATAGACAAAATGGAAATAAACCTTTTGTCCACCAATGGTGAATGGATTAAATGGACTGTGAGATATAGATGACCCTTGAAAAACACACCACTTATACGCAATTTTTTTTTTCAATAAATTTACCACTGTGTTTACTCTTCAAGCTTGGTTGAATCTGAGGATACGGAATCCACGGATTAAAAGGGATTACTCTGGGACTTGAGCATCTGTGGATTTTGGTCTCCACAGTGGGTCCTGAAGCCAAACCACCCTGGATTAAGGGACTGTGTCCATATGATAGAATTCTATTCAGCAATAAAAATGAATGTAGTTCTGATAAATTCTATAACATAAACTTCAAAAAACATTATAAGTAAAACAAGATAGATGGAAAGGCCCTATATTATGACTCTATTCATATGAAATGTTGGAAACAAGAAAATCTTCAGAAATAGAAAATATTTCTATTCTAAGACACTTTCACTGCCTTGCCTGAGGCTAAGACAGAGGGAAGGATTTGAAAATGGGGTGGGGATTAACTGCAAATAGATATGAGGCATCTAATTGAGGCAATAAACATTTTCTCACAGTGGATTATGGTGATCATTGCTCAGTGAATTTACTAAAAAGCATTACATAGGTAAATTTATATTGTAAATTATATCTCAATAAAGTTGCTTAAAATTTAGGAGTTAACAATCAAAAAGAAAGGCCATAAGAAAATACTCAAGGAGATAATAGTTGAAAACTTCCCTAAAATGGGGAAGGGAATAGCCACCCAAGTCCAAGAAACCCAGAGAGTCCCAAACAGGATAAACCCAAGGTGAAACACCCCAGTTCAGTTCAGTTCAGTTGTTCATCGTGTCCAACTCTTTGCAGCCCCATGAACCACAACACGCCAGGCCTTCCTGTCCATCACCAACTACCGTATTTACTCAAACTCATGTCCATTGAGTCGATGATGCCATCCAACCATCTCGTCCTCTGCCATCCCCTTCTCCTCTTGCCCTCAATCTTTCCCAGCATCAGGGTCTTTTCCAGTGAGTCAGCTCTTCGCATCAGATGGCCAAAGTATTGGAGTTTCAGCTTCAACATCAGTCCTTCCAATGAACACCCAGGACTGATCTCCTTCAGGATGGACTGGTTGGATCTCCCTACAGTCCAATGGACTCTCAAGAGTCTTCTCCAACACGACAGTTCAAAAGCATCAATTCTTCCTCACTCAGCTTTCATCACAGTCCAACTCTCACATCCATACATGACCACTGGAAAAACCGTAGCCTTGACTAGATGGAACTTTGTTGGCAAAGTAATGTCTCTGCTTTTTAATATGCTATCTAGGTTGGTAATAACTTTCCTTCCAAGGAGTAAGCATCTTTTAATTTCATGACTGCAGCCACCATCTGCAGTGATTTTGGAGCCCAGAAAAATAAAGTCTCACACTGTTTCCACTGTTTCCCCATCTATTTGCCAAGAAGTGATGGGACCAGATGCCATGATCTTCGTTTTCTGAATGTTAAGTTTTAAGCCAGCTTTTTCATCCTCCTCTGTCACTTTCATCAAGAGGCTCTTTAGTTCTTCTTCACTTTCTGCCATAAAGGTAGTGTCATCTGCATATCTGAGGTTATTGATATTTCTCCTGGCAATCTTGATTCCAATTTGTGCTTCCTCCAGCCCAGCGTTTCTCATGATGTACTCTGCATTTAAGTTAAATAAGCAGGGTGACAATATACAACCTTGACATACTCATTTTCCTATTTGGAACCAGTCTGTTGTTCCATGTCCAGTTCTAACTGTTGCTTCCTGACCTGCATACAGGTTTCTCAAGAGGTAGGTAAGGTGGTCTGGTATTCCCATCTCTTTCAGAATTTTCCACAGTTTATTGTGATCCACACAGTGAAAGCCTTTGGCATAGTCAATAAAGCAGAAATAGATGTTTTTCTGGAACTCTCTTGCTTTTTTGATGATCCAGCAGATGGTGGCAATTTGATCTCTGGTTCCTCTTCCTTTTCTAAAACCAGCTTGAAGATCTGGAAGTTCATGGTTCACGTATTGCTGAAGCCTGTCTTGGAGAATTTTAAGCATTACTTTACTAGCATGTGAGATGAGTGTTATTTTGTGGTAGTCTGAATATTCTTTGGCATTGCCTTTCTTTGGGGCTGGAATGAAAACTGACCTTTTCCAGTCCTGTGGCCACTGCTGAGCCTTCCAAATTTCCTGGCATATTGAGTGCAGCACTTTCACAGCATCATCTTTCAGGATTTGAAATAGCTCAACTGGAATTCCATCACCTCCATTAGCTTTGTTCATAGTGATGCTTCCTAAGGCCCACTTGACTTCACATTCCAGGATGTCTGGCTCTAGGTAAGTGCTAACACCATCGTGATTATCTGGGCCCTGAAGATCTTTTTTGTGTACAGTTCTTCTGTGTATTCTTGCCACCTCTTCTTAATATCTTCTGCTTCTGTTAGGTCCCTACTGAGAGAGTCATTTCCTAGGCAGGTTGATAAGAAGTCTAGGGGTCCCCAAGGAGAGAGAGATCTGGAATATTCAAGGAGGAAGAAAGGACAAACTTTTTACTTTTTCCCTCTACATTCCTTAGGATTATATAACAATAATGTATCCTGCCTGAGGACAGTCTTTGGATTTAACCTTCTGGCTAATTCTGTTATCTTAAAATGTAAATTATGGGAGTAGGTCTGGTGAGGTCTTTACAACCTCCAGACATTCTTTGGATTCATTGGAGAGTATATAACTCCATTGCTAACACTAGCAAGCGGGTACTCTTTCTACCCCCTTCTGATGTCTATGTCAGAAGCTTTCTCTATCTCCTTTATACTTTGATAAAACTTTATTGCACAAAAGCTCTGAGTGACCCAGCCTTGTCTCTGGCCCCAGATTGAATTCTTCTCCTCCGGAGGCCAAGAAACCCGGTGTCTTTGCGTGATTCAGAAACAACCTTTCATCTTGGGGGCTCATCCAGGATCCTTCAGGACAAGGTAAGGATGCTTGGAGCTCTAGTTCTTTTTTCTCCTAGCAAACACGTTTTCCGCTGTACTTTACTAACTCTACTGTGTGGTTGTGTGAATGAATGAAATGTCCTGCGCGAAGCAAGTGAGGAACTCTCCTCTGCGGTTCCGCGGTGACCTCATACGGCTTATGGCAGAAACCTGTCGGGGGTTTATACCAACCTGCCAATGCCAAGAGGCACCCAACGTCTCCTTCAGGAACCGACCAGAAATGGGCAAAGCGTGTGGACCGAACTCTCCTTTCTCGGTCAAACTTTTCGGTCTCTTTGACCATTTCATAACTCTTTGGGAATTAGAAGTACAACCCGATCTATCGGATCATAGACTTCCAAGGGACTTATAATCTATGTTGCTAATGTGTACTGTGGCTTAGGTTCCCAAACTTGGATTGGAAGTCAGGAAGCACCTAACCTCGCTAGGCATGGAAAGTTTGGAAACTAGATGGAGTTCTAGCTCCAAAAGCATCTCTGAGGTTAAAGGTTACTCAGATTGGAACTACAAGGGATATTTTTCTTCGTTTGGTAACGCTCTTAGTGGATAAGAGGAGGCTCATACTGGTGTGGTGACGCTTGGAAGAAACATCTCAGTTTCATGTTTGTATCGGTCTTACTGTGGTCGGAATATACTCAGGGTCGTGCACAGGCACTCAGGTGACTAACGTTTCCCCCAGCGGTTTAGCCTGGGAGGCATTCCGGAAGGTTACTCTGATTGCACCCTGGGTGGCATCAGAGGCAAGCGAGGTTTTAAAGGTGAGGAGCTGGACGTCAGCCAGGGATGCCATCAGGTCTACCCCTGGTGCATCCCCACCCCGTCTCGGTGGTAGAACCAGGAGGGACAAGTGTGACGCCTGCGTCGGTGAGGGACAGACTAAGTCTGACCAGGAAGGAAAAGCTTTTGGTGTAACGTCTGTCTACACCCCCATCTAGAGCAGGGAGGGACGCCTCCAGTAGAAAAATGGCTCTGGTCTCTTTTTTCTCTCTTACAGATGGGAGCTAACAATTCCAGCCTCACTCCTTTGAACTGTATCCTGAAAAACTGAGATAGATTTGATCCCCAGGGCTTAAAGAAGACACACCTGGTCTTCCTATGTGATACTGCATGGCCACGGTACCCACTGGAGGATGGCAAACGGTGGCCAGTTGGAGGGTCTCTTACGTATAATACTGTTTTATAATTAGACCGGTTCTGTAGAAAACAAGGGAAATGGGTGGAAGTAGCATATGTGTTGCCCTTTTTCGCTCTGCTAAATATGCCAGACTTAGGTCCTAAGGGTATAGATTTGGATGTGAAACCTTCAGCTTCCCCCTGTCCTGCTACTTTGCCCCTGTACCCAGCGCTCCAAACTGAGGTTCCAACTGTTTTGGTCTCAGTGGAAACCCAAACTGAGATACAAACTGCCTCAGTCTCAGTGGAAACACAAACTGAGATTCTAACTGTCCACATAGAGGCCCAAACAACTCCTGTCTCAGTACGACTTCAGACTACTGTAGTTTCAATAGAAACTCAGACCATCGAAGTAAGAGATGAGATAGAAGACAGGAGACAAAGAGATAAAGAAAAGCAGGTTTCTCCAATCTATCCCTGGGATATGTGCAGAGCAGCAAGAGAGACTGAGGAACAGCCACTTAAGCTGTTGCCTCTTCATGAAGTACCCACCGGGAGAAATTATCAGTCTATGAGAGTTAATAACCCTTTTTCTTATCAAGAAATACAAAGAATCAAGGAGGGTCTGGGAGACAATTTAGAGGACCCAGAAAATATATTAAAGCTTTTAAAGGCGTTACTCTGCTTTATGACCTTACTTGGAAGGATGTGATGTACATCTTGGGACAAATGCTGACTCCCGACTCAAAGACTCGAGTTTTGGAAAAAGCGGTTGCTTATGGAGATGAATGGCTTGGTAATGAGTCAATAAGAAAGAGTGAGGACAAGATAACCGCCCTCCCCACTGGGAATCAAGTGGTCCCAATTACAGAACCAGACTGGGGCTACAGCACAGCGAAAGGAAGATGGGATCAGAGTCATTTTGTCAGATGTATTCTTGAAGGACTCAGGCAGGTGCGTTCTAAGCCTTTAAACTATGGCAAACTGGCAGACATAGAACAGGAGGAGAAGGAAGCTCCTGGTAAATTCCTAGATAGACTGAGAGAAGCCCTTCGCTGATTCACTGAGATTGATCCCAAAAGTGAAGAGGGAAGAGTGATCTTAAAAGATAGATTTCTCACTCAGTCGGCTCCAGGTATTCGCCATAAGTTATCAAAATGGGTGTATGGACCAAATCAGTCTTTAGATAATCTGTTACAACTGGCTCAGACAGTCTATTATAGAAGGGAATATGAGGAAAGAAAGGCAGAGAAAGACAAAGGAACAGGCGGAAGCCTTCGCAATGGCTATGAGAACCGTTCTTAAACAGCCTGAGAGAAATGCCCAGAGGGACCCAGGTGAAAAGGGATGGGCTTGCTGTTACTGTGGAAAGGTGGGGCACCTCAAGCGGGATTGCCCTCAGGCATCTAAGCTGCCCCCGGCTCCATGTCCGGTCTGCAAAGGACCACACTGGAAGAGCGACTGCCCCCAGAGATGTAGGTTTTAGGGGTCGGACTCTCAAGACAATCAGGACTGAAGGTGCCCGGGGGTCCCCACACAAGCTCCTGTCCTGATTACATCTAAGGAACCCCGGGTATTGATAACTGTGGGAGGCAAATCTGTCGATTTCCTTTTAGATACAGGGGCAACTTACTCCGTTCTTACTGAAGCCCCTGGCCCACTTTCTTCCTGATCCACTTCCATAATGGGACTGTCTGGATGAGCCAAAAGATATTATTTCAGTTATTCTTTCTCTTGCAACTGGGATTCTGTGCTATTTTCACACGAGTTCCTGATCATGCCAGAAACACCCTCACCCCTTTTGGGGAGGGATATACTGAGCAAGGTCCATGCCTCTGTTTTCATGAATATGGAGCCCTCCCTTTCTCTCCTTTTAGCTGAACAAAATAGAAATCCTAGAGTATGGGCTGATGGAAAATCTGTGGGTCAAGCACAAAATGCTATTCCTGTAGATTTCAAGCTCAAAGACCCGCACTTATTCCCACATAAGAAGCAGTGTCCACTGAAACCCGAGGTTAAGGAAGGGTTAAAACCCATCATTCAGAATTTAAAGAAGCAGGGACTATTAGTTCCCTGTAACAGTCCAAGCAATACTCCTATTTTGGGTATAAAGAAATCAAATGGTAAATGGAGACTAGTTCAAGATTTATGAATAATGAATGAGGCTGTAGTTCCTTTACACCCCATGATGCCTAATCCTTTACTCTATTGTCTAAAATTCCTGAACGAGCCAAATATTTCTCAGTAATTGATTTGAAAGATGCCTTCTATTCAATGCCTTTGGCAGAGGAAAGTCAATTTCTATTTGCCTTTGAAGACCCCACGCAGCCAGCTTCTCAGTTAACCTGGACAGTTTTGCCCCAGGGATTTCGTGACAGTCCTCACTTATTTGGGCAAAGTTTTGTCACGGGATCTACAAAACTTTAATAGCTCTGAAGCGGTAGTGTTACAATATGTAGATGATATTTTGCTCTGTGCTGAGACAGAGGAAGCATGTTCACAAGCCTCAGAAGATTTCTTAAACTTTCTGGCAGGCTGCGGTTACAAGGCATCAAAAGAAAAGGCTCAGCTTTGTCAACAATCTGTTAGATATCTGGGCCTAATCATATCAGAAGGGACTAGGGCCATAGGACCTGAGAGAATTAAACCTATACTAAACCATCCCCTACCTATGACTTTAAGGCAATTGAGAGGATTTTTGGGAATCACAGGCTACTGTCCTATTTGGATTCCAGGTTATGGGGAACTTGCCCAGCCTTTATATAAACTTATAGCTGAAACTCAGCTCTCAGCTTTTCAACAGGCATTAACAGAACTCCGGGAGATGACTCCTGACCCAGCCTTTGAGTCAAGCAAGCCTCTATTTGAGCCAGGAACCGAGGTCCTCATAAAAACATTGGGGTCTGGGGGCCCATCCCTTGAGCCCCTCTGGGAAGGCCCTTACCAGGTTATTCTTTCTTCACCCACAGCTGTGAAAGTACCAGGAATTGATTTGTGGGTACATCACACTCGAGTTAAGAGGTGGCACCCTGACCAGAACTAAGTGATGTCATTTTATGTCTTTACTTTCTATGCTCTGACTTTGTACTTTTCAGATGGGCCTGATAATCTGTGTGAGCCTACTTATGCTGACTCCAAAAATCCTGAGTCTGCTATTTGATTCTCAAGACAATGCCTTCCTGTCCTGGGCTCACTCCTATGCTGCATTCCACAATCAGTCTAACTGCTGGGCCTGTGGACCACTCCCTTCTTCATCCATGGAAGGCTTCCCATGGTGAACATCTCCACTTCAAGGAAAGGACTTTCTCCAAGTCTGCAAATACCGTCAACAATCGCATGTGATGCCTCTTCTTAAACTGATGACATCTAACAATCCTAAAATGGACTGGTGCAACACTTTGTACTTTAAATGGACATAATGTGACTTTTCATTTTGATTTTAACTTGGATTTGTTTCTAGTCACATGAAGGCTTTCAAGTTACCAATGGTTGTCCAAGCTCCTATGAGTGCCACAGCCTCCCCCAACAACTATTACTTGGGGTTCCTGGATCAGAGACCCTAAATATGAGGGTTAGGAGAATGTGTTGCCTCAACAATTTAGGGACTATGCCCCTAAACAACAGGAAGTAGTTATGGAATGAAAACGACACCCCATTCCTTGGCAACATAATTCTCCTAAAAGAAAAGGGTGGAATGAGAGTCATTTCCTAGGCAGGTTGATAAAAAGTCTAGGGGTCCCCAAGGAGACAGAGATCTGGAATATTCAAGGAGGAAGAAAGGACAAATTTTTTACTTTTTCCCTCTACATTCCTTAGGATTATATAACAATAATGTATCCTGCCTGAGGACAGTCTTTGGATTAAACCTTCTGGCTAGTTCTGTTATCTTAAAGTGTAAATTATGGGACTAGGTCTGGTGAGGTCTTTACAACCTTCAGACATTCTTTGGATTCATTGGAGAGTATATAACTCCATTGCTAACACTAGCAAGGAGATACTCTTTCTACCCTCTTCTGATGTCTATGTCAGAAGCTTTCTCTATCTCCTTTATACTTTAATAAAACTTTATTGCACAAAAGCTCTGAGTGATCCAGCCTTGTCTCTGGCCCCAGATTGAATTCTTCTCCTCTGGAGGCCAAGAACCCCGGTGTCTTTGTGTGATTCAGAAACAACCTTTCACTACCATTTCTGTCCTTTATTGAGCCCATCTTTGCATGAAATGTTCCCTTGGTATCTCTAATTTTCTTGAAGTGATCTCTAGTCTTTCCCAACACCCAAAGACACATATTAATCAAATTAATGAAGATAAAACACAAAAAGCAAATATTAAAAGCAGCAAGGGAAAAGCAACAAATAACACACAAGGGGATTCCCATAGGGATAACAGCTGATTTTTCAGTAGAAACTCTTCACACCAGAAGGGAATGGCAGGACATACTTAAAGTGATGAAAGAGAAAAACCTACAACCCATATTACTATACCCAGCAAGGATCTCATTCAGATATGAAGGAGAAATAAAAAGCTTTACAGACAAGGAAAATCTGAGAGAATTCAGCACCACCAAACCAGCTCTTCAACAAATGTTAAAGGAACTTCTCTAAACAGGAAACACAGAAAGGTTGTATAAACGCGAACTCAAAACAACATTGAATATACTTATCAATAATTACCTTAAATGTAAATGGGTTGAATGCCACAACCAAAAGACAAAGACCGGCTGAATGGATACAAAACAAGACCCCTATATATGCTGTCTGCAAGAGACCCACCTCAAACCAAGGGACACATACAGACTGAAAGTGAAGGGCTGGAAAAAGACACTTCATTCAAATGGAGACCAAAGGAAAGCAGGAGTAGCAATACTCATACCAGATAAAATAGACTTTGAAATAAAGGAATTAACAGCCAAATCTCCATTTTCCATCTTTATTTAAGAGAACAATTGTACGATATCCCAAACTCTAGATTACCCAAGGAAACTTGTCGTTGCTTTTTGCTTTAAAGCAAACTTTTTCAATATAACTGAATTTGAATTTGCTCTGCTGCTGCTGCTGCTGCTGCTAAGTCACTTCAGTCATGTCTGACTCTGTGTGACCCCATAGAAGGCAGCCCACCAGGCAAGAACACTGGAGTGGGTTACCATTTCCTTCTCCAATGCAAGAAAGTGAAAAGTGAAAGTGAAGTCACTCAGTCATGTCTGACTTTTAGTGACCCCATGGACTGCAGCCTACTAGGCTTCTCCTTCCATGGGATTTTCCAGGCAAGAGTACTGGAGTGGGGTGCCATTGCCTTCTCCGTGAATTTGCTCTAGATTCAGTTAATTCGTTTCCAACAAAATCACAATGGAAAGTATACCTCATTCAAGAAGGATCTGGAGTTAACCCTGTTTCCTTTATCTTTTTCTTCTCTGCTCAATTATTTTCTACTCCCAACTATAGGAAGATCTCATTTTATTGGATTCTGCTTTAATGCACTTCCCAGATACTGTGTTTTTCACAAATTGAAAACTTTTGGTAACCCTCTATCAAGCAAGTCCATCAGCACCACTTTTCCAACAGCATCTGCTCACTTTGTGTCTCTGCGCCACATTTGATAAGTCTCAACATATTTCAAGCTTTTTCATTATTATTACATTTGTTATAGGATCTGCGATCAGTGATCTCGGTGTTACTATTATAATTATTTTGGGCTGCCATTATCTTAGATGAACTGTGTTCATCACCAAACACAGTTGCTAAATGTTGTGTGTGTTCTGACTGCTCCAACGACAAGCCATTCCCCCATCTCTCTTCTTCTCCTTGGGCCTCTCTATTCCCTGAGACACAATATTACATTTAGGCCAATTAATAAACCTACAGAGGCTCTGAAGTGTTCCAGTGACAGGAAGAATTGCAACATGCCTCACATTTAATCAAAAGTTAGGAATGATTAAGCTTATTGAAGAAGGCATGTTGAAAGCCAAGACAGGCTGGAAGTTAAGCCTCTTGCATCAAACAATTAAATACGTTTTGAATGAAAATTTCTTGAAGGAAATTAGAAGTGCTACTCTAGTGAACACACAAGTAAGAAAAGAAAACTATTGCTGATGTGGAGAAAGTTTTAGTGCTCTAAATAGATCAAACCAGCTAAAACACTCCCTTCAACCATAGTGAAATCTGCAGCAAGGCCCTAACTCTCAATTCTAGGAAGGTTGAGAGAAATGAGGGAGCTACAGAAGCAAAAATCTGAAGCTAGCAGAGGTTGATCCATGAGGTTTCGAGAAAGAAGCTGCCTTCATAACATAGAAGTGCAAAAGAGGTGAAGCAGTATATGGTGCTCTGTAGACGCTACAGCAAGTTATCCAGAAGATCTAGTTAAGAGGATGAGTGAAGGTGACTATACTAAACAGATTTTCAGTGTAGACAAAACAGCCTTGTATTAGGGAAGATACTATCTGGGATATTTGTAGCTTGAGAGTCGAAGTCAGTGCCTGGCTTCAAAGTTTCAAAGTATTTGCTGATTCTCTTAGGGGCTAAGGCAGCTGGTGACTTTAAGTTGAAGCCAATGGCCATTTGACATTCTGAAAGTCCTAGGGTCTTTAAGAATTATGCTAAATCTACTCTGTCAAGGCTCTATAAATGGATAACAAAGCCTGATGACATCACATCTGTTTACAGCATGGTTTATGGAATATTTAAGTCCACTGTTGAGGCCTACTTCTCAGAAAAAAAGATTACTTTCAATATATTACTGCTCACTGAAAATGCTCGTGGGTACCCAAGAGTCCTGATGGAGATGTACAACGAGCTTAATGTTGTTTTCTTGCCTGCTAACACAACATTCTGTTGGGTCAGGGGCGCATGGATCAGGGACTCGTTTCAACTTTCAAGTCTTATTATTTAAGAAATATATTTCATAAGCCTATAGCTGTCAGAGATAGTGATTCCTCTGATGAATCTGGGCAAAAACGCCTAAAGGACCTACCATTCTAGACATCGTTATGAACACAGCAGTAAAGGCAGGCACACACATTTTTTGGTTTCCCAGTACATGTGGTGTAACATAACTTTTATATGCACTGGGAAATCAAAATGTTTGTGTGCCTGCCTTTATTGTGGCGGTCTGGAACTGAGTATTTCAGAGGTAAGTCTGTGTAAAGAGTGGTTTCTCAAACACACCAAGCAAAGAGAATCTATTAACTTGCAGTTTCTTCGAGCAGAGACACTTAGATGTCTGCGGTTCAAAGTTGAAGCAACGTGACATGTTCAGAAATTTCACAGGCCTGGGAGATATTTATCCTAGTTTCAGTTTTCTCATGAACCCTGGGGCTATGGAGCTATCTCATTTATACTTTTATCTAATGATACATCCCCTCATCTGTGAACTAGAATATATCAATTCTTCTCTAGGCAGGGATAGATGTATTGCCTGAGGTATAAAAATCTGTGTGTTCTAAGAGCTGTTAATAGATGGAATCAATTACTTTATATATAACTATATATTAGAATACATTAGGTTATATGCACACACCCCACACACTACTATCTTAAATGTCTGTGGATATTTTTGTGATTTGTAAAACAGAAGATTAGAATGTTATTGAATTCACTGCAGATTTATGCTTTTTATTTTTTCAATTAATAGTTTCATGTTTGTGTGAGATGGTCATTTATATATAATTTCTGATGCCCTGAAAATTGGAACCACTAAATATTTCTGAAGTCATTTTCATCTATAGTCCATGCCTTTAGACTTCTCTGATATATTAAACTGAGTAAAGGAGACGTGATATTAACAAAGCTTACAATTAAGTGCAGTATTCTCGAAGTATGTGACATTATGCCAGTAGAGGAGTTTCTAGTTTGAACTTCTTTCATTACTGGACAAACAATGAAATAGTTTATAGTATCTAGTTGGGATATTCAAACCAAAGAGGCAACTGGCTGATTAGAACATTAAAATTTCCACCAGGAAATAAAGAGAGTGTTCTAATCAGTGTGGCAGGCAGAATTCTTCCAAGATCCCTATCCCCGGGGGCACCTGTTGTGTATAATCCCTCTCCCGTAAGAGTGCATGGGCCCTGTGACTATGACAGGATATCATTCTCTGATTATTTATGTTATCTGGCAAGAGTGAAGGAATTCCATAGATATAATTAAGGTCCCTAATTATATGACTAACTTCATCATACGGGAGATTATTCTGAACCTGACTACCCAGGTAAGTGCCTTAAACAAGGGTGTTCAGGTCAGAAAACGAGAAAGTCATCAGAAACACTGTTCCGCTGGCTCTGAAGACACAAACGGCCATGGTGTGAAGGTCACCTGGCAATAACGTTTGAGTCCTCCAGGCATTGAGGGTCCTACTCCTGTAAGGACTGAATCTGGCTTCAGCTGTGAACTTGAACTTGACCTTAGCTCTGTCCGACATCTTGATTTCAGCCAGGTGAGAACTTCAGCAGAGCACCCAGTTAACCCCACATCTGGGCTTCTGACCCATGGAAATGATGTGATACATTCATGCTATTTTAAGGCACTAAATTCATGGTAATTTGTTAGAGAACGACAGAAAGTGACTGCAGTCAGATGTGGCGGAACAGAAGGAAGAATGGTGTTCCTGGAGGAAGCCCAGCCCGATGCCACGCCCCGCCAACCCACTGGCCCCCGTGCCCTGTCAGAAGCCCTGGCTCACCGAGGCTCCTTCAGTGGCCAACCATGGACTTCACTGAATAAGGCCTGAATTCTCAGGGGAGCAGCTCTTAGTGATGCATGGTGGGGAGCTGGCGTAGGGGGTGTGAAGACTGGAGATAAAAGTATTCCTGCCTCCCTGTGACAGAGCCCTGTCTGCCTTTGTTTACCTGGATCTCACTCCCCTCCCCTCCAGAAAAACCTCCCTCTACATGACTGTCCAAAGGAACAAACACCCGTTTGCACCTTACAGCGTGTGTGTGCTCACTCAGTCGTGTCCGACTCTCTGCAACCTCACAGACTGTAGCCCACCAAGCTCTTCTGTCCATGGGCTTCTCCAGGCAAGAATACTGGAGTGAGTCGCCATGCCCTCCTCCAGGGAATCCTCCTGACCCAGGGATCAAACTTAAGTCTCTTGTGTCTCCTGCATTAGCAGGCAGATTCTTTTACTGCTGAGCCGCCAGGGAAGCCCCACCCCTTAAAGCAGCAAAACTTAAAAGAGCAAACTTGGGGCTTATTCCTGGAAGAACTGAGTTTTCTATGTTGACTTAGTTACTTCACTGTAGAAAGACCAGCAACCAGCAACCCGAAATAACTAAAAATGAAAAAAGTTTCTGCTTGAGCAGACATCCTGATTCTGTGATAATATCTCCACCCCCTTCAGCCTCACTCCACGATTATCTCCCTAAAGGTCATAGGCAAGGCTTATGCCAGTGGCTCTGAAGAAACTCAGCCCAATTACAGCTTCTGACCCATCGCCTGACCCAAACAGCCATACCTCCCATCCTTTCCCTGGTCCCTCATAGCCCCCAGCCATGCTGGCCGGGACAGCCTTGCAGGGGTGACAAGCTTATCCTGAAGGATGAATGCAGTGCTCTGGCTGCTGGCCCATTTAGGCATAATTATCCCGCCTGGGATTCTGCCCATGATATTATAACGAATGGCTTTGGAAGAAAAGATCAAACAGTGGGGAAAGCCTCAAGAGGAAGAATACATCTGTTAAGAACTCCCACCGAAAATGTTATAAAGCGTTTTTGTTTACTAAATCTTTCAAGTCTGAAACTGGTTCAAGGACAATTTAGCTGCCTTGTTTTAAGGGAAGAGAGAGAGTGGGAAAGACAAGGTCAGAGTGCGGGGCAGTGTAAGAGGTTGGAAAGCAGACTTAAGAAGTCACCAAAACTAACTGAAAACTAATACGCACATACCCAGAAAGTCATTTGAAATTAAAGGTGCTTTTGTGCAACATATATATCTAAAACATGCTTTCAAATGTTATAAATACATACCTGTGAGATGGCCTTTTTGTGTATGCATTTAACAAAAAAGGTTTCAACGATGCATGCAAGTATTCTCAGTCACTTCAGACGTGTCTGATTGTCTGTGACCCCACGGACTGTAGCCCGCCAGGCTCCTCTGTCCATGGGATTCTCCAGGCAAGAATACTGGAGTGGGTTGCCATGCCCGCCTCCAGGGGATCTTCCCACCCAGGGAT
Source organism: Cervus canadensis (assembly GCF_019320065.1). Taxonomy (NCBI): domain Eukaryota; kingdom Metazoa; phylum Chordata; class Mammalia; order Artiodactyla; family Cervidae; genus Cervus; species Cervus canadensis. The sequence continues at coordinate 15,557,291 of NC_057395.1, read as the reverse complement.
CAAGCCCATGTCTCCCGTACTGCAGGTAGATTCTGTACTGCTGAGTCACTGGGGAAGCCCTCAATAATGCATAGTGCCGCTTTATACACAATTTACAATTGTTTCTAAAGGTATTAATTATTGACTCTGTACCTAATTGCAAGAGATTCAAACCAACAAGATTAAAATTTTGTTGCTGTATGTCTTTGGAGTTGTCTCTGCCCTCTAGCAAATGCTCTGTAATTTTCAGCAGTTACTAGACCTTTGGGTGGTCCACTGTGATCCTATAAAATAAAATACCTATTAGAATAAGTTGGGGAAAAAAGCCTGAAAGCTCACAAGGTTTGGGGGTTACAGATTGGACACCTATCATATTATCTATATTATATATAACCGTAGGTTAATGCTGAGTTTTATTCCTCTAAATCAGCAGTCCTCAAATTTTTTTGGTACCAGGGACCAGCTTCATGAAAGACAATTTCCACGGACGGGGGTGGGGATGGGGTGGGTGGGGGGTATGGTTTCTGGATGATTCAAGCACATTACATTCATTGTGTTCTTTATTTCTAATCTAACACTACACTGCCACTGATCTGACAGAAGGGACCAGTCTGTGGCCCAGAAGTTGGGGACCCCTGCTCTAAATGTTTGAGATGATGGTTACACAGGATACAGTTGTCTACTCTATGACTATTCTGCAGCCATCTGATGCGTATTTGCTAAAACTGAGAAATCAGACTGGAATTTGTAGGAAGTAAAACGACCTCACAAACCCACAGCCAGGATGCCTGGATCCTACAATGCCCTCCGGAAGCCACACCATGCTCTCCTCTGGGTTCCTCCCCCTCACGCTGCTCTTCCTCATTCCCCTTCTTTCTGTACAAAACGAGAAATAGCCGTAGAGAACCCACAAAAGCCCAGGAAACGACAGAGGGTGACAGGCTCGGGGCAGGAAGGAGTAGGGAGGCTGCCACAGAGCTGCAAATAGGTCTCTTTCTTGAATTTGCACAGAACGTCCTCTGAATGAGCATGCTGTGCCCTGCCCTCTGCCTTCTCACGGACTGTTAATGCCATCAGGAAAAGTGCACACCAAAGATTTTAGGACAGGGAAGGACTCAGGGAAATTTACTAGAAATAAGCAGCCCTGCATTTGGCGGGGGTGGTGGTGTTGAGTCACTAAGTCATGTCCAACTCTTGCGACCCCGTGGACTGCAGCCCTCCAGGCTCCGCTCTCCATGGGATTTCCCAGGCAAGAGTACTGGAGTGGGTTGCCGTTTCCTTCTCCGGGGCATCTTCCCAGCCCAGGGACTGAACCCACGGCTCCGGTTTGGCAGGCGGATTCTACACTCAGCCACCTGGGCAGCCCCTGCGTTTGGAGGAATATAGTGAGTTCCTGATTGCCTGCACCAGCGGTGGAGGCAGTGAGGGGCGGGCCACAGCCCAGACGGGAATTCCTTGTAGACACGGTATAGATCTCAGCTGCCCTCACCTCCCTCTAAACTGCTGACTCACAGCTGCCAGGAGAAAAGCGTGAAATTCCTCTGATTTTCTCTGCATGGAGTGGAGAGGGCGAGCGCACAGGACGGACCGAGAGGGCCGCCGTTTCTCGGGGTCGCGGCGCAGAAGCTGAGGCTCGTGAGGCCGCCGTCTTCCCCGAGGCCCAGGCTCTGTGGGCCTGGCTGTGATTTGGTTTGTGAACAGGATGGAGTGGGTGGGGATTCGTGCTCCCTGGAAATCACCAGGGGCAAAACTATAGGGAGGACCTCCCTTCTCTGGACCCGGCCCTCCTCCCCACCCTCATCCTGGGTCTGAGAATTCTCCTGCTGGTCTTATGATCCGAAAATCTCAGGAGAGGTGGCACTCTCGCAAGCTTCGCTTATATTTTCAGAGAGGATTCTAAGGTCAGCATTTTGGTCAAAAGGTCCCACATCAGACACCGTACTGTCTTACACAGGGGAAACCTGTATGACACCGGAAGAACAGACTGCATGTTATTCCTACTCCCGTATCACCAACGCTACATCTTTTCTCTCTAAATGAGAGTCTTATTTTAATAACAAGCTTACCACAAAAGCCACCTCTAAAATTCATGCAACTCTTATTAGTCATTTTAAGTATTTTAAGCATTTTTTTTCCTTTTTAATACTCGGATGGTTGTATGCTATAGACCCCCAGGGGATACCAGATGCCTTCATTTTGAAAAATAAACTGAGGCAGGAAACACAACTATGCACAATTTTGTGTAATTCTACGTGTCTTGTAGTCAACTTCCTCATAAAAAGTACAGAGCCAGTGAGACTGATGGGGCAGGGGATAATAGAGACATTTGTTAAAAACTAACGGAAACATCACTCCTCAGTATTCCTACTATAGATAAATTAGTGAATTTTCTTCTAATTTTTTTATGAAATTATTTTTTAATCTATGGTTTTTAGTATTCATACAGGTGGCTCAGTGGTTAAAATCTGCCTGCCAGTGTAGGGAGATGCAGGAGATATGGGTCCAATCCCTGGGTTGGGATGATCCCCTGGAGAAGGTAATGGCAATCCACTCCAGTATTCTTGCCTGGAAAATTCCATGGACAGAAGAGCCTGGCGGGCTACAGTCCATGGGGTCACAAAGAGTTGGACATGACTGAGCAACTGAGCATGCATGCATGTACTGTTTGTACAACTTTGTATCTTTACATTTAAAAAAAATATTAAGAACACATACTTTCATGTCAACTGCTTATTCTAACAATAAAACATCTTCATGAAGGAACATGCCTTCATTTGCTAAATGATTTCCCTAATTTTCAACCTTTAGATGGTTTCTAGTGCCACTTTAATATTATAATAAGTACTGTGTTCAAATCTTTATACTTTTTTTTTGCTTAAAAAACTGGTTTAATTCAACCAATGTCTAAAGACTATTTTTAAATTCAGCTTTTAAAAGATATATAGAAGTTAGTTTCAAATGAACTGTTTTGAAATTATCTATGTTTTACACTGACTTTCTTCAGGGTCTTTTTTTCCCTTAGGTAGCTACCTACATCTATAGTTTTTACACTTGCACAAATAAGCAGATGTTACATATTTTATTGCTGACTGTTTAAAAATTTATTCAGGATATTTGATTAAGACAGTAACTGAAATAAAATCTACAAGGTAAGAACTAATTTTGAAAGTTTTCTTTAAAAACTGGTTTTGGGGTTTTGTCCATGTTGTTTTGTTTTTCAATACCTGCAGTAACAGCATGAATATATCTAGCTAGATAACTGGAATGATTTTTTTTGGGAACACAAACGACCTTCATTTAGGTCTTGAAATAACAAGCTTTATGGTAGAGCCAAAACTTAGAAACAGCCAGGCATAGGATCTGTGCCACCAAGCAAAGAATATTCTTTACACACATGCGTGTATACACATACATACATACACACACACACATGCGTGCACACACACACACACATACGCGCACACATGCACACACACATACGCACACACACATACACTCACACAGATACGCACACACGCGTGCACACACACGTGCTCACACATGCACACACACATGCACACTCACACACACTTGCTCCACTTTCTGTCTCTGGCTTTCCAGCTTGATCTCCCCTGCTAGAAATACGAGCATTTTCTCTCTCTCTCCATGTTGTCACAACGCTGAAGCAATGCTGCTGCTGCTCTTGCTGCTAAGTCACTTCAGTCGTGTCCGACTCTGTGCGACCCCACAGACGGCAGCCCACCAGGCTCCCCTGTCCCTGGGATACTCCAGGCAAGAACACTGGAGAGGGTTGCCATTGCCTCCTCCGTTTGAAGCAATAGAACACGTTAAAAAAAGGTAAAACTTTGAGAACATGTAATGATCTTGATTTCCCTGGTGGCTCAGGTGGTAAAGCGTCTGCCTACAATGTGGGAGACCTGGGTTTGATCCCTTGGTCAGGAAGATCCCTGGAGAAGGAAATGGCAACCCACTCCAGTACTCTTGCCTGGAAAATCCCATGGACAGAGGAGCCTGGTGGGCTACAGTTCATAGGGTCGCAGAGTCGGACACGACCAAGTGACTTCACTTCACTTTTTAAAAGTAAGGAAACTTAGTCACCACGTGGACAGTTTTCATTTGCTGCTATTGACATACTTTGTAAACTTCCCCAATCCTAACACTGATCTTCACAAATAACCCTGTATCATTATTTTTTTCTCTGTGTTCCTCTTAGCCGTTCTTTTTGCCCCACGGACAACTTTGTGTCCTAGAATTACAGTATGTTTTTGCACAAGAAGCTTGTGTCCAGAGAGCAATTTAACAATCCGTGGCTTTCCTTCCCACGTCCAGGCACGGAGTGTCCCCCAGTGTCGCCTCTGCAGGCACATCGTTGCAGATGGTGGGCAGATAACCTGGAACAAAGCTCAGCCTTCAAATTCCTGTGGCTTCCTGAAGCTCTGAGAAGAATTAAACATTAAGGACATTTATGACCTGTAAAATGTATCCTTTAGGGGCTGGACCTGCAACTTTGGGGCAATAATTACATGTGAGAGCAAAATACAAAGAACACAGCTTGGATGCAGCGCCTCTGAGCACTCCAGAAATGAACAGCGATTTTAATCAGGCATTTAATCAAACATCAGGCAATTATTCAAAGTATTTGCCCCTTTATTCCTCCGCCTTCCAAAACTTGCTCTTAAAAAGTGCTTGAAAGTAAATATAACAATGTCTTTGAGGCTTTAAGCCCTAGTTTGAGCTGGTATGTTTCTTTACCTTCATGATTGATTTTAACTCAGCTCTGACTTGCAATCTTCACATTACTGAAAAGAGAAGAAAACAATAAACAAAAAGTGAGGAGAGCAGCGAACACTGTAGTTTAAATACAATCCACTGTTGCCATCTGCTGGCTACAGGTGGGATTTTTTTCTTTTTTTTTTCTCTCAAAAGAAAACTAAGACAGGCAGCATGCAGTCATGGAAATGTTTCCACGTGGGTGGGTATAGCTCTGTGTGTGTGTGTGTGTGTGTGTGTGTGTGTGTGTGTGTGTGTGTGTGTGTGTGTGTGTGTGTGTGTGTGTGTGTGTGTGTGTGTGTGTGTGTGTGTGTGTGTGTGTGTGTGTGTGTGTGTGTGTGTGTGTGTGCGCGCGCGCAGAAGACAGGCAGCAATTTCCCAGCATTCTAACGAATGTAGTTTGTTTTTAAGAACCTAGAGTTAGTTGAGCTCTCATAGCCTCTGATTTGGTGGAGGATTTTTACTTAAGGAGTCGTTGTCACTGACAAAATGAAGGGGAGCCTGGGACAAATAAAAGATTAAGAGCTTGTATTCAAGGACAGGTAACAGTTCACAGGGGATGACCTGAGGCCTCATGTACTCCACCCTGATGGAACCACCAATGCCAATCCCACAGATGGAACTGTCTCCCTCTAGAATCTACTTTTCTGGATGGCTTCCAGTTAATACAGGAGATCTTAACAAACAGGCTTCAGCAATACGCGAACCATGAACTTCCAGATGTTCAAGCTGGTTTTAGAAAAGGCAGAGGAACCAGAGAACAAATTGCCAACATCTGCTGGATCACTGAAAAAGCAAGAGAGTTCCAGAAAAACATCTATTTCTGCTTTATTGACTATGCCAAAGCCTTTCACTGTGTGGATCACCATAAACTGTGGAAAATTCTGAAACAGATGGGAATACCAGACCACCTGACCTGCCTCTTGAGAAATCTGTATGCAGATCAGGAATCAACAGTTAGAACTGGACATGGAACAACAGACTGGTTCCAAATAGGAAAAGGAGTACGTCAAGGCTGTATATTGTCACCCTGCTTATTTAACTTATATGCAGAGTACATCATGAGAAATGCTGGGCTGGAGGAAGCACAAGCTGGAATCAAGAATCCCGGGAGAAATATCAATAACCTCAGATATGCAGATGACACCACCCTTATGGCAGAAAATGAAGAGGAACTAAAAAGCCTCTTGATGAAAGTGAAAGAGGAGAGTGAAAAAGTTGGCTTAAAGCTCAACATTCAGAAAACTAAGATCATGGCATCTGGTCCCATCACTTCATGGCAAATAGATGGGGAGACAGTGGAAACAGTGACTGACTTTATTTTTCTGGGCTCCAAAATCACTACAGATGGTGATTGCAGCCATGAAATTAAAAGATGCTTACTCCTTGGAAGGAAAGTTATGACCAACCTAGACAGCATATTAAAAAGCAGAGACATTACTTTGCCAACAAAGGTCCATCGAGTCAAGGCTATGGTTTTCCCAGTGGTCATGTATGGATGTGAGAGTTGGACAATAATGAAAGCTGAGTGAGGAAGAATTGATGCTTTTGAACTGTGGTGTTGGAGAAGACTCTTGAGATTCCCTTGGGCTGCAAGGAGATCCAACCAGTCCATCCTAAAGGAGATCAGTCCTGGGTGTTCATTGGAAGGACTGATGCTGAAGCTGAAACTCCAATACTCTGGCCACCTGATGTGAAGAGTTGACTCACTGGAAAAGACCCTGATGCTGGGAGGGATTGGGGGCAGGAGGAGAAGGGGACAACAGAGGATGAGATGCCTAGATGGCATCACTGACTCAATGGACATGGGTTTGGGTGGACTCTGGGAGTTGGTGATGGACAGGGAGGCCTGGCGTGCTGTGGTTCAGGGGGTCGCAAAGAGTCGGACACGACTGAGTGGCTGAACTGCACAGAACTGAACTAACAAATGGAGTCCTCCTGGCATGGGCATGCCTCAGCTAACTGACCAAGGCTCCCCTAGTCGTGTCTGACCCTCTGTGACCGTATGGACTGTAACCCACCAGACTTCTTGGCTCATGGGATTCTTCGAGCAAGAATGCTGGAGTGGGTTGCCATGCCCTCCTCCAGGGGATCTTCCCAGCCCAGGATTGAACCCACATCTCTTATGTCTCCTGCATTGGCAGGCAGGTTCTTTACCACTAGCACCACCTGGGAAGCCCCAATAAATAGCACACAAAGGATCAATTGTCGGTGTGTGTCTGCATGCTTCAGTCGTGTCCGACTCTTTGTGACCACATGGATTGTAGCCCACCAGGCTCTTCTGTCCATGGAATTCCCCAGGCAAGAATACTGGAGTGGGGTACCATTCCCTTCCCCAGGGTCTCCTGTGCTACAGGTGGTCTCCTGCATTGCAGGTGGATTCTTTACTGACTGAGCCACCAGGGAAGCCCAATACAATATTAAGCAAACTATTTGGAGGGATTCCACCAACACATGCACTTAAACCTCATATTCACCTTAATAGGTAACTGTTAAAACCTGTTTTAAAGATGAAACCCCTGGGATCTGGGGAAACTGATGGCAGAGCTGCTAAGTAACCACAGGACAGGGCTGGACTCGAACCCAGACCCCCCAGACTACATCCAGACCATGGATCTGCACAGCTGCTTGGGAAACCTCAGCACGCAGCTCAGAGGGCGCCCCTCACAGCTTGCAGCCAAGAGTGACGTGACCACTTCCCATTCCCAGCTCGTCTCCACCAAAACTCCACCTTCGGAATTGGTCTCCACCATCACTTACTCAAAGAGCTCTCTGAGGTCTCCTTTCTCCCTGACCGCTCAGAAGATGCTCATCCCGTAAAATTTCATTTCACAGCTGGTCTGCCCTGTGTTTCCCTACTGTTCACAAAAATATACTTGACTTTCCTCCACTGTCAGAGTATACTTTCCTGGGACAAAAGTGGTTATTTTTCTTCTGATGCTGCCATAGAAACGAAGCTACATGAGTCAGAGGTTGTCTCACACAGGATACCTCCAGGTCTCAGGAAAAGCTTGCATGTGTATATCTGTGTATCGGACCCTGTGGGTCAACACTTTCTATTTTGTAACGCTACAGACACTAATCATTCAAAGTAGCTTCCCAGAGTTATAAAATGTTTTCTAAGAAGCCTACACATCTCCATTTACTTTTATTTCCCTACATGCTGCAAATTCCTTTACTGTGATTTCATTTATATGTTCTCTTTGCTTTGCTTTTCTTTCACATTTATCCTCTCTGCCTGATGTGGGTTGGGTTCACAGGAATCAGATATCAAAACGTAGTTTGGAGTTCAGGATGCTTCTCTGGGACCAAGGCTTGTGGAAGGCAGCGGTGATGTTGGTCTCACAAGGAAGAGCTGGTGAGTAAGCGCCAGCCCAGCGGGGCGTGCTCTGGAGTGAGCATCACCCATCAGGGCAGCACTTGGCGGGTGAAGGGCCGGGCGGGGGCCAGGCACTGTATGAGCGCTGGCTACACGCACACACAGGGCTGGCTCTCTTCCCAATCCATGTCCTCAGCTGCGCTTTCACAGGGAACCAGCACCTCACCTAGCCACTGATGTGAGGTTGTTTTGTTTCAAAAGTTTACTCAAACACAGAGCAGCGACCATGATCTGCATGTGAAGTTGATTCTCTGAGGAGCTGGTCAGAAGAGGAAGGCAGATCAAGAGCCCTTGCTCTCCACTTCTCCAAGGGACTTTCAAAAAGGCTTCCCAGTATTCCTTACGTTCTTTGTAAGCAGGATGAGGAGAAGGGCCTGGGAGACACATTTCCATTTTTTTGAAGAGAAGAGGCAGACATCTGCCATCCCCTCATCACCATAAATAAATTCCTTGGCACTGTACCTACATCAGTCCAGGTCTTCTGAGAAGCAGATGCTGATAGGGAAATGAGTGTGCAGAAGATCTGTCAGGGGGGGTTCCTGGAAAGGATGAAGTGGACAGGGAATGGCAGGAGGGACAGAGGGAAAGCCTGGGGACCACAGCGCAGGTCTGACGCGCATGGAGGAGAGAGGAGGTGGGCAGGTAGGTAGGAAGAGCCTCCAACCATGGCACGGCTTGGAGAAAGTCCTGGCTGGGCCAGGGGTAATCTGGGGGCAACGACAGCCCCTCCAAGGAGTCTTGCTTTAGGCAGAGACGACCGGCTCTGTTCCCCTACTGTGTTCACTGACAGCCTAGGAATGAGCCCAGAACAGTGTATCTCTGCATGAATGATGCTATGGAAGCCACAGGGCAGCAGCTGGTGGCCGTCTGCTGATGGACTCCTGGTGGAAGGTTCTCCCTGGAAGGGACATCTGCTGGGGAGCTTACCTTACCTGGTGTACGTGCTTACCCTTGTAGCAGAGTAACCACGAATGGACTCAGAATAAACTTAAAAAGGCATGTAAGCAGGTTAACTCCTGTTTCTCTTCCACCTCTGCTTCATTCCTGATTCCAAAGGACAGTGTCCAAACACAAGCCCCTAAACTGACAACTGACTCAATTGAAACTCAAATCAACAGACCAAGGCAGAAATAGCATCCTAGCTCCTGGAAATACCTAAGCATATTTAAGTGCTGTGAGAGTCCAATGTCAGCTCAATGCCACAATGTTTAATGACTTAGAATACCTACTATGGACCAGATACTCTGCTGGGTCAGCAGAATTCAGTTAAATTGGGCAAGATACTGAAAAGGTCCACATGTGTGTCTTAAGTCGCTTCAGTCATGTCCAACTCTTTGCAACCCTATGGACTGTAGCCCACCAGGCTCCTCTGTCCATGGGATTCTCCAGGCAAGAATACTGGAGTGGGTTGCCATTCCCTTCTCCAGAGGATCTTCCCAACCAAGAGATCGAATCTGGGTCATTTGCATTGCAGGCCGATTCTTGACCCTTTGAGATATGTAACACTTTAGGTTTTGTCAAAGAAAAACCCATCTGTCATGCTGAAATAATACATAAAATCTTTGATGAAAAATCATCCTCTTCTTCTTAATCCCATTCTTGGGATAACTGTTTGTAAGCTACATTTCTGAGGTGACTTTCTATAAATTTCTGTTATACCTATACTAATGCTTCATTCAAATCTCCAGATACTGCATTTCTACCAATGTTTCCTGAAACAGCAACTCGATCTTATCTTCTGATTTATTTTTTCTTCTGCTTTGTTGAATTCCTCCAAAATATAAACAGTAAATAAAGCAAAGCTGAAAATTAGTGCAGAAATGGAGAATACCAGCTTAGTAGAGCTTCAGCAGTGTCTCAGAGGGAAGGTCAGACCGTAATGCTATAGATTCTTGAGGTCTATGCTTGCAGAGTTTGAGCCATTGGTTTTGGACATGAATTGCTTCATAGGGAAGAGAAGGTCTTAAAAATGAGACTGGATAAGAAAACATTCAAGTGAGATGGTTTCTGAGTAAGCTATTTCTTAAAAAAAAAAAAAAACCAAAAACTGATTTGCTGGACTTCCCTGAAGGTGGTAGTAAAGTTATTTACTGATGAATAATCTTGAATAATCTTTCTCTTTCAGGCAAAGTTTTTCTGATACAAGCAAGTTGACCATGTGGACCTAGGTTGGTGCTGCTTTTTCTTAAGTACCAGGCAGTGTTGATGCAGATGGTCACTGTTCTCAGCTCCATGAGGAGTCAGCTCACTGCTTTCCTCCCTTCCTAGCTCTTCTCAACAGTTACATCACTGTTTCCAATGTTCCCTGTGGTTATCTTGGTAGCTTCCTTTTTTGTTGCTGTTGTGTTTATTGTTTTTTTAATTTTTATACAACTTTAATGTTACTTTCCATTTACAGTTATTACAAGATATTGGCTATTTTCCCTTTGTTGCAAAAAACAAAGCCTATCTTATACCCAGCAGTTTGTGCCTTCCACTCCCCACCAGTCTGCCTCCCCCCACCTTCCCTTCTCGCTTGTTCTCTATATCCATGGGTCTGTCTCCTTTTTATTATATTCACTAGCTTCTTTTTATTATATTCACCAGTACTTTTAAGATTGCACATTTAAGTGATGCCATACAATATTTGTCTTTCTCAGCCTGATTTATTTCACTGAGCATAATGCCCTTTAAGTCCATTCATGTTGCTGCAAATGGCAAAATTTCACAAAATTTCATTCTTTTTTATGATTGAGGAATATTCCATTGCATATATACACCGTATTTTCTTTATCCATTCATCTATTGATGGACACTTACATTGCTTCCACTTGGTTATTGTAAATAATGATGCTATGAACACTGAGGTGCATGCATCCTTTTGAAGTAGTGTTTCTGCTTGTTTTGCATATACCCAGGAGTAGAAATGCTGGGTCATATGATAGAGGATGAGATGGTTGGATGGCATCACTGACTCAATGAACATGAACCTGATCAAACTCCCAGAGAGAGTGGATGACAGGGAGGCCTGGCATACTGTGGTCCCTGGGGTAGCAAAAAGTCAGACACAACCTAGTGACCGAACAACAACAAAATGATAGCTCTGTTTTTCGTTTTTTGAGAAACCTTCATGATGCACCAGTTTACATCCCCATCAACCGTGTACAAGGGTTCCCTTTTCTCCACATTTAGGTTGCTTTCTTGACTCTCCCTTTCTTAGGTTACCCATTTTAGCCTTGGACTCTTACTTTGCAAGATGAGTAATTCAGACGGCTATTTTCCCTACATCTCTTCCCCCTCCTCCTCCACCAATTTCTGTCAGCTGGGCTGTGTTCCAGGGTTTAAAACATTTGCATTATGCTTTTAAATATAATTAAACGTTTGGAACTGTCATTATTGATTGAGTCAACAACTTAAAATAACAAGTTGTGTCTATATGACTATATTAAGAATACATTTGTAAAATAATTCATATGTGCAGAGCAAATTTTAAGTTCTTCATATTAATATTAACCAATGTCAACCTAATAGCAGATATTATTATTAACTCGATTTTATGGGTAAGAAGACTGGGACACATAGACCTTTAGAATCTCGCCCAAAATGATGTCTTCTAAAATGTTGTACCTTAGTTCCTGAGCCTAAAATACACACTGTGATTCTCCCATGTCTCTCCATCAGCCCACTGCACACAGCTTTCCTAACTTGGGGCCATCCCCGAGGACGTTCTCCGGAGAGTCTCCTCACGCAGACCTTTACCTGGCCAGTTACTACTCTCTATGCAGATCTCAGTGAACACCGGTTCCTCAGAGAAGCATTCTCTGACCATCATATCCCAGCAGGTCGTTCTGCCTCTCTCTCATAGCGTCCATTCTGTTCTTTCTCAGAAGTTGGTGCTGTAAGCACACGGTCCCTTTGGTGTGTATCATGTAATGCCTATCTTTGCTTCTCTCCAATAAGGGGCATGATGATCTCAGGCTCACCTAAGAGCGTGTTTGGCACCTAGCAGGTAATTAATTTTTCCATTTATAACAGACTATAAGGGTTCATAAATATAATTATATTTTCAAGTTAAATACAAGGTTATTAACATAACTTTTAAAGAACTTTTTATTTTGTATTGGAGTATAGCCGATTAACAATCTTGTGGTAGTTTCAGGTGAACACCAAAGGGACTCAGCCATACATACACATGTGTCCACGTATCCCTTCTCCCCCAAATCCCCTCCCATCAGGCTGCCCCATCACACTGAGCAGAGTTCCATGTGCTGTAGAGTAGGTCCTTGCTGGTTATCCATTCTAAACATAGTAGTATGTACATGTCCATCCCGAATTCCCTAACTATCCCTTCCCGTCATCCTTCTCCCTTGGCAACCATAAATTCCTTCTCTGTGAGTCTGTTTCTGTTTTGTAAATAAGTTCAGTTGTATCATTTCTTTTTAGAGTCCGCATATAAGGCATATCATTCAGTATTTCTCCTTTTCTGACTTCACTTAGTATGATAATCTCTAGGTCCATCCATAACATGGAAATTTTATTATTAATTGTTATTCAGTGTAGCAGAGCGGGATGAACTTGGATTACATCTAAGACCCATAATAGAAATTAATTTTTAATACAATATGATATTCATTAGCTTTCTTGAATTTTGATGCATAGAAGTATAGTGAACAAAGGACAGATGAAGAATCCTCCAAGGCAAGGAGCATAGCAATCATAATAATAAATAGCACTTTCTAAGGCTCTCATAAACCACAAACATTATGCCATGTACTCCTCCTCTTGACACTGATGTTATCAAGTCAAGGTTACCAGTTACACATGGCAGGAAGCAAATGCAGCTTTTCCTCCCTGGGTCGGCTGTGCTTACTCAGAGCTCCCCACCTCCCCTTTCTCAGTTCACATTCTGAAGTGCTATTTTCCCTGAGGACTCTTTTGCCTTTAACAATGGGATTGTTTTCAGGTTATTATCAGTCATTTTGACTTGGCCCACAACATTCAAAACACTCATTTCAGCAGCAGTCACTCTGATCTCTTAGACAGCTTGATAAAAGTCAAATAAATGATTCAGACAACACTGTTTAGTGAAGAGCAAATTCCCTTCCAGGGGACCCAGCCAACTTCTAGGAGAAGGAACTGGAGCTCAGCCTTGATGTTGCAGAAGGAGGTTTAGGTGAGTGAGAGGCTGGCTTTCCAACTTTCTGCTTCAGGATGGACTTTCTACCAAATAGCAGAGTGTACTTTCGGGAAACCCCCAGAGCAGGTGTTCACAATCCCTTTGGAGTTTTAGGATTCATTCCTTCATGTATGCACTTGCTGATGACCTGCATAAAAAGCTGTGTAGATACGATTTTTCACTGGAGAGTTTCACACTCTTTGACGCTGGCTTTGTAGTTATACTGTTTTACTGCATTTATATATTTATACTGTTATACTGCACAAGAGTGTGTTAGGTAACTGAGGTTTGGTTGCAATTCTTGGCTGATCTTGGACGTGGGCTGTAAGGACTGGTGGTAATAAGGTTTGGAATTCTGTCTGGCTTAGGTCACATTTCTGAGAAGCAGTCTGAGGTGGGGATCTGAGGATGAGTGATTTTGGGGTGCAGTGCTTTCAGGAGAAATGCAGGGAGAGCAGCAAACGGCATAGGAAGGAGTGCAGTAGGATGTGGTCTCTGTGGGAGCCTGGCTTTCGCTGATCCCAGAGGAAGCCCTGGACCATACTGACCACAGAGTGGCACATGCACCAGGCTCTTAGTCTTTTTGTCCGTCTTTGGCTGCCAGCTGCTGGGGGAAGAGAGGACAGCTGTGGACCATCACAGCCAATGCTCTCTTTCTAGTCCGTTGAGGAGCCTCCGTGCTCTTCTCCATGGTGACTATGCTAATTTACATCCCCTCCAACAGTGCACGGGGCTGCCCTGTGCTCCATATCCCCGCCAATGCCTGTTGTCTCTGACCTTTTTGATAACAGCCCTAATAATAGTTGTGGGGTGTTATCTGGGTGTGGTTTTGATGTTCATTTCCCTGATGATTGGTGATATTGAGCACCTTTTCATGAATGTGTTGGCTGTTTGTACGTCCTCTTTAGAAAAATGTCTCTTCAGGTCCTTTGCTTATTTTTTAATTGGAAAGGAAATGACAATAGAATATCAAAGAGAGATCTGCCCTCACACATTTACTGCAGCACTATTCACAATAGCCAATATATGGAGGCAACCTAAATGTCCCTCAGTAGAAGAATGGATAAATAAGATGTGGTATGTGTATAATAGAATATTATTCAGCCATGAGAAGTAACAAAATCCTGCCATTTGGGCCAACATGGATGAACCTTGAGGACATAATGCTAAGTGAAATAAGTCAGACAGTGAAATGCAAATGCTATACTATTTCACTCATATGTGGAATCTTAAAAGGCCAAACTTGTAGAAACAGAACAGAAAAGTGGTTACTAGCGAGGTGGAGGGTGGGAGAAATGGGGGAAGCGTTGGTCAAAGAGTACAAACTTCCAGCTAGAAAATAAATAGGTTCTCGGGCTCCAATGCACAGCATGGTGGTTACAGAAAGCATCACTGGACTATCTACTCATAAGCTGCTAGGAGAGTAGATTTTAAATATTCTCACTGCAAAAAGGGAATTATGTGACGTGATGGAGGTGTTAGCTAAGGTTCTTCTGTTAATCACATACTGCAATATATAAGTGAATTAAATCAACATGCCATACACTTTAAAATCACACAGTATTATATGTCAAGTAGTATATCTTAATAAAGCTGGGGAAAGAAACAGCCAGTACTCCCAGCAGCCAGGGCCTGCTTACACGGCCCAGTGCGGGGAGGACACCTGCATCACCTGTCACACTGGCCATGTGTGTGTGCGGATCAATTCTAAACACTGTGAAAAATCCCTTTTCTAAAACACCAGTCATCACCCTCAGAACGACTTAGCACAATAATTAGAATCTGACAAGTATAAGCTACATTTAGGATACATTTTCATTCGTTCCTGAGTGACAGTATGTCACACATGTGCCAGTTAATTTTTACACAAGCTTCCTGAGCTAATTAGTTTCATTTTTGAAAGTTTAGACAGTAACATCCACACCCCACTCCCATCTCCAGCTCAGAAGGACGATCATGCTCCACACACAGATTTTCTAGGACACTTAAGCTGATTGCTGCACTTTAAGAGTCTGGTGGTTCTAAAGAAATGCAGGAAGACAGGTGATGCAGAAAGCTGGGGAAGGAAATGGCACAATTGGAGAACTTCCAACTGTTCAGTCATCGGAGCACAGAGTTCATTTGGGGAAATGATGAGAGGTTAGGTGGGGAAATGAAGGCAGAGCCCAGATCATGAAAGGCCTTGGATAAAATAAAAATAGTTGGACCATTTTTTAAGGACAATAGGTCTATTAGTTTCCTTGGGGCTGCTGTAACAACTGACCACAAACTAGGGGCTTAACTCTCTGACAGCTGTGGGAGGTGGGTGTCTGCAGGGCCACACTCCCCTGGAGGCCTCAGGGCAGAATCCCTTCCTTGTTTATTCCAGTTTCTGGTCACTGGTGACAACGCTTGGCTGTTGCTATTTCCACATCATCTTCCCGTTTGTTTCTCTCTTATAAAGACACACATGATGGCATTTGGGGTCCACCTGGATAATGAGAAATCAACTTCTCATCTCATGAGTCTAATTTACTTATACTTGCAAGGACCCTTTTTCCTAGTAAAGTAACAGTCACAGGTTGCAGACATTAGGATGCGGACATAGCTTTGGGAGCCATCACGAGCCTGCTACAGTGGGATGCCTGGAATCATTTAAAGCAGAAGATCAGCATGATCAAATTGATGTTAAAGGAAATAACATATACATATGCATTTTAAAGTTCCATAAATATGGATTAGATAGAATTAATACTAGAGACGGGTGACCTTATAAGACGCTTGGCAAATGGTTCAGGTGGTTAACAGTGAGAAACTGTATACAGGCATTAGTGGCGGGGAAGAGATAATTGACAGAATTTAGGGACTACTGGTTTTTCTCGTAGTCATGTATGGATGTGAGCACTGGATCATAAAGAAGGGTGAGTGCCTAAGAATTGATGCTTTTGAACTGAGGTGTTGGAGAAGACTCTTGAGTGTCCCTTGGACTACAGGGAGATCAAACCAGTCAATCCTAAAGGAAATCAGTCTGAATATTCACTGTAAGGACTGATGTTGAAGCTGAAGCTCTAATACTTTGGCCACCTGATGCGAAGAACTGACTCACTAGAAAAGACCCTGATGCTGGGAAAGATTGAAGGCAGGAGGAGAAGGGGACAGCAGAGGATGAGATGGTTGGATAGCATCATCGACTCAATAGACATGAATCTTAGCAAACTCCAGGAGATAGTGAAGGACAAGGAAGCCTGGCAAGCTTGCAGTCCATGGGGTCACAGAGTCAGACACGACTTAGTGACTGAACAACAAGCGACAGATTAGGTGAATGGATGAGAGAGACCTAGGAGCCTGGAGTAATTCCAGGAGCTCTGGCCTGGGCAACTGTATGGGCAGGTCCACCTTTTCATTGAAGTAGGTCATGTATGGAGGAGCAGACTTGATGAAAAGAATTTTGCCTTCACTTTTGGCAGAAGCACAGGAAGAGGAATACAGTAGAAAAGGAGCACGATCCAGGAGGGCTGTTAACAGATCTCTCCAGAAGATGGCTCTCATACCTTTGCTTTCTATTTCCATCTTGGCTGGGAAAATACTTGCACATTTACAATGACACACACATTGACATATGACAAATGTCTCTCTACAGATTAATAAATTCACGTCCTCTCACATGGAAATTGTCTCCTATACTGACTCCCTGGGATATCAGGACCTTGGTGGCTCAGACGGTAAAGGATCACCTGCAATGCGGGAGACCTGGGTTCAATTCCTGGGTTGGGAAGATCCCCTGGAGGAGGGCGTGGCAACCCACTCCAGTATTCTTGCCTGGAGAATCCTCATGGACAGAGAAGCTTGGCGGATGACAGTCCCTTGGGTTGCAAAGAGTCGGACACGACTGAGCGTCTAAGCACAACAGCCGTATCCTGACTCCCTGGGGCCTCAGAACCTTCCATCTGGACGCCAAAATCCTACATTACAGCGAAGCATACTGCAGGGTGTGGTGCCCAGCTGTACTGATCCTCGGCAATCTGCTTACAATTTCTGAATGTGCTGAACTGAGGTGTGACTGCTAGATAAGCAGGTGGAGTTGTCTAAGAGACACCCAAGTGCTGTAACCTGCCAGTGTCACCTAAAAGTTATTGTGTAAGAAAACAGGTTCCATCACAGCAATCTCAGAAGATGAGACACATATTTAGAAACATTTAAGGAGATTAAAAAAAAAAAAAAAAAGAACCTCAAGGAAAAGATGTAGGGATCAGTCAGATGCAGATGAAAATATCAGTTTTATTACCAGTAAGGCTGTATTTGAAAATATTATTTTTCTGTGAGTTAACAGATTTTCCAATAATTCTCCTAAAGCTGTTCCTTTGGGAAACCCTAACATCAAGAGAGAATTTGGGTCTTGAAGTGGACAGGCCGAAATCCCTTATGGACACTTCTAACATGTTAGGTATGTCCCTCTCCCAGATGTAATGACCTTTACTTCTCACGCCCAGAACCTGTGAGCACTCCTGGGGCCCCTGGAGCACCGTGGACACTCACTCAGAGCTACAGGTGGCTGGGATCGCCTTCGGCCAAGGCTAGACAGATGAAGGGAATGGCAGGCCAGCTTCTTCAGGTTCAGAACAGCTTTAAGGCCAAACTTACAGCCCCTAGCTCCCTTGTGGGCTCAGACAAATCTCCCCCTCGTGAGATCTGACTCTTGCTTGACTTCCTCTTGCCTCTGTTCTTCTTCCTCTCCTCCAGCTGGCTTCCCCCCAGCACTACCTACCTAAAAGGCTGTGTTTGCATCCTTGTCTTGGGGGTTTACTTCTGAGGAACACAGCCTAGCCCAGGGGTCTAGAACAGATGCAGTGAGTCAGAGATCCTCTTCAACTTTGGCATCTGTCAGCAGCCCCAGTTTTTCTTGCTAAGCCTTTCAATTCCAAATCCTTCCAGATGTCATTTCTAAACTGGGACGATTTCCTCCCTTTCACGTTGAGTGTATTCTCTTTTGGAAATCATGAAAACATCACAGATGGCCTATGATATAAATAATGAGTTATGAAGACAATTATTGCTCATCTGTGATGAATCAAACTTATTTTTATTTAGTCAACAACAAGCTGGACATAGTCATTATATCACCCTTGGGTCTGTGCAGCCACACATTTCAGAAAGTTGTCCTATATTTTTGCCTCATGGGGTCATGAGCTGAATATTTATCTGAAATGTCACCAGCCATATACTCTCAGACTGTGTTTCTATGTTAATATTTGTGTTGGCAGCTGGTCACAGGCTCTGCAACCAAAACTACATCCTTATTTACAATCGCTTCAGATTTCAGTCCTTTTCTTAATATCCTTCATAAAAAGAAATTGCTCCTCTGATGATTTAACTAAGATACCCAAAAAGGCAAGAGAAGTCTTTCAGCATGCTCTTTCACTGTGAAGCAGATGACCTCTTGTTTCATGTTCAGTTTTATGAAAATCTCTAATTTCATCATCCTCTCTGACCTCTAATGATTCAAGTCAGGATGATAATCCTTTATATACCAACAATAATTTGGCCCCAGAAGCACATAAAGACGCAAGTTCCTAAGCAGAGCGATCAATGGTGAGCACGTTGGACCAGGAGGCAGGAAACCCCCACCACTTTCCTGCACCTTCTTTGCTTTCTCTAATGACTGAGGCCAAGTCACTGAATCTTTAACTCAAGAATCGAAGGTAGGAGTTTGGCATCAGTATCACTAAAGTCTCCTTTGCTCTGAAATCCTATGACTCTGGGGATTTTAGTTAGACTTGATTAGACCAAATGCACATCTTGCTTTGAAAAATATTATGAAGTATGAATTCATGTTATTTAGCCGCTAAGTCATGCCCGACTCATTTGTGACCATATAGACTGTAACCCACCAGGCTCCTCTGTCCATGGGATTTCCCAGGCAAGAATACTGGAGTAGGCTGCCATTTCCTCCTCCAGGGGATCTTCCCAACCCAGGGATGTAACATGTGTCTCCTACTTGCAGGCGGATTCTTTGCCACTGAGCTACCTGGGAAGAAGTATTCATACTACTGGTTTTCAAAGTGTGATCCTTGAATCAGCAATAGCAGTATCAGCTGAGGACTGAGGACTTGTTAGAACTACAAATAACTGGCCCCACCCCAGACCCACTTAATCAGAAACTTCACATATGGGGCCCAGCAATCTGATTCCTGCTAAAGTTAGAGACCCACTGATTCATAAAATATTGAATACAATATTGGTTAAAAAGAAAAAAAGAACTAAATTTTACCGAACAAGAGCTAGTGGTCCTCAAAGCTACTCAGTGTGGTTTTCAAGGCCACCTATGAGATTTAACTCAATAGGTCTGGACTAGCTTACATGAATCCACCTATTAAGTACACAAGATTTCAGGGACCAACTTTAATAAACAGTACTCATTAGGTGTTAGTATTTCATCAATATCCAGAAGCAGGCTTGTTGTGTGAAGTTAGATACACATGTGTTAGGGTCTAGTATTAATTATGTTTTTCCCTTAACTTTTGTGAAATATTCACATATCCTTATTTGAAGTTGCTGTTTGTACTTTAGCCACTGGGATGGTCATTTGCCTGTTTTCTCTCTACTCCCATTTCCTCCCATCTCTGCACTGTAAGTGACTGAGGGTCTTCAGCCTCTATGTTTCCAGGCTTTCTTAACAGTGACATCTGGTGTTTCTGCTAAGAGAAGACCCTTCTGAGACATGTAAAGCTGGGGAGGAAGGAGAGGCGCATGTCCTCTGGGTCATATTTCTGCACGAGTCTCCAGCAGAAGCAGAGGTGGGGGCATAGCACCCCCAGGCACACGCCAGCCTGGGACAGCTCGCGGGGCTCCAGCCCAGGGTCCCCAGCAGCTTCTCCTTCTGACGCTTACTCCCCTCTCCTCGTGTCTCACCCAGCCCCTTTTGGTTTTGCTCTTCCATCAATGTAGCCAACTCTCTTTATTAAATTCCCTTCCTTTGAAATACTTAGGACGTTTTCTGTTTTCCCAACTAGAGATTATTAACTCATGTAGGGAGAGAAGGATGGGCTTGACACCCTATGTAAAATGCTGTCAGCGTGTGATTTTTCAAGAAAAGAAGTTCTAAAGTTTGTGTTACATTTCTCAAAGGGGACAATATCCTTCAAGAAATTTAGAATTCCATTGCTCCAGGTTCCACTTTCTGGAAAGTCATTCCATTTCAGCTGTCACTGTTTCATGCAGTTTTTGAACTCTGGACTGTAGGACCTTTACCCCTGCCTTCTGAAAATGGTGCTATCTACAGCAAGCAATTCTTTCATGGCTAGGGCTGGACATGTTTTGTTCCTTGACTGTGCTCAACTGAGCATTTTTCCAATTCACACATAAAGGTGAACCATCTCTTTAAAGTATAACAGAGCCTACATTCTAAATAGTGGTAGTAAAAGACGGCACATGTGTAAGGTGGCTCAGTTCAGTTCAGTCACTCAGTCATGTCTGACTCTTTGCAACCCCGTGGACTGCAGCATGCCAGGTTTCCCTGTCCATGACCAACTCTCGGACTCATGTCCATTGAGTCGGTGATGCCATCCAACCATCTCATCCTCTGTTATCCTCTTCTCCTCCCACCTTCAATCTTTCCTAGTATCAGGGTCTTTTCCAAGGAGTTAGTTCTTCGCATCAGATGGCCACACTATTGGAGTTTCAGCTTCAACATCAGTCCTTCCAATGAATATTCAGGATTTATTTCCTTTAGGATGGACTGGTTGGATCTCCTTGCAGTCCAAGGGACTCCCAAGAGTCTTCTCCAACACCACAGTTCAAAAGCATCAATTCTTCAGTGCTCGGCTTTCTTTATAGTCCAACTCTCACATCCATACATGACTACTAGAAAAACCATAGCTGTGACTAGATGAACCTTTGCTGGCAAAGTAATGTTTCTGCCTTTTATGGTGAGTACAGTGGCTCAGAGGTCAAGAATCTGCTTGCAATGGAAGAAACCCAAATTCAATCCATAGATAGGCAAAATCCCCTGGAGAAGGAAATGACTACCCTCCCCAGTATTCTTGCCTGGGAAATCCCATGGACAGAGAAGTCTTGTGGACTACAGTCCATGGGGTCACATAGTTGAACATGACTGAGCACATTTAAATTACATTACACTTCAAAGTTTAGAAAGTCCCTCAGAAGGAAATTCTACAGTACAGCCAGTCACAAAATTAGGACTAGGGGACAAGGAGTCCAGTCTCATCCCCACATCTAATAAGCTGTGTGAACTTGGGAAAGTCACTTAGCTTCTCTGGGCTACAGATTCCACCTGTAGAATGGAGGGTTTGGACTAGTTCATCTCTAAAAGATAACTTTCATTTCTCACATTCTTTGGTTCGAAATTTGAATTGATCTGTCATTTAGATCAGTCAATCAGATCAACTGACAGCCAGTTGATCAGTAAACTCTGCATTTTAGACACAGGTCCAACTACTACAGGGCATGCTTGAGAAAATAAGAAGCGGACGAGAACAGAAAGGTGGTGAGTGGGTGGCTCCCGTGAAGAAAATGACTCTTTTACTTAGTAATATTCGTACCTGTTTATTGTGTGTGTGTGTGATTGTGTGTGTGTGAGAGTGTGTGAGTGTGTGTGAGTGTGTATGTGAGTGTGTGTGTGTGAGTGTGTGTGTGAGTGTGTGGGAGTGTATGTGTGTGTGTGAGTGTGTGTGTATGTGACTGAATGTGAGTGTGTGTGTGAGTGTGTGTGTGTGTGAGTGAATGTGAGTGTGTGTGAGTGTGTGTGAGTGTGATTATGTGTGAGTGTGAGTGAGTGTGTGTGTGATTATGTGTGAGTGTGTCTGTGTGAGTGTGTGTGAGTGAGTGTGTATGTGTGAGTGTGCATGAGTGTATGTGTGTGTGAGAGTGTGAGTGAGTGTGTGTCTGTGAGTGTGTGTGTGTGTGAGTGTGTGTGTGTGTATGCATGTGTCTTGTTGTTGTTGTTGTTAGTTGCTAAGTCTTGCCGAACTCTTTGTGACCCCATGGATTGTAGCCTGCCAGGTTCCTCTGTCCGTGAGATTTTCCAGGCGAGAATACTGCAGTGCGTTACCATTTCCTTCTTCAGGGGATCTTCTGGACCCAGGGATCAAACCCGCACCTCCTGCTTGGCAGGCGGATTCTTCATGACTGAGCCACCTTGCAAGCTCATGGTATGTGTCCACATAGACCAATGCGTTAACAACCTCCACTAATGGCTTCTCTGTATCTGTGGTCACTGATATGTTTTTAAGAGGAAAACATGCCTTCTGAGTCTGAAACCTGGTTTTGAATATTAAGATTCAAGAAGGCTGGAGAGCTCAAAGAGTACTGTTTATAGTATAAGCTGCAACACGGGCAGGAAAGCACACGAACATGAAACTAATTTCCTGGGTGAGATTTAAAGGAAATTGTTGTGGGCAGACTGAGAATCGAAAAAGGAAATATGGGAGTGATGGTGTTCATCTTTGAGAGTGCCCTGAGCTTCCCCCACCTACGGGGAGACTCTGGGGAGTGGAGGGAAGTGCTGGGCTGATTTCTCAGATCACACAGGATGCTGCAGCCCCCCACTCAGACCCCCTTCATCAGCAGGTGCCTGACCCAAGGGCTGCTGAGTTGTTTTTTTTTTTATAGTTTTCTCTTTTTTTGAATTAAATTATTTTAATTGGAAGATATTACCTTCACAGTATTGTGATGGTCTCTGCCACACATTAACATAAATTGACCATAGGCACACACGTGTCCCCTCCCTCTCAAATCCCCTCACCTCCCTCCCCACTCCATCCCTCCAGGCTGTCAGAGAGCATGGCTTTGGGTTCCCTGTGTCATATGTCAAGCCCACTGGCTATCTATTTTACATATGGTAATATTATAGGTTTCAATGCTATTCTCTCAAATCATCCCACCCTCTCCTTTTCCCACTGTGTCGCAAAGTCTCTTCTTTATGTCCGTGTCTCCTTTGCGCCCTGCATGTAGGATCATCAGTACTATCTTTCTAGATTCCATATGTATGTGTTAATATATGATATTTGTCTTTCTCTTTCTGACTTTCACTCTGTTTAATCCACTCTAGGTCCATCCACCTCATTACAACTGAGTTAAATGCATTCTTTTCATAGCTGAGTAATATTCCATTGTGTATATGTACCACTTCCTTATCTGCTCATCTGCTGATGGTCGTCTAGTGCTGCAATGAGGGAAACACAGAACACTCTCTGATATAAATCACAGCGAGATCCTCTATGACCCACCCTCTACAGCAATGAGCTGCTTGCTAAACCACAGCCACCCCCTTCTCAGGGAACAGCATTACTCTGGTGGGAGTCTCCTCATTTGGTGCATTACACACTTCCTCCCCTACCTCCAAGAAGCCACTGACAGCCAATGAGTGACTGATGCAGGGTAAAACCCAGCCCTCTCACCTCGAGATCAAAGAAGTTTGTGGTAACGTTTACTTTCCATAGCAACTCATGGGATTACAATGAGGCTGGACTTCAGCTGAAACTACACTGTATTTCTTAGCTGTCTCTTCTCCTGTTTGCGTCCTTCACTTACTTCCAAGACTCAGCCTCTGTCTTCTGAAAGCCCCGAGTACCTCCCATTCCCCATCCTATTAATAAGAGCCAAGAGACATGAATCTCTGAGTCAGCATCTGCCTATCAAATGCATTCCCATCTCTCTCTAGCTCTATGTTGTCTTAAACAAGAATGCTTGCTTAAAATCAGAGATCTGCTCTAGTTTATGAAAATTGATTTCTTTGACTCTGGTTGAAAATGCACAAAAGATAATCTCATGTATTTACATCACATGCTCCATCTTCTTTCTTTATGAAATCTTTTGCTTATCTTCAAGTGAAAAATTTTGCTTGCTTTTTTTTGGTATGGAAAAGAAAAAAGAGACACATTTTTTACACTGTCAGTTTCATGGCTCTTAGTTACGTCCATCAGTCATAGAAACAAATATCTTTAAACTGGTTTCCTGTATATTTACATCCACACAGCCACAAGTAAAAGACAAGAAAGTTATTTCCTAGGCCAAGGTCAAGTGGGTTAACTGGCATCAATGGCTTTTCAAATACTGGTAAAAATCCACTTTATTTTTACCTCAATTAAAGATGTTAAATGGGTTCCCTATCTTAATACCAGGTTGGATGTTAGAGAAAGGTGATCAGGGAAATGCCTGAATGAACCTGAGACCAGTGGACTTAAAAGTTGGCTGGAGTTCCAATACTCTGTCTTCTCACCTTCTTGAGTAACACCAGCTTTTCAGGAAACTCGGGAAAATCTTTATTTTTGATGTGGGTTGTTTCTTAGTTTTTCTGTGTCTTTAATTATCACAATAGCTCACGGAGACAGAACCATAAAAAGCTGATGGACACCTGTGTGCTCACGACTTAGCTTTAAAGTATTAACTATTCATCACTGCATCTCTTCCTCCAAAGCTACCACTAGTTTGTGAGGATCATCACTCCTACTCATTTTTAAGTGATTTTTCTACCGATGTTTGTATCAATAAAAACAAGAATTCTAGTTTATGCTTTTAAATATAAGTAACATCTGTATATGTTATTTTCCTTCAACATTTCAACTTTGTGACTTTTCACATCTCTAGACCTAGCACTTACTCTTTCATTTCCACTTCATGGAATGCTTTATCATAAGATTCATTCCCTAGATAAACATATGATAACACTTGTATGTACCTCCTTGTGTTCCCACCACAATTAGTGTAGGAGACTGTCACTACTCGATTTCTTAGCAAAATTTGTCATACTCTACATTGTATTGAATTGATTTACATGAAACTGCTTTTCACATCTCTTTTAATTTCCTAGAGTACTCCTAAGATTGGGTAACTTTTTATATACTCACTGAACACTACTTTTTCCTTGCCTGGGAATTTCTTGTTCATATATTTTCCTAATGCAAATTTTTCTTACTGATTGTCAACATCTTCATATATCTTTGGTAGGAAGTCTTTGACAATTTCATTCAAATATTCACTCAGTCTGTGGTTTATATCTTATTCTGTGCAGAATGTCTTATGAAGCATATAAGTTTTTTATTTATCAGTTATGTACAAACTACCCCAATATATCACAATGGTGTGATCACTCACCTAGAGCCAGACATCCTGGAATGTGAAGTCAAGTGGACCTTAGGAAGCATCACTATGAACAAAGCTAGTGGAGGTGATGAAATTCCAGCTGAGCTATTCCAAATCCAAAAAGATGATGCTGTGAAAGAGTTACACTCAATATGCCAGCAAATTTGGAAAACTCAGCAGTGGCCACAGGACTGGAAAAGGGAAGTCTTCATTCCAATCCCAAAGAAAGGCAATGCCAAAGAGTGCTCAAACTACTGCATGATTGCACTCATCTCACACGCTAGTAAAGTAATGCTCAAAATTCTCCAAGCCAGGCTTCAGCAATATGGGAACTGTGAACTGCCAGATGTTCAAGCTGGTTTTAGAAAAGGCAGAGGAACCAGAGATTAATTTGCCAACATCCTCTCAATCATCAAAAAAGCAACAGAGTTCCAGAAAAACATCTATTTCTGCTTTATTGACTACGCCAAAGCCTTTGACTGTGTGGATCACTACAAACTATGAAAAATTCTTCAAGAGACAGAAATACCAGACCACTTGACCTGCCTCTTGAGAAATCTGTATGCAGGTCAAGAAGCAACAGTTAGAACTGGACATGGAAAAACAGACTGGTTCCAGATAGGAAAAGGAGTATGTCAAGGCTGTATATTGTCACCCTGCTTATTTAACTTCTATGCAGAGTACATCATGAGAAATGCTGGGCTGGATGAAGCACAAGCTGGAATCAAGATTGCCGGGAGAAATATCAATAACCTCAGATATGCAGATGACACCACCCTTATGGCACAAAGTGAAGAAGAACTAAAGAGCCTCTTGATGAAAGTGAAAGAGGAGAGTGAGAAAGTTGGCTTAAAGCTCAACATTCAGAAAACTAAGATCATGGCATCTGGTCCCATCACCTCATGGCAAATAGATGGGGAAACAGTGGAAACACTGGCAGACTTTATTTTTTGGGGTTCCAAAATCACTGTAGATGGTGACTGAAGCCATGAAATTAAAAGACGCTTATTCCTTGGAAGAAAGTCATGACCAACCTAGGCAGCATATTAAAAAGCAGAGACACTGCTTTGCCAACAAAGGTCTGTCTAGTCACAGGTTAGGTTTTGCCAGTAGTCATGTATGGATGTGAGAGTTGGAATATAAAGAAAGTTGAGCACTGAAGAATTGATGCTTTTGGACTGTGGTGTTGGAGAAGACTCTTGAGAGTCCCTTGGAATGCAAGGAGATTCAACCAGTTAATCCTAAAGGAAATCAGTCCTGACTATTCATTGGAAGGACTGATGTTGAAGCTGAAACTCCAATACTTTGGCCACCTATGTGAAGAGCCAGTTCATTGGAAAAGACCCTGATGCTAGGAAAGATTGAAGGTGGGAGGAGAAGGGGACAACAGAGGATGAGATGGTTGGATGGCATCACCAACTCAATGGACATGAGTTTCAGTAAACTCTGGGAGTTGGTGATGGACAGGGAGGCCGGGCATGCTGCAGTCCATGGGGTCACAAAGAGTCGGACACGACTGAGAGACTGAACTGAACTGAACTGAACACCAATATATAATAGCATCAAATAGCACAGTCATTTGTTTGCTAAAATTCTGTGGACTGGTGATTTGAGTTGGGCTCATCTCTACTCGGTGGTTCTGGCTGGTCTCGCTCATGTGTTAGTGGTCATTGGGCAGGTCTGGGAACAGACCTGGGGAACAGCTCATCCCAAATAGCCTCCCTCAATGTCTAGCTGAGACTTTTGGATGAAGCCCCTTGGCTCTTCTCCTCCGCCTTGTCTCCCCCAACGACTGGTTTAGGCTGCCCCACATGACTGTTTAGCTCAGAGAGAGTAGCAGTAAAAGCTTCATGTCTCTTCAGGCCTCAGCTTGAAAGTCATCAGCATCAATCCTACTGCTTTTAAGTGCTCGGAGCAACCCACAAGGTCCATCCAGATTCAAGACAGCAAAGCCGTAAACTCTTACTGAGCAAAGCATGGACACCACACTGCAAAGAGGAGTTGTGCTGACATAGGAGGAATTTGCAACCTACTGGTAAGTCACACTGTACTGTATTTACCAATATTTTAATTCAAATTCCATCTCTTTTACATCTTGAATAAGAAATCCTCCCACTCTGATTTCAGGAAGATATCCACCCATATTTTCTTCTAAATTTATGAGGGTTTTGCTTTTTATATTTAAAATATCTAATCCAGCTGAAATTGACTTTTTGTCTGTGGTGTCACTAATTTCATCTCTTTTCATGTATATAAAACCAACCTTTAAATTAGCACTCACTGACAATTCCATCATTTCAGTGTGGATTTGTGATGATACTTTTGTCATGTTCATCAATTACACTAAGTGGAACTCTTGAGGCAACAACAGACAGCTTTATTATTTTGCTTAATGCCCATTCAAACTTTTCTCTTCCCAGCCTGAGGCAGGAACCAACTATAGAGATACCAAGAACTGAAGCAGATGGATCTCAAAATGCCAACTTTCTTGCTGGGTAAAAGCTAGGGCAAATGATGTGACCTTGATGTTTAGCAACAGTGGACTTCTTAATTCTGAGCCTCAAAACTAGACCTGCTAATCCATCCAGAGCAGCTCTGAATAACTACAGCATGAACTCTGAATGAAGTTTGGAGTCTGTGATCCTGCTGGGCCACTGAACAAAATGCCTGGAGACAACTGTTTGAATGTAAACCAGTAAACTATAAGCCTTTCCAAGATTTTGTTCAAGGAAGAGGTTAACTACATCTTGCCCTATGTTATTGGTGCTATGGCAATTATAAATCACGATAGCTAACAGCTCTGAATACTTAAACCATGCAGTAGGCCCCTTGCTGCTGCTGTTGCTACTAAGTCTCTTCAGACGTGTCTAATTCTTTGTGGCCCCATGGACTGTAGCCCGCCAGGCTCCTCTGTTCGTAGGGATTCTCCAGGTAAGAATACTGGTGAGCGCTGGGATTTCCTACTCCAGGTGATCTTCCTGACCCAGAGATTGAACCTGTGTCTCTCACATCTCCTGCATGGAAGGCAGGTTCTTTACCATTAGCACCTCCTGGGAAGCCCCTTACATACCTTTAATCATCTACGTTTATGAGGTGAATTAGTTCAGATCCTCTCAGAAGCAGACACCAAGACAGGATTAGATGTACAAAAGAATTATTAGGGGACATTCTTGTGAAGGAAAATTAGGAGTCAGAGGAAGCAGAGCAGCAGACAAAGGAGAGAAGAAATGAAGATTTAGTGGAAGGGTCTTTGTCTGCAGTGCCCATTCTAAGCCATTGTCTCTTGTCTCAAGGCCATGGCTAAATCTGTACTGGATTTCTGTTGCTGCTGTCATAAATCACAGTTTTTGTGGCTTATAACACAAATATATTATCTTACTGTTCTTAAGGTCAGAAGTCCTAAACACAGTTGTTGCTAGGACTTCATTCCTTCTGGAAAATCTGAGAGAGAGTCAGTCTCCTTGCCTTTTCCAGCTCCTAGAGGACATTTTTACTCCTCGGCTGTGTGACCCTCCATGATCAAAGCCAGCAACAGAGCGCCTTCAAAGTTGCTTCTCTCCAGTACCGTCTCTGATCTCCATTCTTCCATCACATTTCCTTTTCTGACTTTGACCCTATCACCTCCCTCTAATAAGAACCCTTGATGGTTACACTGAGACCATTAGGATAATCTTCCTAGCTCAGTATCTTTACCTTGATCACATCTGCACAATTCCTTTTGCCGTATAAGGTGACATTCACAGGGCCTGAAGATGAGGATGTGGACATCTTTGGCAGGGGCATTGTTCTGCCTACCCCGGAGCCATCAAGCTAGATCACCCAGAAGAGGAGACCTGCGTCTTCCTGGAAGGCTCCCCTCAATACCCCTGTTGCTGTCCCTCACTGCCGGGGGGCAGTCCGCGGAAGGCTCCCTGAAACACAGGTGGAGATCCGCGAGGATCATTTTCACAGCTGCCACACGAAGCCAGTCTACTGGAGACACAGAGAGGTTGTGTAACCTATATAAGGATGCAGAGCCAGTGGGGAAATTATGTTTTTCCCTTTCTCTCAATATTTGACTTTTTTCTTTTAGAATGCTCCACTTTAGGGACTGATTATGTATCGTTTGCTCTGGGATCTTGAAAAACTTAATAAAACTTCACCTTTTCTACCTAATAACTAGCTACTCCAAATGGCAAATTATAAAAAATAATCTAAAATCATAGGGAAATAGGAATAAGAGTTTCCTCCAGGCATCCAATTCTGTCCCCTTTCACTAATAACAATTCCTAAAGACACTGAAAATTAACAATTGAAATCCTGGTTATCACATAATTCTGGCCTGTCCTCCACTTCTCCCAGAGTCCACTACAGGCAAAGAAGTTTGAGATGATCTTCCTCCAGGCACTAGAAAGCTAAGGTCTTGGCAGCCCGTTTCAAGGATCTCTCATGCAAAAATATGTTGGTTCCAAGAGAATTTGGTTTTGATAAGGGCTGTATTCAATATAAAACAATCCACTTAAATACCATATTGCAATAAATGCATTCACTCTGCCAAACCCAAAAGGTTACATACTAGTGTGACGTCAATACTAGCTATTCTTTATCATAAGTCTAAAGAATAAATCATTAAAATTCTAAATGATAGCTATATAAGAAGACATTTTCCTTTAGGAATCCAGAGAGTTTCTGGCATAAAGCATCAGACAGACAAATCCAGATCAATAAACTTTCCCTCCCTCATCACAAGTAAAAGATCAAAAGGACAGTTTGTCAGGAAAAAAAATGCTAGAGAGAACTAAAATGCTCTGTGTTCTGAACATATGGTACCCAGGGGTTGATCATTCTCAAATACAGCCTCACTGTTAAGAAAACTGGCAGGAGACATTATAAGATTATTTAGACCCACTCTAAAATAGTACCTTCTTCTATACTAAACTCTACTACAGGACCAAATGGGTTATCCTATATCCACCTTATCACTAAAAATCTCAACAAAGCTTAAAGACTGTAGCCACTTATGTATCCAACTCATTAGTTCCACTGTTATATCAGATAATTTAAAATAACACTTTTCAATGCATTTATTTTATTTCAAAAAGACAGAAATCTCTGAATCTTAATGACCCCATTTTGGTATTCTGGAGAAAGATCCAAAACAATGAATGAGTACAAATGTTTATAAATAGATGTTCAGAGGTCTATTTCTTACATTAGTGTATACACAAAACATAGGGATAATACAATTAAGAGGAAAACAGTCAGTCTCATTCCTGGGACAGTCTACCCTGGGAAAATCTACCATGTGCTTCTCACAAGAAAACAACAGAATATGGATTCTGGCTCCCCTCCCCTCTATTCTTCTTGGGGTATGAGCTTTTTCTTTACTCAGAAGACCTGTCTCCCCTTTGATGTTCTTGGTGCCTGACCTCGACCTTTCCCAACAGAAGGACTGCCTGGGGCCTGAAAAGATTCTATTTCCCAGTGAAGGCGGCAGCATCTGCTTCTTTCTTAAACCATTAGTGAGACTGGGGTGGGCTGGAGAGGGAAAAGAGGAGCCATGGGTTGAATTTACCCTCCTTGACACAAGCCTTTTCTTTCATTGTGCACACAAATTGCTCCTTTAGAACCTGGGAACTGAAAGAAAATATTTTAAAGAAGTTGGCCGAGTGTTACAGAAGCCACTGCTTTGCTCCATGTGCTATTTCTTTTCAGGCGATGAACAACACGTGACTCAATAGCAAATGTATCCCGTGTCGCTTTTCATGCAGCGATATATTTTTTTAATTAGTCATTTCTGTTTGATTTCCTGTGTCAAGTTGGAGGTACATCAGAAAGCTATTTCTGCCCACAAGTGCTGCTGAAACCAAAGAGGGGATCAAGAGACCTAGATTCAAAATACATGGCGAAAGAAAAACTTGACACCCAGAATGAGAGGATATGTGATTTTTATATTTTAGTCATCACTGTCTGTAACCCTACTTTTTAAATTTGTAGACTGTGCCATTAACTCACACTATAAATGAAAAAAAAAAAAAATCTCAGGGCATTATCATGTTAAGTACACTTAAATTTATTTAATCTGTTTATTATAGTTAAATATATTAACATGTATTACATTTACAATAGCAATAATGATAGCAAAGGACAGTTATTGAACATTTAGTGTGGAAGGAGCATGATAACTATGTGTATTACACGCATTCCCTTTTAAGCCTTTCAGTAATCCTATGACATAAATGCTGCTTATTTTACAGGTAAACCAACTGACTAAAGCGGTGAACTTGCCCACAGTCTCCTGGTTTGTAGACAACAGGGTGGAAGTTGACACCAGATCTTTTGGGGACCCACCATTATTTTCTACAACCCTGGTGAATGCTACTGGATTTCCTCAGAGTAATTCAAAGAGAGATTAGACAAGGAAAAGGACTGTTCTAATGGAGACCAAGGAGAACATGTTCACAATCTGTTCAGATATGTGACAGCTTTCCTCTAATCTTTAGCCAGAATTTAGTAATATTTATGCCATAGAGCAATTTCAGGTTATATGACACAACAAGAGGAGATGCAGAGGACCCTGACATGCCGCTAACCATAGCGCTGAGATATCTTTGGCCTCCATCAGCTCAGTGCTTCTCACATATGTGCACAGAGAAGAATCACCTAGAGCGTCTCACCAGCAGAGATTCTGATTCCAGTAAGTCTGGGGCAGGGCCTGAGAACTTTAATTTCTACTGTGGAACCAGGTGACCCTGATGCTGCAAGTCTGCAACCTGACCTTGAGTAGCCCTGGTCTACTTGATAGCAGTAATACCCTCCCATCGACAAGTTCAGTTTTGCCAGAGACAGAAGGCCAAGATCTTTGGTGCACATCGCTGCAGAGTGTGCTTGAAATGGAAGCTGCAGAACGCAGCCACCTTCAGCCCTTAGGCATCTGGCAGACAGAGGGCACGTTGAGAGAGTCAGTGCTGGCCTCTGATTCAGCGAGTGAGGAATGGTTGTCTAGTTGGAGCTTTCATCCTACTTTACCAAGGAGGGTCTGGAAAACAATCTGAGATGTTCTCTCTTGCTGTCCTATGAACTTATAACAACTTAATCCTCTGGGTACTCCTTGCATTGGATTATATTCTCTTCCTCATGACTCAACAACTATTTGCTTGGTGTCTGCAAGTACGTGATATGGTTCAAGGTGTTACTGGCATAGCAAAGATCAAAACAGAAAATGCCCATGCTTGTACCAATTGGCAATTCCCTCCCCAACTTCCACTCCAGAACCCCAGTGAGCTGGGGATCTGCACACCTCTGGCCTCATGTCTTCACACCCTGCCCCTGCAGCAGACCCCATCTTCGGCATCCTTGACCACAAGCGGATGTCACTATTATACAGCATCATTGTCCCATGAGAGGGCAAGGATAGTCCTACCTGACAGGCTCATCTCCCATTAACATATAACATAGTCCTCACCTCCCATTCTCTTGGAACCAGAATTCATCAGGCCTCCTTGGAGCTGGAATTCTGGCCCCCAGATGATGGTAGTGCCCTTGTAAAAGGTTCATTTCTCTCTGGTCACCCTTCATCCTATCAGGCATTCCCAGGCCAGCTGTGGGGATCTCAGCCCACACAATCTTCTCAGCTCACACTTTATGGTCCTGCTGTGGCAGAGCTGATTGTTTCAGCCACGGAACTGTTTTAGGGACAGTTGGGAGGCAGCGATTCGGGGAGTAAAAAGAGCACGGAGGAGTCAGAACCATGATCAGGCACCAGTTTAGCATTCCTGAGACTCATCTTCCTTATCTAAGAGAACTGCTGTGATCAAAGGTAAGATCAGGTTGGTGAAGTCCCTAAGCCATGGAAAGGGGGGGGGGGCAGATGAATGCGAAGGAGCCCTGGTTCTCCCTCCCCGCCCATCATACAAGCCCCACGCATTAGCTACCTGGCTTGTCATAACGCAATACTACAGACTGTGTGGTTTAAACAACAGAAATGCATTTTGTTGAAAATGGCTCAGTGAGTGAGAAACTTAGATATATAGTTGGAGCCTTCTCCGTCCTTTACCGAGGAGCAGCACAAATCACACAGATCTGAATGCCACATGTCTGAGATCAGGGTGTCAGCGTGCTTGGCTTCTAGTGAGAGCTCACTTCCTTCTCTGCTGATGGCTGCCTCTGTGCTGTGTCCTCCCAAGGCGGAGAGAGACAGCTCTCCCGAGAGTCTTGTCATAAGGGCACCAATCCCATCATGTGGGCACTCAGGCCTCACGACCTCATCCAAACACAATCGCTCCAAAGGCCCCATCTCCAAACACTGTCACTCCAGGGGTTAGGGCTTCAACATACGAATTTGGCCGGGGATGCAATTTAGCCCAGAGAATCCCAGGTGCTGTAATTTTGCAGATCATCCCATCAAGAGGGCAAGCATATTCCTGCAACTCTTGAATCTGGGTGGTCTGAGAGTTGACTTCACCAAAACAATGTGGGACACATGATGAAAGCCAGCTCTGAGCCTTGGCCTGGAGAAGTCCTGTGGGCTTCATCTCATTCTTTTGAACCCCTGCCCGGTTGCCGTGTGTGTAAGTCTGATCTTCCTGGTGGATGACAGAGACTTCATGGAGCAGAGCTAGCTCAGCCTAGTTAATCTGAGCCATTTCCTCGGCCACACAAATGACCCAGAGCATGCCAGCATCATGCCTTGATGACCCGCAGCTGGCAGAGGAGGTGTGGGTGAGCCCAGCCAGGAGCAGCCTGTCTGGCCTCCAACGGAAGAACCACCAAGCTGAACTATAGACTTTCGAAAAACAATAAATAGCTATTATTTTAAGTTCCTAAGTGTTGAGGTGGTTTGTTATACAGTTTTATAATATAAATAGATAAACTTTACAGACGTTTCTTATAATTCCTTTGATTATTTTGTTCAATGTATTCATCAAAAGTCAAAACTAAAAAAAGGCTTTGTCTATTTTAACTTCACTTCTTCCTCTCTACACACTCCAACATGAAACTCAATGGCCACCAATTCAAAATGCCCCAGTAACTTGGACAAAGGTAACCTGTGGATCTCCTGGCAAATCTTCTTCTCTGGGGCTGAATTTCTTCCTCATGCCTTTTCCCAGGGGATCTGGCTATAGGAAGTGTCCCTCTGTTACCAGCTTATGTTCAGCCTGACATAAGATGACAGTTGGACAAATGTCTAGAACCCTTTCTGGGTCAGATCACAGCAGAACAATGGTTTCCTAATTCTCCCCAAAGCTGCAAAGGCCTGTGGACACACGGCTGTCCACTGCTCCAGAACTGACCTGCATCTCGCAGAGGAGCCTTGTGCCACCCCAGCCTACTTCTTCCTCCAGCCATGTCCAGTGACCAGGTGCCATGATTGTGTCCTTTAAATTAACACCTGGCTCATGGAAAGTGCAATAGGAACTCATGCAAGACTGTAATAAGATGCATATTGAATACTATATATTATCCACAAAAGGAAGAACAAAAGAGGATATGACACCAAGCCTACAGAAGAGAGAAATGGAAATTAAAGATTATATACAAGCGACTCCTGCAGCTCAATTCCAGAAAAATAAATGACCCAATCAAAAAATGGGCCAAAGATCTAAACAGACATTTCTCCAAAGAAGACATACAGATGGCTAACAAACACATGAAAAGGTGCTCAACATCACTCATTATCAGAGAAATGCAAATCAAAACCACAATGAGGTACCATTACACGCCAGTCAGGATGGCTGCTATCCAAAAGTCTACAAGCAATAAATGCTGGAGAGGGTGTGGAGAAAAGGGAACCCTCTTACACTGTTTGGTGGGAATGCAAACTAGTACAGCCCTATGGAGAACAGTGTGGAGTATTTCTTTAAAAACTGGAAATACAACTGCCATATGACCCAGCAATCCCACTTCTGGGCATACACACTGAGGAAACCAGATCTGAAAGAGACACGTGCACCCCAATGTTCATCGCAGCACTGTTTATAATAGCCAGGACATGGAAGCAACCTAGATGCCCATCAGCAGATGAATGGATAAGGAAGCTGTGGTACATATACACCATGGAATATTACTCAGCCATTAAAAAGAATTCATTTGAATCAGTTCTAATGAGATGGATGAAACTGGAGCCCATTATACAGAGTGAAGTAAGCCAGAAAGATAAAAGAACATTACAGCATACTAACACATATATATGGAATTTAGAAAGATGGTAACGATAACCCTATATGCAAAACAGAAAAAGAGACACAGAAATACAGAACAGACTTTTGAACTCTGTGGGAGAAGGCGAGGGTGGGATGTTTCGAGAGAACAGCATGTATATTATCTATGGTGAAACAGATCACCAGCCCAGGTGGGATGCATGAGACAAGTGCTCGGGCTGGTGCACTGGGAAGACCCAGAGGAATCGGGTGGAGAGGGAGGTGGGAGGGGGGATCGGGATGGGGAACACATGTAACTCCATGGCTGATTCATGTCAATGTATGACAAAACCCACTGCAATGTTGTGAAGTAATTAGCCTCCAACTAATAAAAATAAATTAAAAAAAAATAAAATTAAAAAAAAAATAATAAAACCTGGCTCATGGAAAGTGCTTAGAGAGAACAGGAGTAAAGATTGGATAAATTAATGCTCTTCTCACTGAAAACATGTTTCTCCCCTTTTCCATCAAATAGTTTTCATACTTTTCTAAGGACCAGCTTAAAGTGATGATAAGAACACATTGTGCCTCTCCAGGAGCATATTGCCTTTCTGCACCCTTTTTATAATTAATTGTCTATCCGCCTGATCTTTGGGATTGTATTGAGTCTATGTCCAAATCCCACTCCCTCCTACAACATCATAAACTCTTTCCTGAAATAATTGGATCTGAATGCTGACTCACAGTCTCAAGTGAAAGCTGTTACATTCTGAATGGTGCCATGGTATACAAATTCCCCTTAGTCTTAAATAAATAGAAAAGCTAAGTAATCTAAATATTCAAGGCGCCACAAGCAGCTTGGAGACCTGCCAAAGTGGAAAGATACGTCAGTCTGCTATATATAGTGTAATGCTGTGTAACAAACTATCACACACTTAGTGGCTAACAACACCCAATTTTTGTTCACATGTTTTCAGCTGAACTAGGATTTGGCTGAACTAGGCTGTGCTCAGTCAGGCTTGGATCCAGTCTAAGTCTGAGTCCAGATCTCATCCACATGGCTCTTCTCCTTCTTAGACCAGTGGCAGCTAGAGGCAGGTTCTCCTGATGATAAAGGGCAGAAACACAAGAAATCAAGCACAACCCCAGAGCTCACTGAAACCTCTTCATGCACCAGGTCCAACACTGGCCAAAGTACTTCATAATATCAAGCAAAACATCAATATTTTGGGAAAGGGAACTCTACCCACTATAGTGGGAGGAGCTATAAATGCAGTATATTTATAGATGTATTTATAAATGCAGCATATTCCAGAAATAGGTCAATAATAGGAAACAGTAAATTTAACACCTGTGGT
Organism: Cervus canadensis; assembly: GCF_019320065.1. Lineage (NCBI taxonomy): Eukaryota > Metazoa > Chordata > Mammalia > Artiodactyla > Cervidae > Cervus > Cervus canadensis. The sequence continues at coordinate 15,520,454 of NC_057395.1, read as the reverse complement.
TGGGAAATTAATGAATGGCAAGTAGAAGTATTTTGAGTTCATCAGAACTAAGACAAGTATCACAACTCCAAGATGCTGCTTCATCAGTGAATACACATAAAGACATCATTTTATCTACATTCATTTCAGGCTATAGGAACATCACTTGAAAAGAAATGTGGCATTATAATTAAATCCATCAGTAGTATGTACTTTAAGTGGTTTACAGAAAATACATTCCTTCCCCTTTTTCTTCCATTCAACTGAATTATAATCACCAAAAAAGCTGCTTTGGAAATGCCACCAGTAACTAGAAACAACTTTTATATCAATTTATTATTGAAAAAAAATTTCTGTTCATGCATGCATTTTCTGCTTTAAGAACTGCCTTTGAAATCAAAACCAGTCTTTATTTAGTTTAAGTAAAATATATTATTGGATAATATACCACAGAATAGACATAATCTTAAAAACATGTAGGTGGTATGAATTTGCTACCACTACAATTCGAAATCAAAGAAATGTCACATTCTTTATGTTCTTTCAATCACATTAAGTCTAAATTCAAGTCTGAATGGAAAATTAAATCTCATTCATTACTAGAAGCTGCCCCACAACTCTGCTCTCACCCTGCCTCATTCTCTCCACCATTACTTGGCAAAGCCTTGGATGACCCCAGGTTTCTAGGGCAGAACAGAACACTTGTGGGGCCAGGGTGGGAGGGCGGTAAGCTGATTGCCAGCACATACTAGTAGCTTATAAATTCTTCATCCTCCAGGTAACCTTGTCTCGAGTCTAAGAGCTCTTCAGCTTTCTAGGCACCTTGGACAAGAATTTTCATAAGCTGTGGAATCACATCTGCTCTGTCCAGCCCCCTCGGGGCACCACAGAATTATTTCCTCTGTAGTCCTGACAGGTTTTGAAGCATTTGGGGGCAGGGAAGGGGGATCTTTGGTGATAGATTCTTGCTAGAAACACAAATTTTCATTTCCTCCCCACTCTTGGGGAAATATCTTTTTCCTCAACTTACTTATGACTCCTCCTCTTTGACAAGTATTCACTGACTCTCTTCTGACTAAAGTACCTGTCCACCTTCTTGGGAAGTGTCTCACTTAGTCTTACTGAGTTTTAGCTTTTGAAACAGAAAACAAGAAAATAGATTAAGCTTTTTTTTTTAAATTAATTTATTAATTTTAATTGGAGGCTAATTACTTTACAATATTGTAGTGGTTTTTGCCATACATTGACATGAATCAGCCATGGGTGTACATGTGTCCCCCATCCTGAATCAAATCAAGGGAATCAAGGCAAAGCTATGCCCACTTGCTGGGAACGAGGGTGGGCTAGGACCGGGTGGAGAGTGATGGACAGAGTGAGGATGAGACACTAGCGTCCTTCTTTCTGTCTGCTCACCGCACAGCAGTGGGTCCAAAACACAGATTAATAGATCTGAAATTATCCTGACACAAAGCTATTTATTTTCCTATTATTTTACGTCGGCTTCAGAATGAAATTACTTCGTGTATCTCCATTGCATCCATGTCCTAATACTTTATTCAGTGGCGCTGTTCATTAGAAGGCTTTATTAATTTGGAGATATTCTTAGTTCATTTGTTATGATATACATTTCTATCATCTGTTTCCCTTCTTTTTCCTCTTGGCAGTTGCAATCTAAAGGGCATAGTTTATAAATTAATTTTAGCAGTTTCTGGGAAACCCTGCAAACAGAAAAAACTAGAATGTCAATATCTCACAAGAGAATACCTCTTTTTAATTTAATGTGAGCTTTTTAATTTCTTTTAGAATAAACTATTGGGCACCAACAAATGAGAACACACATGAATGATCTTGCAATATCTGGATTTATGGTAGAGGAAAACATTCTAATTCATTCTTAGATTTGCATGCTATTTTTAAATCCTTATTCCCTTAATTACTTTAATCCAATATGTAAAATGCTGAAAAGTTTTCTTCATCAGTCAAAATGAGAGTTAAGGTTTTCTTCAGTCTTTCCTATGTCAATCACTAATTACATTTTTATCTGGGACCTGTAAGAAAGAGGTAGTGCAGTGGTAAAGAGTCTGCCTGCCGATGCAGGAGACTCGAGAGACATGGGTTCAATCCCTGAGTTGGGAAGATTCTCTGGAGTAAGAAATGGCAACCCACTCCAGTACTTGTGCCTGGACAATTCCATGGACAGAGGAGCCTGGCAGGCTACAGTCCATGGGGTAGCAAAGAATCAGACATGACTGAACACACACTCACTAGGACCAATAACACACCTTTGTAGGAGATACATGTATGAGTTCAACTATAGTCTCTACTACATACAACCATAAATTTAGTTATCATCAGTGATCTAGAGCAACACTATGTAGTTAGTTCTCATTTCCTTCCACCCCTCATCTAACAAAATACTTGAATAGTGTCTGTAAAATTCATTCAACAAGTATTTATTTAGCACTTACTATGTGCTAAGCAAAAAATTGAAAACTAAAATATATAGTATCAGACAAAAAGCGCTATGTAGTTTCACTCATTAATTCAAACAGCTGAGATAGAAAAGTGTATTTTAGCTACAAAAAGAACTGACTCTGTGTTAGTCTGTCTCAAAATATACAGTGAAAAACCCTCTCCTTGTTCTGTATGAATCAATCAACCACAGTCATTCAGTTATTTCCACTTTTTCTGGATTCAGTGAAATGTTATTGAATGCATTGCACTGAGTTAAATTCTGAGAATACAGCTAAGAACAAGACAGGCATGATCCCTTGCCTTCAAGGTGCTTACATTCTCTAAATCACATGTGAATAGAAACCACTGAAATAGAAATACCAGGAAACACATATTCAAATAAAGTATCTCATTTCAAAATGTGTACCATGAACATTTATATTGGGAATACTTGTCTCCTTTGGAATTTTTTTTTCCAGGACCAAATTATGCTTAACCAAAAACAATATTGCCCAATTAAATTCCACAACATGCTGCCCAGACTTTTGCATTAGTTTGGTAAGTAACCAATTTCAGTAATTCAATGCTGCCCAAAAGTTTCTCATTCCCTCAAAGCCTACACTGAATTTCCAATTGGAGAGCAGACTTACAGGCTCATTCAAGGCCTAGTTTCCTTCTATCCTGTTCTCTCTCCTTCCCCGAGGGTTTTAGATGGGGAAGAGAGACCAGAGGATTGTGGGAGGTTTCCTTGGTCCAGATCTGGAAGATCTGGAAGATTATTGCTGATCACATTCTCTTACCAGATATGGTCAGATGACCACAAAGGAGACTGGTAAATGTAGTTTAACTTGAGCCCAGAGCAAAGAGGAACCTGGTTTCAGTGGCATACAGCATTTCTCTGCAACAACTTTTTCTGGATGCATTGTAGCTGTTCCCAGAAAAAACAATCCTATTTTCACAGAACAAATATGTGTCCCATAAAACGCTATTAAAAACTATGTCACAGGCTCTCCAGCTCTTTCTTAATTCAACGCTTTAAAAAAACTTTTAATCTTCAGATAACTTATGAATTGCAAAGATAGTACATAGCTTATTACACACCCCAAACCCAGGTTCTCCTAATGTTCAGATCTTGCATGAACATGGTAAACTTACAAAAATTAAGGAATAAACATAGGCACAATGTTACATAGAGGTCACTATATTTTCCAATTTACCATAGTTTCCACTAATGTCTTTTTTCTGTTCCAGATAATTCCAAATACTGTACTTTCAACACATACACACTCCATTCCTTCTTTAAGTTTTCTGATCCCTGGACCTTCTAGAACTAACACCCAAAAAAGATGTCGTTTTCATTATAGTGGACTAGAATGCAAAAGTAGGAAGTCAAGAAACACCTGGAGTAACAGGCAAGTTTGGCCTTGGAGTATAGAATGAAGCAGGGCAAAGGCTAATAGAGTTTTGCCAAGAAAACGCACTGGTCATAGTAAACACCCTCTTCCAACAACACAAGAGAAGACTCTACACATGGACATCACCAGATGGTCAACACCTAAATCAGATTGATTATATTCTTTCCAGCCAAAGATGGAGAAGCTCTATACAGTCAGCAAAAACAAGACTGGGAGCAGACTGTGGCTCAGATCATGAACTCCTTATTGCCAAATTCAGACTGAAATTGAAGAAAGTGGAGAAATCCACTAGACCATTCAGTTATGACCTAAATCAAATCTCTTATGACTATACAGTGGAAGTGAGAAATAGATTTAAGGGACTAAATCTGATAGAGAGCCTGATGAACTATGGATGGAGGTTAATGACATTGTAAAGGAGATAGGAATCAAGACCATCTCCAAGAAAAAGAAATGCAAAAAAGCAAAATGGCTGTCTAAGGAGGCCTTATAAATAGCTGTGAAAAGATGGGAAGTAAAAAGCAAAGGAGAAAAGGAAAGATATTCCCATTTGAATGCAGAGTTCTAAAGATAGCAGGAGAGATAAAAAAACGCTTCCTCATGATCATGCAAAGAAAATAGAGGAAAACAATAGAATGGAAAGCTAGAATTCTTCAAGAAAATTAGGACATGCAGGGAACATTTATGCAAAGATGGGCTCAATAAAGGACAGAAATTGTATGGACCTAACAGAAGCAGAAGATATTAAGAAGAGGTGGCAAGAATACACAGAAGAACTGTACAAAGAAGATCTTCATGACCCAGATAATCACGATGGTGTGATCACTCACCTAGAGCCAGACATCCTGGAATGTAAAGTGAAGTGGGCCTTAAGAAGCATCACTACGAACAAAGCCAGTGGAGGTGATGGAATTCCAGTTGAGCTATTTCAAATCCTGAAAGATGATGCTGTGAAAGTGCTGCACTCAATATGCCAGCACATTTGGAAACTCAGCAGTGGCCACAGGACTGGAAAAGGTCAGCTTTCATTCCAATCCCAAAGAAAGGCAATTCCAAAGAGTGCTCAAACTACCGCATGATTGCCCTCATCTCACATGCTAGTAAAGTAATGCTCAAAATTCTCCAAGCCAGGCTTCAGCAATATGGGAACTATGAACTTCCAGATGTTCAGGTTGGTTTTAGAAAAGGCAGAGGAACCAGAGATCAATTTGCCAACATCCTCTCAATCATCAAAAACATCTATTTCTGCTTTGTTGACTACGCCAAAACCTTTGACTGTGTGGATCACTACAAACTATGAAAAATTCTTCAAGAGATAGAAATACCAGACCACCTGACCTGCCTCTTGAGAAACCTGTATGCAGGTCAGGAAGCAACAGTTAGAACTGGACATGGAGCAACAGACTGGTTCCAAATAGGAGAAGGAGTACGTCAAGGCTGTATATTGTCATCCTGCTTATTTAACTTATATGCAGAGTACATCATGAGAAAGGCTGGGCTGGATGAAGCACAAGCTGGAATCAAGATTGCCGGGAGAAATATCAATAACCTCAATATGCAGATGACACCGCCCTTATGGCAGAAAGTGAAGAGGAACTAAAGAGCTCCTTGATGAAAGTGAAAGAGGAGAGTGAAAAATTTGGCTTAAAGCTCAACATTCAGTAAACTAAGATCATGGCATCCAGTCCCTTCACTTCATGGCAGATAGATGGGGAAACAGTAGAAACAGTGTCAGACTTTATTTTTCTGGGCTCCAAAATCACTGCAGATGGTGACTACAGCCATGAAATTAAAAAATGCTTACTCCTTAGAAGGAAAGTTATGACCAACCTAGACAGCATATTAAAAAGCAGAGACATTACTTTACCAACAATGGTCCATCTAGTCAAGGCTATGATTTTTCCAGTAGTCATGTATGGATGTGAGAGTTGGACTATAAAGAAAGCTGAGCGCCGAAGAATTGATGCTTTTGGACTGTGGTGTTGGAGAAGACTCTTGAGAATCCCTTGGACTGCAAGGAGATCCAACCAGTCCATCCTAAAGGAAATCAGTCCTGGGTGTTCATCAGAAGGACTGATGCTGAAGCTGAAACTACAATATTTTGGCCACCTGATGCGAAGAGCTGACTCATTGGGAAAGACCTTGATGCTGGGAAAGATTGAGATCAGGAGGAGAAGGGGACGACAGAGGATGTGATGGTTGGATGGCATCACTGACTCGATGGACATGAGTTTGAATAAACTCCGGGAGTTGGTAATGGACAGGGAGGCCTGGCGTGCTGGGGTTCATGGGGTTGCAAAGAGTCGGCAATGAACTGAACTGAACTGAAAGGGAAAGGTGTTTTTGTGTCCTCATAAATAATCATTTTTCAAATATTTGTAGTTTTCCAATAAGGAAATCCCACAAAGACCATAAATGCTATGAGGCATTTGGCAGTCCTCTCTGGAAATTAACTAGCTCTTGGTGACAAGGGAATAAGAATGATGGCATGAGTGCCCGAGTGCTAAGTTGTTTCAGTCATGTCTGACTCTTTGAGACCCAGTGGACTGTAGCCCACCAGGCTCCTCTGTTCATGGGATTCTCCAGGCAAGAATACTGCAGTGGGTTGCCATTTCCTACTCCATGGGATCTTCCCAATCTAGGTATTGAATCTGCATCTATTATGTCTCCTGCACTGGCAAGCAGGTTCTTTACCACTAGTACCACTTGATGGCATAATGAAGTTTTATTGAAATTTTCTTTTCTTGCAATAATTCTCTCAAACCTCACAGAAGCTACATGAGCAAGATACTATTTAATGATTTTTCCTAGTAAGGAATCCCAGGCTCTGAGAGGCTATGTAATTTATCAGTCCCAAAGCAATTAAAGAAAGAACCTGGACTCAGCTTCAGTTTTTTCTAAAATCACCAAACTTCATTGCATTATCATATAATAGAAACGAATTACTATTATTTTCTTTCTGCCATAAATAGGAATAATTATGGTTGCCAGGATGGAAAGATACAACTTCCTGACTCAGGGTCTCTACACTGTTCAATCAGCCAGGTAAATATTACATCTTCAGAGAGGCCTTCTATGCCCACCATATAGAAAATAACCTCATGCTTGATCTTATATCGTGTTACTTATCACAACCAGAAAAGTAGGTATATTTACTTTTCATAAGTTATCTCCCAGAGAACAAACTCTACATGTGGCTAGTTAACAATATTTCTGGCATTAAGAAATGGAACAAGCACATAATAAGTAATCAGTCTGTTAAAGAAATAATGAACAAGTGAACAATTTTTATTTTACCAGAGAAGGAGAAAGACAATAAAATGAAGAGAAAAAAGATTTCACATTTAGCAAAGATCTATGTTTTCTCAAACCTGACAGCAATACACTGTTGAGCTACATGTTATGATTCTCATTTGAATTAGAAAATGTTATGGACTGAACAGTCTTTCCCCCAGAGTTGATGACCCCCAGTGTGACTGTATTTGGAGACAGGGGCCTTGAGGAGGTAATTCAGGTTAAATGAGGTCCCAGGAGTAGAACCCTAATATGACTGGGCTGCAGTCTTGGTAAGAAGAGGAAGAGACACAGAGATTGCCCTCGTTCTCCACTCATGCAGAGAAGAGAGGCCACATGAGGACACAGCAGGAAGGGAGTCACTGCCAGCCAGAAGTACAGCCTCACCAGAAACCAAAGTAGGCAGCACCTTGTTCCTAGATTTCAAGCCTTCGGAACTGTGAAAATCAAATTTCTGTCATTTAATCCACACAGTCTGTAATATTGTTATGGCGGTCCAAGTTGAATAAGACAGATGAGAAAAACAACCTCATGGAGATTTAATAACTCGAGTAAGAGTTCAAAGCCAGTAAATTGCTGGGGTAAGATTTGAAAATCAATTATGTAAGATTTCGTGGCTCAAGACAGTTCCATTAAATTCAATCTGCACTTAGTATTAGGGAATGGGGGTGTTATGTTTAAATAAAATAGAAGGAGCTTCTTTTCATAATTAAGTTAAATCAACAGAGGTTTGGAGCAGAAAACAAGATGATGACCCAAGGGAGGACTGGAGAAACTTCTAAGGAAAGGGCACAGACAAAGGTATTTCTGGAGTGGGGTTACACCCATGCATGTATCACAAGTATCCAAGGTAAGAAATGTTCAGATATAGGTATTAGAGGAAAAAAGAACTATATTGATTTGGCACTTCTATTCCTCATAGTTCAGCATTTACCTGAGATGACAAACTCTCTTCTCCCCTATTGTCAGAGGTCAAGTATCAACAGGAAGCAAACTGGTTGAAAAGTTGTGCTTCTGAACCTTGGCACTTCCTGGGCTCAGCATTTCTAAACTTCAATCTCATTTCGCCTGTGTTTCTTACTTATCTTTGCAAATCCAAATTCTTCTTGGTAGCCTAGTTTTGAGACCCAATTCCTTGGTGCTGCACCCCTAACCTTCTCTGCCCAGGCCTGAAGGTGAAGCCTCTTGCTTCTAGCAACAAAGTTCCCTGGGGTCTGCCAGTGGGATGGGCCAGGTTCCCTGCACTAGTACCATCTAAGATCCATTTTAGAATAGATCAATTTCACTAGAGCAGTTATTCTCAAAATGTCATCCCTGAACTAGCAACCTTGGCCTCACCAAGGAACTTGTTAGAAATGTGAATTCTCAGTGGCCCTCATCCCAGCCTTACTGAATCAGAAATTCTGGGTGATGGAACACAGTGTTCTTTTAACAAGCCCCCTGGGGTGACTCTGATGCGTGCTAAAGTCTGAGATGTCTGCTTGAGCTTGTGGGTCTTCTCACTCCCTAAGATCCCTGCTGGTCCAATGGATTAGGACTGAGAGGACTTGGCAACTTAGCTGGTTGCATGATCCCGGGTCCTTGCTCAGCCTCTGTGTTTTTCTATTTTCTCATTTAAAAATAATACACCAAAGAGCTACAATCCAGCTCTCATTTTTTTTATGTGTCTGCTGGTGAGTAACTAATGGCAGGCTGTGCCAGCCCATGTTAATCTTAACTGCCTGAACAATGCTTAGCAATGGCTTTTGTCCCAAGGTTGTCCTTCTGATTGCTGAGACTTTCGCTCCTGCCTTGGATTTAAACAGCAATATTCCAGTACATTTGTATTTCATAAATCATTGGGGCATGAACCAGAATGCTATACACTCATCTATTTGTAATTAAACTTAATATGGATTTAACCATTAGTTAAACTTACATGCTTCAGGATTTGCTTTAAATAAAGAAAGCATGACCTTTATTCTAACAGAAGAGGGCCTGCTCTTGAAGTATCTCAGGTCAAGGAATGAGAGAGAATGTTCCAGTAACATACAAATATTCCTCATAAGAAGGTCAAGTAAAACACTAAACCGTTCTAAGCCAGAGTCCTTCAAGCAATTGATTTGGATAAAAACCATGAGATGAAGATGGGGGCCACAGAAAATATCAGTATTGTACAAAGAACTGGCCATGCATATGCCAACTTTCTGGGAACAATGGAGAAGCCTTGAAAGTTTCACAAATAAACCACTTTTTGAAAGTTGCTTTTTGGACCAGAATAGAAATTAAGGAGATGGACGAAAGGAGGAAAAAACAGTACGTGCAGATGAGACTTGTAGTTTGGATCCCCCAAGGACAGATCTTGAGCAAAATTTTAGTGTAAATACTTTAACTGGGATGCAATGCTGGAAAATACTTGTTGGAAAGTAGTGAATTGATACAGGGAAGGGAAGAAACACAACACAATGTGTATGATCAACTATGTTGTCACAGTCAGCAACTGAAGTATAGGGTCAGAGGTTCAAGTCTGAGTCCAGGTTCTGTGGCTTATCAATTTGGTCCCTTGAAAAATCATATCATCTCTTTGTGCATCACATCCTTATACTAAGAAATAGTAATAAAAATTTCCAGAGTCTTGGATAATGCAGTTGCTATAATAATAATATAATATATTACATTATATATCATACATTAGTATGTATAATATAATAATAAGCAACTACCATCTGTTGAATACTGATCCTACACCAGACTCAATGCTAATCTTGCCCCCACATCCTAGAAAATGGGTAAATGTTTTTGCATTTTACTGAGAGATCAAAGAGACTATATGATTTCATAATTTTTAAATCATAAAGGGAATTTGTAAAATACAAGATAATGTTAAAGAGAATTTTATACAGCTTTTCACGAGTCATCAGGAAGCCTGTGCTTTAGCTATAAATGTATAATTCATTAGTTGTGAGGCCTCAGTCAGACCATTTGCTTCTTATTAAAAAGAAAAAAAAAAAAACAGATAATTCAAGATGTTAACATTAGAGGAGGCTGAATGAAAGGTTCTTGGGACCTCCCTGTATGCGTCTCTGCAACTTCCTGTAAATCTTTCAAGTAATTATTTGAGAATAAGAGTTAAGAAAAACAGGAGTTCATAGTGTTATAGACGGAACTGTCCCCTCAAAGTTCATAATCCCCAATGTTCATAATTGCCGCAACCACTTTGGAAAACCATTTGGTAGAATTTACCAAGCCAACACATGTGACCTAGGAATTCTACACAGGGGTAGACACACAAAAGAAAAACAAGCTTATATGCACCGGAAAATGTGGACTAAAATGTCCATAGCAGGATAATTTGTGTCAGGCAAAAACTACAAATAACTCAAGTGACCATAAACTACAGAAATGGATCACTGCTATCTATTCATGTACTGGAATATAACTCTGAAGAAAATGAATGCTCTGCAAGAACACATAACAATGCAAATGGATCTCACAGACAAGGTATTGAGCAGGCAGGCCAGATGCAAAAGAGAACAGTATAATTCCACTTATAAAAAGCCCCCAAAGAGGCAAAACTGAACTATGCTGTTTAGAAGTCAGGATAAAGGGGGAGAGGTAGTGGCTGTAAGGGAGGCTGAGGTGGGTTTATGGGATGCTGGTAATTTCTATTTTATTTCTTGTTCTGGGTGCAGGTCACGTGGTAAACTCACTTTGTGCACTCACTGAGATATTAAATTATCTGTGTACTTCTCTGTAAGTTGTAGTTTTCAAAAAAAAGTTTACCTAGTAAGAAGTTCTGAGAATTGAATTAAATGAATTCAAAGCTTTCTTCTGGCTCTGAAACCCTGATCCTGAGATGAGACTCAGACATCTCCCATCATTATTGAGGTGAGGCTTATGGTGGGGTTGGAAGCTTGACAGAACGAGGTAATGTGCTCGTTCTGTTCAGTTCTGCCACGTGGAAGAGCCCTTCCCCCTGGCGCAGTCCATTTTATCCCTGCTGGGCACCATGATGCCCAGAAACCCACACTAAGAAGTGCAAGCGGCCACATCGTCAGTGCTTTGGGGTAATGCAGTTTCAGAAACTTCCACAGGGTGGCAAGGATGCTATTTCTTGATGCTTTTAGACACTTACAGCCTTTCCCTCTGTTTTTCTCCCAGTCGCTTTCACAACGTGCAGGTTTCTCTATCAGTAACTAGTACAAACATTGGGGAGCAGAACTTTACATGCGATAACATTTCTAATGAATTCCCCATAGCTCAATTAAGAGACCTAATCTGCAGCTTGAGAACACTAAATAAGAGAAAGAAAACACTGGGCCGGACACTGGAATTTCTGAAACATTATAAACCTATCACAGGAAGTGGCCAAGGGTAGGAATAACAGAAAAATGGGTTTCAGGGAACTAAATAAAGTCATGTGGTGATTAATGCGGCACACCCCCAACTTTACAAAATGTCCTAGGCATCCGATAAGCACAGAATGCTTTTAGATCCATACTAGCCAGAGGTGATTGGTTGTTTGCAACAAAAATGGCTTCAAGTATTTCTCTCCAGGTATCCGCATCCTTTGTCAATGTGACTTCTGTGAAAACTGCCATCAAAGGGTGGAGCTATTTCTCCCCCTCTTGAATTTAGGTTGGTCTTACCACCTGATTTAACCAGTAAAAAGCAGTGTAGGTGATTATCTTCTCATCCTGAACTTAGGTCTCAAAGCCTTGCACGTCTCCACGTTCCCTTTCCGCCCCTGCCTGCATCATGTGCACAAGCCCGAGCTTGTAACCTGCTGGAAGACGAGAGGCTTCGTGATCAGTCACTCCCACTGTCCCATCCAGACAACTGCCAGCATTTAGTCTACATACCAGCTGACCAGAGATACATAAGCAAGACTTGCCGAGACCAGCTGAACCTCACCCAGGTCAGCAGAACCACCCACATGACTCACAGATTTGTTGGCAATAATAAAGGGTAACTGCTTTAAGCCACTAAATTCCAAGGTGACTTATTATGCAACAATGGTTGCAGCCATATCAGAACTCTCAACCGCCCCTGCTTATTTGTCACTAATCCCCCTTCTGAGGCAGCTTCACTATGTGATGAGGGCCATTAGTGCATGTCACTCAGTCGTGTCCGACTCTTTGTGACCCTGTGGACTATACAGTCCATGGAATTCTCCAGGCCAGAATACTGGAGTAAGTAGTCTTTCCCTTCTCTAGGGGATCTTCCCAACCCAGGGATCGAACCCAGGTGTCCCACATTGCAGGCGGATTCTTTACCAGCTGAGCCACAAGGGAAGCCCAAGAATACTGGAGTGGGTAGTCTATCCCTTCTCCAGGGGATCTTCCTGACCCAGGAATTGAACTGGGGTCTCCTACATTGCAGGCAGATTCTTTACCAACTGAACTATCGGAAATTAAGAACTTTGGATTCCAGTTTTGGGATTCAAGTAATGGTAGAAAGATGAAAGACTTGGAAAAATCATCTTTAATGGCTCCTATTTTCACTCCCTAGATACAGTTCAAGGGTTGGAATCCTCCTTGTGCAATCTTGTCTTCCTTTCCCATCAATAAGTAGGTAGGTATGGAGGTAAATATGTAGAATACATCCATATACACATTTGTGTATATACATTATGCATATACACATATATACGTATATACACATATACATAACAGGTAAGAGTATGCTATATTTTCTTCAATACCTCTCTACATTTTACATGTTACAAGTTCTAAATTTATCATGTGGAAGTATAATTACATTTAAGAGGTCTCTTTCCTGTTGCTTTTTTAGTTCCTTTTGCATTTATGTAATTTCAACACGACGCCTGGCACATATCACGCAGTGAATGTAGACTGTCTGACCAATGGAATGCACCAATGGATACCCACCAGATGCAAGTAGAAAATCATGACCATAACTTACATATGCCCTAAAGCAACTGCTAAACATCTCTGCAGGAAGGTTACGAGTCCTATGAAGGCAAAGATCCTATCTGCATTGTTTGTTTCTGTACCCTAATGCCAAGCAAATGCCTGCAATAAACTAGAAACTCAGCAAATACTTAGTGAAAGGAAACACAATTTTGGAAATTTATAAACCTCTACTGAGAATTTCAAGATAACAGAAGAAAAATTACTTAGAGTTTTCTATGCATTCTGTTCTACTGGACACTACAGTTAATTTGCATTTTGGATGGGTTCTGTACTCATATATTATCTATGCCCAATTATGAATTGGATTTGAGGAAAAAAAATTGCTAAACATCGTGTTGGTATATTAAAAGTTATCAAAAGTCAGTCTGGGTAATATTCCATTGTGTATATATACCACAACTTCTTGAGATGTATGGAAGAGTAATGTGGAAACTTATACTACCATATGTAAAATAGATAGCCAACGGGAATTTGCTCTTTGGCTCAGGAAACTCAAACAGGGGCTCTGTGTCAACCTAGAGGGGTGGGATGGGGCGGGAGATGGGAGGGAGGGTCAAACGGGAGGGGACATATGTATACCTGTGGGTGATTCGTGTTGAGGTTTGACAGAAAACAGCAAAATTCTGTGAAGCAATTATCCTTCAATAAAAATAAATTAATTTTGAAAAAAGTCAGTTGGTGGGAATGCAAACTAGTACAGCCACTATGGAAAACAGTGTGGAGATTTCTTAAAAAAATGGAAATAGAACTGCCATATGACTCAGCAATCCCACTTCTGGGCATACACACTGAGAAAACCAGATCTGAAAGAGACACGTGCACCCCAATGTTCATCGCAGCACTGTTTATAATAGCCAGGATGAAACTGGAGCCCATTATACAGAGTGAAGTAAGCCAGAAAGATAAAGAACGTTACAGCATACTAACACATATATATGGAATTTAGAAAGATGGTAACGATAACCCTATATGCAAAACAGAAAAAGAGACACAGAAGTACAGAACAGACTTTTGAACTCTGTGGGAGAAGGTGAGGGTGGGATGTTTCAAAAGAACAGCATGTATACTATCTATGGTGAAACAGATCACCAGCCCAGGTGGGATGCATGAGACAAGTGCTCGGGCCTGGTGCGCTGGGAAGACCCAGAGGAATCGGGTGGAGAGGGAGGTGGGAGGGGGGATCGGGATGGGGAATACGTGTAACTCTATGGCTGATTGATATCAATGTATGACAAAAGCCACTGAAATATTGTAAAGTAATTAGCCTCCAACTAATAAAAAAAAAAAAAAAAGTCAGTCTGGGTTTCTAAAAAACATAACTAAAGTGAGATAGGTGAACAAATGATTGTGGTCATAGAAAAAAATGCTACAGTCAATTGTTTATTAATAAGCAACAGTTTATGTTGAATGGTGCAGTGTTTCAAGGCTGTTGTAATAATGAATAAGGTTTTTAAAGCAGTCATTCCGGAATTTGATTTTCCACAACTGCACTCTTCAGGGTTTAGCTTCATACTTTGACTTCTTTCAACAGGGGGTTAAATTGGCTGAGCTGTGAAATGTAGAGATTATTCTCAACTACCAGTTGTTGGTGAGTTGCTTTTGAAGGGATTCAGGACATTTTGAGAGTATCATCAAAGATGTGGAGCAGAAAAAATGAAAAACTATATAGGACCAGGGACAGTTGCATTCATGCCGGTGTCAAAGTTCATTGTACAGATGTTTTAATTTGTCATTGTAAGATGAAATACTGAGCACATCAAAGATCTGTTGTGATGTGATTTTTTTTTTTTTTTTTTTTGAGAGCTACATACCGTTAGAGAGCGTCTGTCATCCAAGTTATTCCAAGACAGTTTTGTTTTCCTGCTGTGGCTGTGAATGACAGCTCAATATAATGTGTGTGGAGGAAAAAACAGGGAGAAATTCTTGTTTAGATTCAGGGCTTCAATGTGCCTAACAGCAGCCATAAAGAACAACTGCATCTTCAAATAACTCTGAAACTCAAACTTAAGCATCCATATTCACTCATGTATTAGTGGAGGAGATGAATCAGATTATCTCAAACTGTGGCATCCCATGGAAAATTAAAGGTGTGGTGGGCTGTTACCTTTCAGAAATTGATTTCTCTTTTATGTCTCTGCCATTATAGAACTGTCCCTTACCTGCCTTAGTAAACTTTAACCCTCTGGATAAGGGAAACACTAAAAATAATAACAGTAAAAAAAAGCAGTTTTGCCCATGAGATGCTATTATCTCTAACAGAAACAGACATTTCAGAATGAATGCCAAGTATAAAAATGTGTTGTGTTCATTGTTTATGATTTTACTTTATTGAAAACGTTCTACTAAAGTAAAATTCAAGGCAAAAATCAACCATAATTCTGTCCTCAGCTCAAAGTTAAGTATTTTTATTTTTCTAATAAAGATCCCTATCTCAGTCATGTGCATATTCTAAAGGTTACTTACCTTAAAAAAAAAATGGCCACCCCACACAGTTTGTGGGGTCTTATCTCCCCCACCAGGGATGGAAAACTGTGCCCACTACAGCAGAAGCATCGTCTTAACCACTGGACCACCAGGGAAGTCCCCTTACTTACAGTTTTATATTTTCATTATATAGGAGATTTTGTGCTCTACATGTTTACCTAATTTTATATTTTGACTTTTTCCTCTCATTTTCCTAGAGTTGCTTTTTTACAGTTGTTTTTGCTGTTTACTTCTTTCTCTCATTCCCATTGATTCTACCTGACCCCATCACAGGGAAAATGGAACAAATATTAATACTATCGTTGTGGTGTGTATCATTTCACGTTATTTTCCCAGTCCTATGATATGTGATAGGCAGGGTTCTAAAATGACCTCCAGGGGCACATGACTTTCTATAATTCCCACTCATTGAGTTGTGGGCAGGACCTGTGAATATGATGTATCAATTTTGTCAGAAGATTGCATGATATGGCCATTCCAAGGGATTTTGCTTATGTAAGTAAGGTCCCTAACAGGTGACTGTGAGTTAGTCAAAACGGAAGTTATCTGGAATGGGGCTGACCTAGTGACGTAAGGTCTTAAAAGAGGCCCTGAACCCTTTTAGAAAGGAGAGAAATTCTCCTGCTGGATTTGAAGACCTAGCTTGCCATGTTGTGCAGGGCAACATGGCTACAAGTTGAGGGTGGTTTGCAGTAACCCTAGCTCACAGCCAGGGAAAAAAGTAGGGACCTCAGTCCAACAGTTGCAAGGAAGTAAACTCTGCTAACAACCTAAGCAAACTTGGAAGAGGACTTGAGCTGAGCCCAGCTGACACTTTGACTTCACTTTGTAAAGCACTGAGCAGAGAACCCGGTCATGCCACATCCAGACATGAACTAAGAAACTGTGAGATAACAGAAGGGTGTTGCTTTCACTGCTGAGTTTGTGGTCATTTGTTTTGGCGTCAATAGAAAATGAATACACAATCATTTACATACATATAGAGATAACACCGCTGATGTTTGTGATGGAATGTTAAAATGGAACTCTGTAGCAGACAAATCCACAATTATAGTCAGAGATTTCATTACCCCTCAGTCCATAATGATAGAACAAGTTAATAAAATAAGGAAATTGACTATTTGAACAGCACAATCAATAATCTTAATTAAACATTCTACCAGCAGAATGCATATAGTTTTCAAGGGCACATGAAACACCAAAATAGATCATATTATTAATGTGGGTCAAAGAACAAGTCTAAATACATTTAAAACAATCTTAAGTCACAGAAAGTATTTTATCAACACAGAACTAAGTTAGAAATTTAGTAATAAGTGTTTTAAAACTAAATAACACTCTTCAAAATAATCCCACCGTTTAGAGAAGAATTTAAAAGGGAATTATAAAGTATTTTGAACAAAATAAAGTTGAAAATCAAAATTTCTGCAATGCTACTAATAGTAATTAGGGATAAATTTACATAAATAAATTCTAATATTAGAAAAAATGAAAGATCTCAAATGACTACAGCTTCTACATAAAGAAATTAGGAAAAAAGAAGAGCAGAGAGCCAAATTAAGCAGGAGAAAGAGTTATAACTAAAGCATAAATAAATTAAAGAAAATAAGAAAATATAGACAGTCAATGAAACTAAAAGCTGGTTCTTTAAATACAGCAGTAAGAATGATAAACCCAGCCACACTGATGAGGAAAGAAAGTGAAGGCATAATTAACCATGTCAAGAATGAGAAAAGTGATATCACACAGTTTCTAGATATACATATAGCAAAAAGATATGAAAAGAAAATAAGAAAAAAGTCATGCCAGCAAATTAAACTTAGAATTGGCATTCATTCTCAGATATCACACCAAAGCCAAGCAACAAAAGAAAAAAAAATGGACAAATCAGGCTTTATCAAAATTTAAATGTCAGGTACATCAAAGGACAGTATTACAGGGTAAAAAGGAAACACACAAAATGGGAAAAATATGTGCAAATTTCAAAATAATATCCTGAATATCTAAAGACCTCCTAGAACTCAACAACAACCAAAAAACCAACAACTCAATTTAAAAAGAGGCTTAAATAGATACTTCTCTGAAGATAAGGAAATGACCAATAATCATATAAAAAGATGCTCAACAACACTAATCATTAGGGAAATACATAATACAACCACAATGAGATAACATCTTGCTCTAAAAATGTACCTGAAGTCTATTTTAATCAGGTACGATAAGATACATGGACAAGAAAAGGTTTGTCATGAAGAAGTTTATTCTCACAGATTTCAGGAAAGAGTATGTCAAGCCATTCAAGACCACATGAGGAAGTACAGAGGTGAGTTAGGAGGCAGGAAGAGAGGAAAGCATGGTCCAGAGTCTTTCTTGGGGTCTTCCTGGGGAGAAATGGGTCAAGAGGCTCAGTTTAGGATTGGCTATTTTGAATGATTTCAGCAGACTCTAGACTATAGGGATGCTCCATGGGATGGCCATGGGTGATTTAGAGCAGGAAGAATATTGACTTGGTGTGTGAGAATTTCCTAAATCAGATGGTTGGGGTTTTACACTCTGAATTGTTGGTTTGTATGTCAAAGTGCACACACAGGGGAATCATTTGCTCTCTCTCTAGTCTCTGGCTAGCCCTAGGAGGGGCAGCATCTCTAGGATCAGAAGCCAAATACCAACATCAAGAATACAGAAAATACACTTGATAAAACTTTACACCTCTTAAGATGCAGCACACTAGGTTTCCCTGGTCATCACCAACTCCTAGAGCTTGCTCAAACTCATGTCCCTCGAGTCAATGATGCCAGCTAACCACCTCAGCCTCTGTCATCCCCTTCTCCTCCTGCCTTCAATCACTCCCAGCATCAGGGTCTTTTTCAATGAGTCAGTTCTTCGCATCAGGTGGCCAAAGTATTGGAGCTTCAGCTTCAGCAACAGTCCTTCCATTAATTACTCAGGACTGATCTCCTTTAGGATGGACTGGTTGGATCTTCTTGCAGTCCAAGGGACTCTCAAGAGTCTTCTCCAACACCACAGTTCAAAAGCATCAATTCTTCGGCACTCAGTTCTCTTTATGATCCAACTGTCACATCCATACATGACCACTGGGAAAACCATATATTTAACTATATGGACCTTTGTTGGCAAAGTAACATCTCTGCTTTTTAGTATGCTGTCTAGTTTGATCATAGCTTTTCTTCCAAGAAGCAAGCGTCTTTTAATTTCATGGCTGCAGTCACCATCTGCAGTGATTTTGGAGCCCAAGAAAATAAAGGTTGTCACTGTTTCCGCTGTTTCCCCATCTATTTGTCATGAAGTGATAAGACCGGATGCCATGATCTTAGTTTTCTGAATGTTGACTTTTAAACCAGCTTTTTCACTCTCTTCTTTCACTTTCATCAAGAGGCTCTTTAGGTCCTTCACTTTGTGCCATAAGGGTGGTGTCATCTGTGTATCTGAAGTTATTGATATTTGTCCCAGCAATCTTGATTCCAGCTTGTGCTTCATCCAGCCCAGCGCTTCTCATGATGTACTCTGCATGTAAGTTAAATAAGCAGGGTGACACTATACAGCCTTGACATACTCCTTCCCCAATTTGGAACCAGTCTGTTGTTCCATGTCCAGTTCTAACTGTTTCTTCTTATCCTGCATACAGATTTCTCAGGAGGCAGGCAAGGTAATATGGTAAGTCCCATCTCTTGAAGAATTTTCCACCGTTTGTTGTGATCTACACAGCAAAAGGCTTTGGCATAATCAATAAAGCAGAAGTAGGTGTTTTTCTGGAACTCTCTTGCTTTTTCTATGATCCAATGGATGTTGGCAATTTGATTCCCAGTTCCTCTGGCTTTTCTAAATCCAGATTGAACATCTGGAATTTCACGGTTCACGTACTATTGAAGCCTCGCTTGGAGTATTTTGAGCTTTACTTTGCTAGCATGTGAGATGAGTGCAATTGTGCATAGTTTGAATATTCTTGGGCTTCCCTTGTGCCTCAGCCGGTAAAGAATCCGCCTGCAATGTGGGAGACCTGGGTCAGATCCCTGGGTTGGGAAGATTCCCTGGAGAAGGGAAAGGCTACCCACTCAATTATTCTGGCCTAGAGAATTCCACTGGACCTTATAGTACATGGGGTCGCAAAGAGTCGGACATGACTGAGCAACTTTCACTTTCACTTTTTCATTTGAACATTCTTTGGCATCGCCCTTCTTTAGGATTCAGATAAAAACTGACCTCTTACAGTCCTGTGGCCACTGCTGCATTTTCCAAATTTGCTGGCATATTGAGTGCAGCACTTTCACAGCATCATCTTTTAGGATTTGAAATAGCTCAGCTGAAATTCCATCACCTCCACTAGCTTTGTTCATAGTGATGCTTCCTAAGGCCCTTGACTTTGCATTCCAGGTTGTCTGGCTCTAGGTGAGTGATAACACCATCATGGTTATCTGGGTCATGAAGATCTTTTTTGCATAGTTCTTCTATGTATTCTTGCCATCTCTTCTTAATATCTTCTGCTTCTGTTAGGTCCATACCATGTCTGTCTTTTATTGTGCCCATCCCATATGAATCAAGTATGGAGATAAAATGTTTCAGACAGGAGTGGAACCTAAACATATAAATACATTGGCTTAATGTATGTTATATATGTATATTTATATTTTTCGTGCTGTGAGTACAGCTTTGGCAAGCAACAATGCTACATAATCTTAAGAATAAGAGCACTGCAATGAGACAATTTTCATCTTTGCATGAAATGTTCCCTTGTTATCTCTAATTTTCTTGAAGAGATTTCTAGTCTTTCTCATTCTATTGTAAGTAATAGAGGGGGATGCTTTAGTCAACATATGCATGTTTGAATATATATTTATATATATGTGTGTATTTATATATATGTATATGTATATACATATAAAGATAGAAGTCAGAGTGAGAGCGTTTCAGTAGGATTGTGATATGATATTTCATAAAACAGTCTTTAATAAGAACTGAGCCAGACAAAATACAGTACATATATATTTTGGGACAAAATTTATAACCTATCATTAATAGTTTCTCTATTAAAATATAAACTTCATTCTCTAGTCTACTGTTCAGTTATATTCTTCTCCTTTTTCCTCTACCACTTTCCACATAATCTTTAGTTTGGCTTCTCCTGTGAGCACGCTAAGCAACAAAGGGGAGATACTGACATTTCCATGGACTAAAAGGCCTGAAAATCTCCAATAACTACACCAACTGTTTCTGTTGCAAAGACACCCGCAGAGAAAAATAGAGGAGCAGAACAGGGAAGTATCTTCCACAGAGAGGTCATGACTTCAAGAATTTACTAACCTAAAAGCAAAAGAACATGGCCTAAATAAAAACAGCCAGCTTGTGAACAGAACTCAGAAATCTCTGTATTCTCATTTTGACCAAGGACCTTAGTCTTACAAGAAAAGTGATTTTTCTCCCTATGAGAGAGATACTTTACTAATGGTCAGATACTTAGCTAGAGAAGACAAAATCTAGTCACCTAGATTAACTAGAAAGGTATTTATGAAAAGATATTAGTAGCTTTTGGAATTAATGTTTAGCTACAGGAACAGGCAAAACTGAGCTTCTGGGGGAAAAAATAACACACAAGCAAAGCTGCAGAATAGGCTGGATTTAAAAAGAAAAAGAAACCAATGCCACTGTCCTATCACACACTGAAAGGAAGGATCTTGGCTTTTCTGTAACTTCTGCCACATGTAAGTAATGCCACTTGGTGACAGATTTTTAAAATATGTCAACTGGCTTAGGCTACAGTCCTGAGTTATTTAACTAAATACTAACCTAAATGTTGCTATGCGTGGATATGGAAGGTGTAATTAAAGTTCCTAATCAGTTGACTTTAAGTGAGGGAGATTGTCAAGGATAACCTGAAAGGCCTTAATGAATCAGTTAGAAGACCTAGAACCCATGGATGAGACCTTCCTGAAAAAGTAAGAGGAAATTTGGCCTGTTCACAACAGTTTTGGCCCAGCTTATGGAGTTCCATCTTGTTTATACTCTAGTCTTCCTGGCCGCCGGTCCTACAGATTTCAAACTTTCTCTTTTAACTCACATAATTGAACAAGTCAATTTCTTGTAACACATCTATAAATAGGTAGAGATACAGAAATGGAATCCCACTGCTACAACACTCTATAACAAGCATGTGAAACCACTGGAGGTGGTGGTGGTTTAGTCGCTAAGTTGTGTCCAACTCTTGTGACCCCATGGACTGTAGCCTGAAAGGCTCCTCTGGCCATGGAATTCTCCAGGCAAGAATACTGGAGTGGGTTGCCATTTCCTTCTCCAGGGGATCTTCCCCACCCAGGAATCGAACCCGGGTCTCCTGCACTGCAGGCAGATAATTTACCAACTGAGCTATGAGGGAAGCCCCATCTCCCAAATCCAGAGACTGCCTGTGTGCAAAATTGAATCCTACTCAAAATAACTTTATTCTGTCCCCCACTTCCAAACCAATATCTCCCACAGGTATAGGTATGTCAAACACCTACAACCTAGCTATAAGAGAAGCTGGGAATTCATTTCTGATTTCTACTTTGGAATGACAAAATTCCTCACAAGGGAATTTCCCCCAACACAGAATGGCCATTCAAAAAATAGAAGGCAATTATGAATACAATTATTGTTCCCCAAATTTCTGGCCTCTCAAGACTTCTCAAAGGAAGAATTCACTCTTTTAATCCCAGGTAGTGACACACTCAGCTTTGCATAATAAAGCTCATATTGGCTTTTGTTACACAAACCCATGTGATGACTGTTTTTCTATGTTAATACATCAGTCTGGATGTATTATACAATTCTATACATTATACTGGTGTAATAAATAACCCTTCAATCTTAATAGCTAATACAACAAACTTTTTATGTTTGTTTGTGGGTTAGGCTGGGGCCTTTTTCATGGTAGTCATTCAGGAACCCAAGATGACAATACTTTTCCATGAAACATACTTCCATAATGGCCAGCAAAAGGAAACACGGCACATTGGGCATTCTACCTTAAAATGTTTTCAAGAGGTGACAAACACCAGTCCAGGAATCAGAAGAGACAAATCACCCACGGCAAAACCAACTGATAATTTGAGAATAGAGTCTCTAAGGACTTGGGTCATATGCCACAGAACTCTTTCCTTGATGCAGCATTTAAGAAGACCCAAAGGGAGGCAGGAAAAGAAAAGTGACTGAATTGTGAAAAACTGAGAGTTTAAACTAGAATAACTGAGAGATGACAGCTAGCAGAATGAGCCCCTGCCCCACCCAAGGGAATATTAGGACTGCTAGAGAAATTAATAAGGTTTATTTTATTTGTACAACTATTATTTTGTGTAAATGTGTGACCTGAAAACAAATACCCTCCAAATCTAGTGACTTGGAGTCAATATTTCCATAGAAAATGTGACCACTTATATTTCTTGAAAATACGTACTCAACAAATGAAACATTCTCAAGATATTCTTTGAAATTATATGCTATGGTAGCTCTATAGATAAAATTATTTTAGAGCTCTCTCAACTAAAAAAAATACTTTGCCTCTATTTCTCCTTAAAGCAGAGATACTACTACAAAGAAGTCCCATATTCTCATAATCACCAATGTTTTACCATTCTAGTTTCATCTCATTCTTTTTTTCTCTTCACTCTCTCTCATCCTTTCTTTTGTATTTCTCTCTCATTCTCTTCATCCTTTTATCCCCTCTCTTTTCCTATTTTGAGGCTGATATAACCTTGATATGTAAATTTAAAGATAAGAGTACAAAGAAATAAACTTCAGATGATCTGTATCAATTTATGGCTATAAGAACAAAAATCCAAATAAATTATAAGTAAAGAGAATCCTGCTTTTTTTGTACACAGACACCTTTACAACCATATAAAAACAACATTTATGAAGGGTTGGATTTATTCTAGGAAAGGAAAAAAATCTAATAATGTAATTTGATATAAACTATTAGAGGAAAAAAATCATTTTCAACAGATACAGAAAGTTATTTCATAAGACCAATATTTGTTTATTAAAAACCAAATAATTGCAAAGGCAAACTAAGAATAGAAATAAACTTGTTAAAACCTCACTAGACAAAAAAGAAAAAAAAAACCTCACTGAGCAAATATATTCATATAGTTAAACAATTGGGGCCATTTCCTTTTAAATATACATAGGAAGAAGACATTCACTCCGAATGTTCATTTAGTATTATACAAGAAGTCCTAAAAGGAGCCTATGAGGATGAGAAAGAAGATTTAAAATATAAATACTGCAAATAAACAAAATATTCATTGTTCAAAAATGATGCAATTACTATAACTATCAACATAAAAAGTTCAACATAAATTAATAGTGTGATAGAAAAGTTCAGAAATATTAGTAGGCACAAAGTCTTTATTAAAAGTTGTATCTCTAGATGCCAGGAATTACAACTTAGACTTTTATTCAAAGCACTATAAAAAATTTTCATAAATCTTACATGATAGGTTAAATTATAACATATTATTCAAAGACAAAAAAGAAGACTTCAGTAATAGAAAACCAAGTTCATGGATGCTAAAACTCAATGTTATAAAAATGTCAGTTCTCCAAAAATTAATCCATAAATCCAAAATAATCCAACCAAAATACCAACAGTGTTCTTAAAAACCTATTTTTAGAACTTTCTTTCATCTCATCTCTCTGACCTATCCACGCCTCTCTCCTCTGCTTTTAAAGACTCCTGTGAGTACCTTGCTTCCACTCAGATAATCCAGGATAATCTCTCCATCCAAGGTTCTTAATTTAATCCCACTGGCAGAGTCACTTTTTTTCCATGAGGCATATGCTTGTGCATATGGAAGAAAGATCATAAATTATGCTAAGATTTTGAACTCCATGGAGGGTCAGTGCCTCTAATCCCTATGTTCAAGGATTGACTTTATTTGTTATTGTTACATGCTTTGTGTGTGTGAACAATTTTAAAGTTTAGGTGGTTTAGTCGCTAAGTGGTGTCCAACTCTCGCAACCCATGGACTATAGCCCGCCAGGCTCCTCTGTCCATGGGATTTTCCAGGCAAGAATACTGGAGTGGATTGCCATTCCCTTCTCCAGGGGATCTTCCCAACCCAGGAATCGAACCCGGGTCTCCTGCATTGCAGGCAGATTCTTTACCAACTGAGTTATGAGGGAAAGTTTTACCTTCCCCTCAGAAAAAGCATTACTAGGAGAAACACAGATGAAAACTCAGAAGTGGCAAGCACAGTTGCTACACAAGTAACATGGTGACTGCAACGACCCAGAGGAAAGATGCTGAGAACCCAAGAAAACATGGTGGAGAAAAATGGAGGGGGGGATTCCAAAGATATTGGGGTAATTAATTTACATAACCAATTTAATAGGGGTTGTGATATTATAAGAAATATATATTTGGTCTATGTCCTTGGTTCCTGGCACAGAGCTCCTAAAACTCTTATAATTTCCTGAGTGATAGAAGGGAGAGAAATGTCTTTATTATTCATAATAAGCCACTTTCAACCACATCTGAGTAGGGGGAGATTCTAGGACACATTTAATTTTCCAGTTTGGATGGCTTTTTCTGAGTAATAAGCCTGCTCCCGTGGCATATAAGTGAAGCCAAAACAGCTCGCAGAAGCAATCACTGACCACGCAGCATGGGAAGGTGATGGCGATCCTCCCCAGTGCCTTCTCCCTCTCTCCTGGGGCTTGTTCTTCATTGTCTCCTAGAGTTTCAGACAGACCTCCAGCTGCCCCCAGAGCAAACTTGCCTAGCGACAGGGCCTCTGCCCTGCACTGACTTTCTTCCCCTTCTGACCTCAGACCCCTATGCCCCTGGTATTTGCTGTATCTCCCAAGCAGACAATTGGCACTCAAGTCCTAAGGCTTTCTCCTAGGGAAACTTGAGTGAGAACAGTAATCAGATGGTGGTGGGAGGGAGGCATAGGGATGGACTGGGAGTCCGGAGTTTTCAGATGCAAATTCTTACATATAGAATGGATAAACTACAAGGGTCTACAGTATAGCATAAGGAGCCATATTCAATATCCTGTGATAAGCCATAATAGAAAAGAATATGACAAAGAATGTGTGTGTGTGTGTGTGTATACACACATATAACTGAATCACTTTGGTGTACAGCACAATACTGTAAACCAATTACAATTCAATAAAATAAAAAAAAATATTTTAATTAATAAAGATGATAGGCTATGGAATGGAGAGGGGGATCCCAGCAGCAATCCTGCTCAGATATCGTCCAACTAAGCTACAGACAGATGGATGAAGGCTCCCATGATAACTGGCTCTGGAGGGGGCAGTCCCTGTCTAGACACCAGCATCACACCCCAGTACCAACCGAGTCCTCACAAGGGTTTCTTTGTCTTGTTCAGTAACAACACCATAGGTGCTGGTTAGATTTGCTTAATAAAACATAATGACAGATCACAATTATATTGTTGTTACTCTGATTAAAAGAATTACTACAGTGCAGGAAGAATTTCTCTTTATGGAAACACAGCTAATTGACAGTTGGGAAAAACTGTGGTGATAAAGTTAATTAACTTCACCAGGTGTCTCTGGATTTGACAATACCTGTCTTTTATTTAAAGGCCACTGCCAGCTATCTTGGCACGACAAAACAAAGAGCTCTGCAACAGTAACTCAATCTTCCTGCGGTGAAGTGAAAGTCGTTCAGTTGTGTCCGACTCTTTGTGACCCCATGGATTGCATAGTCCATGGAATTCTCAAGGCCAGAATACTGGAGTGGGTAGCCTTTCCCTTCTGCAGGGGATCTTCCCAGCCCAGGGATCAAACCCAGGTCTCCCACATTGCAGGAGGATTCTTTACCAGCTGAATCTTCCTATTTCGCAGCAAAGTCTAAAGTGAACATATGGCACGGGAAGGAACAATATTCAAACAGCTCAGGCAGCTTTCTGGGGAAAGCAGCCATCACTGGCCTTCTTTCAGAATACTGGAGCTTCAAGACCAGTGTTTTGCAAAATGTGATGCATGTGGAACATGTATCAGGATCCTCCAATGATGCTTTTGAAGCTACAGAATATTGGGATCAACCCCAGATTTACTGAATCTGAATCAATAAACATGGGGCCCAGGACTCAGCACTTTTAGCCATCTCACTGCACAACTTTTCTTAGACTTATTTAGATTGCCTACAACACCACCATTTTGAGCTTTATTTGCATTAGCAAGTAGCCTTTTTTAAGTAAGGAAGTTAGTGTATCTTGGGTCATTCAACATTCAATATTGAATTTAACTAAAGGGAGCTCAGTTGCATGAAAGCAAAGGCTGTCAAACTGCATTCAGAATATTCTGGAGGGACCCAACATGTGTTTGATTCAACTTCTATTTTGAAAATACTTTAAAGCTGTACTTTAATAACTTACATACTCAAAAGTGTTGGAGTCCAAACACATTGGGGGCTGTCAGCTTAAGCCATGTTGCCAATCTGACCAGATTTTGTGCTGACATTGAGCAGTTTCCTACATATAGGCAAGATGAGGTTTAAATTCTGCCCTCAGAGTTTTCTGCAGAAGTGAGCACGTCTGCACAGATAAAACTGTGCACGTGATCGCCAGACAGCAGCCTGTGCAGACGTTCCGTCACATCCAGAGGGGCCAAAGCACAGCACAGGCTCCGTTCCTACCCAGGAAGTGATGTGACAAGTGAACACATTTTGCCATGGTGATGGCAGAGTTTTTAGTTCAGCTCAGTTCAGTCACTCAGTCACGTCTGACTCTTTGCAACCCCAAGGACTACAGCACGCCAGGCTTCCCCGTCCATCACCAACTCCCAGAGCTCACTCAAATTCATGTCCATCGACTCGGTGATGCCATCCAACCACCTCATCCTCTGTCAGCCCTTCTCCTTCTGCCTTCAATCTTTCCCAGCATCAGGGTCTTTTCCAGTGAGTCAGTTCTTCACATCACATGGCCAAAGTACTGAAGCTTCAACTTCAGCAACAGTCCTTCCAGTGAACACTCAGGACTGATTTCCTTTAGGATGGACTGGTTGGATCTTCTTGCAGTCCAAGGGACTCTTCAAGAGTCTTCTCTGACACCACAGTTCAGAAGCATCAACTGTTCAGCGCTCAATTTCTTTATAGTTCAACTCTCACATCCATATATATCCATTCTCACATTGGAAAAACCATAGCTTTGATTAGCTGGACCTTTGCCAGAAAAGTAGTGTCTCTGCTTTTTAATAAAAGCTATCTAGGATGGTCATAACTTTTCCTCTCAGGAGCAAGGATCTTTTAATTTCAAGGCTGCAATCTACAGTGATTTTGGAGCCCAAGAAAATAAAATTTGCCACTGTTTTGACTGTTTCCACATCTATTTGTCATGAAGTGATTGGACTGGATGCCATGATCTTAGTTTTTTGAATGTTGAGTTTTAAGTCATGGTCAATAGAGCAGAAGTAGATGTATGTTCAGGAACGCTCTTGCTTTTTCAATGATCCAACAGATGTTCACAGTTTAATCTCTGGTTCCTCTGCCTTTTCTTAATCCAGTTTGAACATCTGGAGGCTCATGGTTCATGTACTGTTGAAGCCTGGCTTGGAGAATTTTGAGCATTACTTCACTAGCATGTGAAATGAGTGCAATTGTGCAGTAGTTTGAACATTCTTTGGCATTGCCTTTTTTGGGGATTGGAATGAAAACTGACCTTTTCCAGTCCTGTGGCCACTGCTGAGTTTTCCAAATTTGCTGGCATATTGAGTGCAGCACTTTCACAGCATCATTTTTTAGGATGTAAAATACCTCAGCTAGAATTCCATCACCTCCACTAGCTTTGTTCATAGTGATGCTTCCTAAGGCTCACTTGACTTTACACTCTACAATGTCTCGCTGTGGTGGGTGATCACACCATCATGGTTATCTGGGTCATGAAGATCTTTTTTATATAGTTCTTCTGTGTATTCTTGCCACCTCCTCTTAGTATCTTCTGCTTCTGTTAGGTCCAAACAATTTCTGTCCTTTATTGTGTCCATCTTTGCAAGAAATGTTCCCTTGGTATCTCTACTTTTCTTGAAGAGATCGCTAGTCTTTCCCATCCTATTATTTTCCTCTATTTCTTTGCACTGATCACTGAGGAAGGCTTTCTTATCTCTCCTTGCTATTCTTTGGAACTCTGCATTCAGATGGGTATATCTTTCCTTTTCTCCTTTGCCTTTAGTGTCTCCTCTTTTCTCAGCTATTTGTAAGGCCTCCTCAGACAACCATTTTGCGTTTCTGCATTTCTTTTCCTTGGGGATGGTCTTGATCACTGCCTCCTGTACAATGTCATGAACCTCTGTCCATAGTTCTTCAGGCACCCTGTCTATCAGGTCTAACCCCTTGAATCTATTTGTCACTTCCACTGTATAATAGTAAGGGATTTAACTTAGATCATACCTGAATGGTCTAGTGGTTTTCACTACTTTCTTCAATTTGTCGATACGGAGTTCATGATCTGAGCCATAGTTTGAGTGTGTGAGTGTCTCCTGCAGAAGCACGAGTCAGCAGCAGCTGGCTGCAGGCGCAGGGGCTCTGGTTGCAGCACACTAGGGTGTGGCATAAGCCCTCTTGGAGGAATTCACCATTAACCCCACCAGAAAGTCGCCAGGCAGACAACCCACAAACTGCAGAATAATTATACCAAAGGAATTGTCACACTGTTAAGGAAGTTCTAGGACCTGGGTACCTGGCAAAACCCCCAGAGCATTTGACTTTGGGGAAGAGTGGGATTTGAATACAGAACTTACACAGAGAACCGGAGAAACAGACTCTTGGAGCACAAAAAAAAAAAAAAACCTTGGGCACACCAGGACCCAGGAGAAAGGAGCAGTGACCCCAAAAGAGACTGACCCAGACTTGTCTGTGCATGTCCAAGAGTCTCTGGTGGAGGCGTAGGTTGGGGGTGGCCTGCTCCAGGGTCAGGGGTACTGAGGGTGATAGTGAATATGCACAGGACCTGTTGAAGGAGGTCACCATTATCTTCATCACCTCCACCATAGTTTGATCTCAGGCCAAACAACAGGGAGGGAACACAGCCCTGCACATCAACAGAAAATTGGATGAAAGATTTACTGAGCATGGCCTTGCCCATCAGAACAAGACCCATTTTCGCCCTCAGTCAGTCTCTCCCATCAGGAAGCCTCTTTCCTAATCCCTCTGAAGGCAGACAGAAAGAAAACCACAATCACAGAAAACTAATCAAACTGATCACATGGACCACAGCCTTGTCTAACTCAATGAAACTGTGAGCCAGGCTGTGTAGGGCCACCCAAGATGGATGGGTCCTGGTGGAGAGTTCCGACAAAACGTGGTCCACTGGAGAAGGCAACGGCAAACCACTTTGGTATTCTTGCCTTGAGAACCCCATGAACAGTATGAACAGGCAAACAGACATGACACTGAAAGATGAACATCCCAGGTTTGTAGGTGCACATTATGCTAATGGAGAAGAATGGAGAAATAACTCCAGAAAGAATGAAGAGATGGAGCCAAAGTGAAAACAATGCCCAGCTGTGGATGTGACTGGTGATGGAAGTCAAGTCTGGTGCTGTAAGAGCAATACTGCATAGGAACCTGGAGTGTTAGGTCCAAGAATCAGGGTAAATAGGAAGTGGTCAGACAGGAGAAGGCAAGACTGAACATGGACATTTTCGGAACCAGTGAACTAAAATGGACTGGAATGGCCGTATTCAATTCAGATGACCATTATATCTACTACTGTGGGCAAGAATACCTTAGAAGAGATGGAGTGGCTCTCATAGTCAAAAAAAGAGTATGAACCACAGTATACTTGGGTGCAATCTCAAACATGACAGAATGATCTCTGTTTATTTCCAAGGCAAACCATTCACTATTGCAGTAATCCAAGTCTATGCCCCAACTAGTTATACTGAAGAGGATGAAGTTGAACAGTTCTATGAAGAACTACAAGACCCTCTAGAACTAACACACACACAAAAAAGATATCTTTTTCATTAAATGAGTTGGAATGCAAAAGTAGGAAGTCAAGAGGCACCTGAAGTAACAGGCAAGTTTGACCTCAGATTACAAAATGAAGCAGGGCAAAGGCTCACAGAGTTTTGCAAGAGAACGCACTGGTCATAGCAAACACCCTTTTCCAACAACACAAGAGAAGACCCTACACATCGACATTACCAGATGGTCAATACTGAAATCAGATTGATTATACTCTTTGCAGTCAATGATGGAGAAGCTCTATACAGTCAGCAGAGAAACAAGACCAGAAGCTGACTGGCTCAGAACATGAACTTCTTATTGACAAATTCAGATTTAAATTGAAGAAAGAAGGGAAAACCACTAGATCATTCGGGTATGACTGAAATTAAATCCCTTATGATTATACAGTGGAAGTTATAAATAGATTCAAGGGATTAGATCTGATAGACAGAGTAGCTGAAGAACTGTGGAAAGAGGTTTGTGACATTGTACAGGAGGCAGTGATCAAGACCATCCCTAAGAAAAGGAAATGCAAAAATGGTTTTCTGAGGAAGCCTTACAGATAGTTGAGGAAAGAAGAGAAGCTAAAGGCAAAGGAGAAAAGGAAAGATACACCAACTCTTGGCAAGATATACCAACTCTGAATGCAGAGTTCCAAAGAATAGCAAGGAGAGATAAGAAAGCCTTCCTCAGTGATCAATGCAAAGAAATAGAGGAAAACAACAGAATGGGAAAGACTAGAGATCTCTTCAAGAAAATTAGGCATACCAAGGGAACATTTCATGCAAAGATGGACACAATAAAGGACAGAAATTGTATGGACCTAACAGAAGCAGAAGATATTAAGAAGAGGTGGCAAGAATACACAGAAAAACTACACAAAAAAGATCTTCACGACCCAGATAACCATGCTGGTGTGATCACTCACCTAGAGCCAGACATCCTGGAATGTGAAGTCAAGTGGGCCTTAGGAAGCATCACTATGAATAAAGCTAGTGGAGGTGATGGAATTCCAGCTGAGCTATGTCAAATCCTAAAAGATGGCCATGAAAGTGCTGCACTCAATATGCCAACAAATTTGAAAAACTCAGTAGTGGCCACAGGATTGGAAAACGTCAGTTTTCATTCCTATCTCAAAGAAAGGCAATGCCAAAGAATGTTCAAACTACCACACAATTGCACTCATCTCACACGCTAGCAAAGTAAAGCTCAAAATCTCCAAGGGAGACTTCAACAGTACATGAACTGTGAGCTTTCAGATGTTCAAGCTGGATTTAGAAAAGGCAGAGGAACCAGAGTTCAAATTGTCAACATCTCTTGGATCATCGAAAAAGCAAGAGCATTCCAGAAAAACACCTACTTGTGCTTTATTGACTATGCCAAAGCCTTTGACTGTGTGGATCACAACAAACTGTGGAAAATTCTGAAAGAGATGGGAATACCAGACCACCTTACCTGTCTCCTGAGAAATCTGTATGCAGGTCAAGAAGGAACGATTAGAACTGGACGTGGAACAAAAGACTGGTTCCAAATCAGGAAAGAAGTACGTCAAGGCTGTATATTGTCACTATGCTTATTTATCTTATATGCAGAGGACATCATGAGAAATGTCAGGCTGGATGAAGCACAAGACGAAATCAAGATTTCCAGAAGAAATACCAATAACCTCAGATATGCAGATGACACCACCCTCATGGCAGAAACCATAAAAGAACTAAAGAGCCTCATTCAGTCCCATCACTTCATGGCAAATAGATGGGGAAACAGTGACAGACTTTATTTTTTTAGTCTCCAAAATCACTGCAGATGATGACTGCAGCCATGAAATTAAAAGACACTAGCTTCTTGGAAGAAAAGCAATGACCAACATAGATAGCATATTAGAAAGCAGAGATATTGCTTTGCCAACTAAGGTCTGTTTAGTCAAAGCTATGGTTTTCCCAGTAGTCATGTATGGATGTAAGAGCTGGACCATAAAGAAGGCTGAGTGCTGACGAATTGATGCTTTTGAACTGTGGTGTTGGAAAAGACTCTTGAGAGTCCCTTGGACTGCAAGGAAATCAAACCAGTCAATCCTCAAGGAAATCAGTCCTGAATATTCATTGGAAGTACTGATGCTGAAGCTGAAGCTCCAATACTTTGACCACATGATGCGAAGAACTGACTCATTGGAAAAGACCCTGATGCCGGGAAAGACTGAAGGCAGAAGAAGGGGACAACAGAGGATGAGATGGTTGGATTGCATCACCATCAATGGACATGAATTTGAGTAAGCTCTGAGAGTTGGTGATGGACATGGAAGCCTGGTGTGCTGCAGTCCATGGGGTCGTAAAGTGTTGAACAGTACTGAGTGACTGAACTGAACTGACCATGCCCCTGCCCATCAGAACAAGACCCAGTTCCCCCCACCCCCCACAATAAGTCTCTCCCATCAGGAAGTTTGTTTCCTTATCCCTCAGAGGGCAGACAGAATGAAAACCACAACCTCAGAAAACTAGTCAAACTGATCACATGGACCACAGGCTCGTCTAAATCAATGAAACTATGAGCCATGCTGTGTAGGGCCACCCAAGACGGATGAGTCATGGTGGATAATTCTGACAAAACATGGCCCGTTGAGAAGGGAATGGAAAACCACCTCAGTATTCTTTCCTTGAGAACCCCATGAACAGTATGAACAGGCAAAAAGATATGACACTGAAATATGAACTCCTCGTGTTGGTAGGCGGCCAATGTGCTACTGAAGACCAGTGGAGAAATAACTCCAGAAAGAATGGAGAGAGAGAGCCAAAGCAAAAACAACGCCCAGCTGTGGATGTGACTAGTGATGGAAGTCAAGTCTGGTGCTGTAAGAGCAACATTGCATAGGAACCTGAAATGTTAGGTCCATGAATCAAGGTAAATTTGAAGTGGTCAAACAGGAGATGGCAAGAGTGAATGTCAAAATTCTAGGAATCAGCGAACTAAAATGGACTGGAATGGGCAAATTTAATTCAGATGACCATTAGATCTACTACTGTGTGCAAGAATCCCTTAGAATAAATGCAGTAGCCCTCATAGTCAATAAAAGAGTCTGAAACGCTGTACTTGGGTGCAATCTCAAAAATGACAGAATGAGCTCTGTTCGTTTCCAAGGCAAACCACTCAGTATCAAAGTAATCCAAGTCTATGCCCCAACCAGTAACGCTGAAGAAGCTGAAGTTGAACGGTTCTATGAAGACCTTCAAGATCTTCTAGAACTAACACCCAAAAAAGATGTACTTTTCGTAATAGGGGACTGGAATGCAAAAGTAGGAAGTCAGCGTTTTGGCCTTTACCAGTGTTAAGTTTTGGGGCCTATCATTTATATTTGTAAACGTTATCATAATATTTCAAGTGAGGGTAATAAAATTGCCCTTAAAACCAGAAATGGATCACCGTAAAATAATGAAAAAGCAAAAAGATATGTGTTGATAGAATATAGAGCTGAGCAGGACAAGAGGAGACGACACACTGCCCTACGTGATTTTCAGACAGGGGTCACAGTGATGACAGTGAAGAAGCCTTGTATTGAAAACTCTCATGAGTCTCCAAGAGACGACAGAGCCTAAGGATGGTCAGTAGGTGTTTGGCTTCACCTTATAAGGCAGAATATTGCCCGTGTGCTCACTGTGTTTTAGGCAATGAAATTTTTCTATTTTGTGTATAACCCTTCTCAAGTTACAATGCCATACTGAAAGCAAGTACAGAGTCTAAAATTAAGATTTCAGCCTTTTTCAGCATAAGAACTGCACCAGTCCAGTTCCAGTTCAGTTGCTCAGTCGTGTCCAACTCTTGTGACCCCATGAATTGCAGCACGCCAGGCCTCCCTGTCCATCACCAACTCCCGGAGTTTACTCAAACCCATGTCCATCGAGTCGGTGATGCCATCCAGTCATCTCATCCTCTGTCGTCCCCTTCTCCTCCTGCCCCGAACTGCACAGCTCTATATAAAAAATATATGCAAGCAACATCTAGACATAAAGATTAAAACACACTATAAGTAAATTTATATTTTTAAATAAAATACACTATAGTATCATTCAAAGTGGTAACAAATATGAATGAGGGGAAGACAGGATCAAACAGCAATATCACACTGCGGGTATCTTTACCTAACTATAACAGGGAGTGTCCAGGCTTTGTCCTACACATCCCATCAATGAACTTGTGACCATTTTAGATATAACTTAAGTGAACACAAAGATGACTAACCTGGTGGACATATCAGATTTCTTTTTTGATAAGAGTGTTTCTGTAGATGAACATCAGGAAAACTGACACTGGAAAATACTGGACATCCAGGTGGGGGCTGTTCAATGCTGACACCTGTTGTCAATTTGCCATCATATACATTTCAACACACACACAATTCAACACTTTAAGGTCAGACTACTTGTGCTGCTGGTACAAATGCAGTGGCACCAATGATGGCTGGAGTGGAAGCTCTCAACTAAATGTCACTGAAAATTCAGGTGAGCACTGACTTTTGATGACCATATCTGTCAAGAGTGCTGAATGACAGATAGCACCATTGTTACCATTTTGATGACACGTTGCCTTCCAATTAGATGTTTGTGAGTTCTCTGAAATAACACAAGTGATAATATCCAAATATCATTACTTGAACATGTTCATAGGCAGCCCTAAGGTGAGGGGTTCTTAAGGTTCTATCTGTTGAAATATACACCCAGTAAGTCCTTAACCATGAAGCATGAATAAAGGATGAGAAGGCAATGCCTTGTGCATGCACACAGCTGCTCTGCTCCTTGGGAAAGGTTTATTTGGATGACCTATTACATAAAATGGGTCTTCCCTGATAGCTCAGTTGGTAAAGAGTCTGTCTGCAGTGCAGGAGACCCTGGTTTGATTCTTGGGTCCGGAAGATCCCCTGGAGGAGGGAAAGACTACCCACTCCAGTATTCTGGCCTGGAGAATTCCATGGACTGTACAGTCCTTGGGATCACAAATAGCCGGACAGGACTGAGCGACTCTCATTTTCACTTCACTTTCACTACTTAAAATAACAGGGTGGAGCCAACTGAGGTGGAGCCTCACAGCACCAAAATTTAATGGATGTGGATGAGAAGAGAGGCACCTGAGGAGAGGGTGGAGGTGTTGAAGGCCTGGAAAAGAGGAAAAGACTGAATTCTAGGGTCCACATAGACCAGGTTCTCCCACCTCTTGTTTCTTCCTCGATGGAGCGAGGCTTGGCTGACCCAGGTGGAAGGATATGTAAGAAGGAGCAAAACGAAAGCAATTCCTTTTAATTTGTCCACTGCACTTGATTCCACATTGATAGTCAGAGATCAGTTGGATAGGGTGAAAAATTCCTGACTCTGTTAGCTAAACACACCTCGGAAGTAACTTGGCTCCCCATCTTGCACCTTGCACAGTGCACTGGAGTCGTCTTTTCCCTGAGTTGAATTAGCTCAGTCTGGTTTACAGAAAATCATGTGGCATATGAAACATTTCTTAGCATGTCAAAAAAGAAAAAGTTGACTTTTCTGAAATTTTGCACACACTGCTGAGGAGATGAGAACCGAGAGTTTCTTTAAATGAGATTGCTGAATATCTTATACTACAAGGATATCTGAGAATAATTTTCTTTTGCTTCCAAATAAATGTTTATCAAAATTTGATATTTAAA
Source organism: Cervus canadensis (assembly GCF_019320065.1). Lineage (NCBI taxonomy): Eukaryota > Metazoa > Chordata > Mammalia > Artiodactyla > Cervidae > Cervus > Cervus canadensis. Next base: position 15,484,271 of record NC_057395.1, on the reverse strand, counting down.
ATAATTAGGTAAGTATTTAAAATAATCCTATTTTGAAACAAAATGTTTTTTTCATTTTGAAATTTGCGGACAAGTTTGTTTGAAGTGTATTTTGATATGCTAAGGTGAACTGTTACAAAGTTGTTGCTGTTTGCCACAACTTATTTGTTTGAGGATTTAAAAGAGAATACTCCATGTGCAAAAAAATTTTAGAAAATGAGAAAAATCACATGATAAGGATTCTGTCAGGCTCCAAATGCCACCAGTAAGCCCTGATTTTGTATCTGTATTCAGGCAACATCCTTAATAATCTTCTTATTGAATTTATAATAAGTAAATCAAATAAATTGAAAATTGCAAATAAGTATGTTTTTTTTTAAATGACTGCTTTTGTCTGTCTATATGAGACTTTGTTAGGGTCTTGCTATAAAGGGCATTTGCAAAGCACAGCACTGAGGCAGGAGGAATTCGATAGGAAGATGAGGTCACGAAGCATGGAGCTGGGGTCCAGGTGAGGCTGGGCAGGGCTGAGGGGTGATGTGGAAGAAAAGAATCCCGGAGAGAAGTAAGAACCAAGAAAGCACTGCAGAGGGCCACAGAGAAGATGGCAACCTAGCTGTCCTGCCAACTTCTGCCACAGAGGGTCTCTGCCCAGGAGACACAGACTGCTAGCATGTTAAAATTTCAGAACAAGTGCCAACTGGGGGGTTGTCCCTGTAAGAACTGCTTTTCATTCGGGGATCATGCATGACTGGAGACCGGTTCCCCTCTGTGGCTGCACTGTCTTAGTTGTGGCATGCATGATCTTCTAGCTATGGCATGTTGGATCCGGATCCCTGACCAGGAAGCAAGCCAGGCCGCTTCCACTGGGAGCACAGAGCCTCAGTCCCTGAACCACCAGGGAAGTGCCCTGAATGGAGACTTTCTCACGGCTGCGATTACCCACGAAACTTACATCCTAGCCTACATCACTCTGAGCCAAAGCGAAACAATGCCCAGTCACGGATGTGACTGGTGATGGAAGTAAAGTCCAATGCTGTTAAGAACAATACTACATAGGAACCTGGAATGTTACATCCATGAATCAAGGCAAATTGGAAGTGGTCAAATAGGAGATGGCAAGACTGAACATCGACAGTTTAGGAATCAGTGAACTAAGATAGACCAGATGGCCGAATTTAATTCAGATGACCATTATATATCTACTACCACAGGCAAGAATCCCTTAGAAGAGTTGGAGTGGCCAACAAAGTTAACAAAACAGTCTGAAACACAGTACTTGTGTGCAGTCTCAAAAACGGCAGAATGATCTCTGTTTGTTTCCAAGACAAACCATTCAGTATTACAGTAATCCAAGTCTATGCCCCAGCCACTAATGCTGAAGAAGCTGAAGTTGAAGGGTTCTGTGAAGACCTACAAGACCTTCTAGAACTAATACCAAAAGAAGATGTCCTTTCATTAGAGGGGACTGGAATGCAAAAGTAGGAACTCAAGAGATACCTGGAGTAACAGGCAAGTTTGGCCTTGGAGTACAAGGTGAAGCAGGGCAAAGGCTAACAGAGTTTTGCCAAGAGAACGCACTGGTCATAGCAAACACCCTCTTCCAACAACACAGGAGAAGACTCTACACATGGACATCACCAGTGGTCAATACCAAAATCAGACTGATTATATGCTTTGCAGCCAAAGATGGAGAAGCTCTATACAGTCAGCAGAGAAACAAGACCAGAAGTTTACTGTGGCTAAGATCATGAACACCTTATTGCCTAATTCAGACTTAAATTGAAGAAAGTAGGGAAAACCACTAGTCCATTCAGGTATGACCTAAATCAAATCCCTTATGATTATACAGTGGAAGTGACAAACAGATTTAAGAGATTAGATCTGATAGATAGACTGCCTGAAGAACTATGGACTGAGGTTTGTAACACTACACAGGAGGTGGTGATCAAAACCATCTCCAAGAAAAATAAATGCAAAAAGGCAAAACGGTTGTCTGAGGATGCCTTACAAATAGCTGAGAATGGAAGAGAAGGAAAGGCAAATGAGAAAAAGAAAGATATATCCATCTAAATGCAGAGATCTGAAAAATAGCAAGGAGAGATAAGAAAGTCTTCCTCAGTGATCAATGCAAAGAAATAGAGGAAAACAGAATGGGAAAGACTAGCGATCTCTTCAAGAAAAGTAGAGATACCAAGGGAATATTTCATTCGAAGATGGACATAATAAAGGACAGAAATAGTATGGACCTAACAGAAACAGAAGATATTAAGAAGACGTGACAAGAATATACAGAAGAACTAAACAAAAAAGATCTTAAGGACCCAGATAACCACAATGGTGTGATCACTCACCTAGAGTTAGACATCCTGGAGTGTGAAGTCAAGTGGGCCTTAGGAAGCATCACTATGAACAAAGCTAATGGAGGTGATGGAATTCCAGCTGAGCTATTTCTAATCCTAAATGTGATGCTGTGAAAGTGCTGCACTCAATGCCAGCAAATTTCAAAAACTCAGCAGTGGCCACAGGACTGGAAAAGGTCAGTTTTCATCCCAATCCCAAAGAAAGGCAATTCCAAAGAATGTTCAAACTACAGTACAATTGCACTTATCTCACATGCTAGCAAAGTTACGCTCAAAATTCTCCAATGGTACGTGAAATGAGAACTTCCAGATATTCACACTGGATTTAGAAAAGTCAAAGGAACAAAAGACCAAATTGCCAACATCCACTGGATCAAAGAAAAAGCAAGAGAATTCCAGAAAAAATATCCACTTTTGCTTCATTGACAATGCTAAAGACTTTGACTATATGGATCACAACAAACTGTGGGAAATTCTTCAAGAGATGGACATACCAGACCACTTATCTACCTCCTGAGAAATCTGTATGCAGATCAAGAAACAGAACTGGAAATGTTCCAAAATGGGAAAGAAGTACTTCATGTTGTATATTGTCACCCTGCTTATTTAACTTCTGTGCAGAGTACATCATGCAAAGTGTGGGCTGGATGAAGAACAAGCTGGAATCAAGATTGCTGGGAGAAATATCAATAACCTCAGATAAGCAGATGGCACCACCCTTACGGCAGAAAAGTGAAGAGGAACTCAAGAGCCTCTTGATGAAAATGAAAGCAGAGAGTGAAAAAGCTAGCTTAAAAGTCAACACTCAAAAATCTAAGATCATGGCATCTGGTCCCATCACTTCACGGCAAATAGATGGGGAAAGTGGAGACAGTGACAGACTATTTTCTTGGGCTCCAAAATCACTGCAGATGGAAATTGCAGCCATGAAATTAAAAGACACTTGCTCCTTGGAAGAAAAGCTATGACCAACCTAGACAGCATATTAAAAAGCAGAGACATTTCTTTGCCAACAAAGGTCCATCTTGTCAAAGCTATGGTTCTCCCAGTAGTCATGTATGGATGTGAGAGTTGGACCATAAAGAAAGCTGAGCACCAAAGAATTGATGCTTTTGAACTGTGGTGTTGGAGAAGACAACTGAGAGTCCCTTAGTGTGCAAGGGAATCCAACTTGTCAGTCCTAAAGGAAATCAGTCCTGAATATGCTTTGGAAGGACTGATGCTGAAACTGAAGTTCCAGTGCTTCGGCCACCTGATGCAAAGAACAAAGATCCTGATGCTGGAAAAGATTGAGGCAGGAGGAGAAGGGGATGACAGAGGATGAGATGGTTGGATGGCATCACTGTCTCAATGGATATGAGTTTGGGCACGCTCTAGAAGTCGGTGATAGACAGGGAAGCCTGGTGTGCTGAAGTCCATGGGGTTGCAATCGCTCAGACATGACTGAGCGATTGAACTAAAATACATAACTCTATAGAGTAGAGAAAATCTGACTCCTAGGAAGCACACGGATAAATTTTTCAAACAGGAGAGGAAATTTAAAATGGGTAATAATTTTCATGCACTAAACACTGCTTTAACAAAACCTCAGTGTCTCTCAGTACAGATTTTAAAGATTTTTTAAAAGATGGAAACTTCCAATTGAGGAAGATTTAAATTAAAATGAGAAAAATGTACAGTACCCAGTAAAAAGACATAAAAACTAGCTGTAACTTCATCAGCAACTCAGCGAAAGTAGAAAATGAACTTTAGGCTCAATCGTTCAGATGGAAGCCCAGACATATTGGGTTTTGAACACAACTTTTGGTCTCCTCAGGAAAATAGAGCAATTTATTATCTAGGCCAGATCTGAAGAGGTGGCCTGAGGGGTCAAAGAGCTTGCTTCAGCATTACCAACTCATGGGGCATTTAGCTCATAAATGTCTGTCATGATTTCAGCGCTAGGAGGAGCATTTTAGATGGTTCAACTGTAAAATAATGTACAATGATTAAATAAAATTAGTTGCAAGCCAGGATCATTAAGTGAAATTGCTTTCTGGCCTGGAGGAATAGGTTGACACCTTGTTGATTGCTGTCTGGCAATTAGGCAATGACACGTATATGAAGAATCATAGGTTAATATGACTTTCCTCAGCTTCTGAGTAAAAACATACTTTTAGTCTCAGCATACCACAGTAAAAATGATCTGTGCCCCAGTGGGTATTGGGATGTATAAGTCTTCAAATTTAGATGATAGTTTCAAACTTTGATTGATCATCAGAGTGCATGCATTAGTTTGCCACTGCTTAACAATTACCCCCAAAACTTAGCAGCTGGACACAACCATATGTATTTATTATCTTACATAGCTTCAACGAATTGGGGATTCAAAAGTGATTTAGGGCTGCAGTCCTCGGACGGCTTGACTGGGGCGGAGGCTCCACCTCTCGGGTGCCGGGTGTTGGTGAGAGGCTTTATTTACTCACCTTGTCTTTGAGGGCCTCTCCAGTGGCCTGTTTGAGCATCCTTACAACATGGTGGCTGGCTTCCCTCAGAATGATGGATCCAAGAAAGCAAGGCTGAAGCCACAGTATCTTTTATGACTTATTCTACAAAGCCAGATATTACTACTCCTACACCATCTCCCTGGACATCTCTGCTCATGTGGCAGGGAATTACCCAGGGCCTAACTAACAGAGTCGAAAGCATTGGGGGTCATCTTGCAAGCTGGTTACCACATTCCGCCAAAAGAAGTTTTTGTGGAAAATGTAATCCTCTCCTATCCTTCTTCTATTTTAGGAGACTAAAAACTCCCTAACACCCTCACATTTAGACTGCTAACCAGATAGGGCCCATGAGCCGCTCCTAGTAGAAAAACCAAAGAGACTGCTGAGGGGTAACAGAATTTTAGGCTTGTATTAGCTTTAGATTAGAGAAGTGCTGAAACCAAAGGGATGCCCAGGAGAATCTGTCAGGAAAGCCATGAGTACCTAGGTTGACCACAAAGAGACAATTAAGAAGCCTGCTAAGGGAGGGCCCCATTTCAGAGTAAATTTAGTAAATAGCACAGACCAGCATTACAAGGAAAAACACCACAGAGACAGAACTCAGATATCATTGTGGCCACAAGAGAAAGATTTTCTATTAAAAATTTAAAACCATTGTTTTGAGTGTTTTCAGAGGTACTTGGGGATTTCAGTTTGATTTCCTTTGCCTTTGATCAAAGAGTCTTGATTCTTTGTACCATGCTAAAGGGTGTGAGGCACCTGGCTTAGAACCAGTGTTGTGCTGGTTAATACTTAACACCTGGATCTCAGGGGGAAAAATCTAGAATTTGCCAATTTCCATAATTAAAATATTTCCATCATGGGTGACTTCAGGCAACCAACATGACATCACATGCAGAGCTGGAAAGAGACAAGCCCCCCCCCCCCCCGAAACCACAGCTTCTAACACGTACTTAATACTTAAGAGATAGGAAAGAGATTTGTGTCCTTCTAGCTTTTGTCCAACTCACCTTGGCTAATGTCTTAGGTGGATATCCACAAACTGTTCCTTAAAAAGCCAAGTTCCTTAAAAGTTCCTTAAGTTCCTTAAAAAGTTAAGTATTTTAGGCTTTGTGAATTACATGATCTCTGTTGCAACTACTTAGGTCGGCTTCGATGATGCAAAAGCAGCCACAGGCAATATACAAATAACAGGCATAGCTGTTTTCCAGTAAAACTTGATTTGCACAAACTGGTGGCTGGCCGGCAGGTCATGCTCTCCCTGCCCTATGATTGTAGGTGAGCAGATTCCCTGGAAGTAGAGCCTGAGACAAGGATTCTAGCGCTGGGCGGTACTGGGGGAGGATTCTTCATAAGGGAGCAGAGGGAAAGGCAAGGAGATGAGCCGGGACTGGGCATCAGGTAAAGTCCGACCCCGGCCTGAGTCCTCGGAGGAGCCCTCCCACAGAACTGTCAGGCCTTGAGGTTACAGGCTGGACTGTTACACCCCACCTCAGTCGCTGGTTGGCCAGGCTCCAGGGGAGGTTGTGGCGTCACCCCTGACGCGTTTCCATGTCTGGGCAAGGGCTTTCAACCAAGGCCAATTGTTAGTGAAGGCTGGAACTGTGCGCTGTTGGCTGCCCACCCCGCAGACACTCACGAGTGATAGCACCAGCTGGTAAAGGAATCTGGTCCAGAACCAGCAGTGTTCACACAGCACGGGTTCTCCCACTCTAACATGTGGGAGAATATCCTGGAGGGCTTGTTAAAGCATCAGTTCCTGGGCTTCAACCGCTGACATCTGCTTCAGCGTCTGGGGTGAGACCCAAGGATTCACACGTCTAAGTCCCCAGGTTACGCTAGTGCTGTGAGCTGGAGACCACACCTTGAGCACCACTGTATTCCAATATTAACCCCTTGCGTGCAGAAAGTTCAGATGATCCAACTATGCCATTATGGCTTCCAATGATGATCTGAAGGAGGGGAGGAAAAGTGTAGGAAAGAAAGTGTAGGAAGTGTAGAAAGAAAAGTGTAGGAAGAAAAGAGTTTTTCAAGTGGTTTATATTCTCTCTGGCTCTGATTCATCCTTTATTCAATAAATCTTTCTTCTGGGATAGATTTGTAGTACACTACATGGATTTAGTGAAACGATTTATAATATTATTTAAAGAAAAGTTAAGAATTCTTTCTGAGTTATTATTATCTTCCCACTGACTGCTGACACTTTCTATATTCTATAACACCCTTAAGATGATAAATTATCCAGAAGTACAACTTTTAACCAGAAGCTGATCTTTATCATCCAACTTGCATGACGCCGGGGCCAAGGCGGATGATAAGATTATCCCCAGGGCTTGCTGGGACAGCTGCCTGAGCGCCACTGACAGTGGAAACCGAGAACCCAGCTGCTCTAACCACACCTTTTGCAGGTGGAAACAGAGCTGCGTGTGACAGCCAGCACCCCCTGGGGCAAAGCCACAAACCACGGGAGGAACACCGGGTGCACACCTGTGTACCTCAGTCCTCTCACCTTGAATCTGCTTGCCTCCCGTGAGCCCACTGTTGGCAGCTTCCCAAGATTATCAGCTCCTCTCTGAAAGAGGTAAACGATGGCAGGGACTTCCCTGGTGGCTCAGATGGTAAAGCGTCTGCCTGCAATGCAGGAGACCTGGGTTCGATCCCTGGGTCGGGAAGATCCCCTGGAGAAGGAAATGGCAACCCACTCCAGTGTTCTTGCCTGGAGAATCCCATGCACAGAAGATCCTGGGGGGCTACAATCCACGGGGTCGCATCGAGTCGGACATGACTGAGTGACTAACACACAGAACTCCTGACATTTTCCAAATTATAAACCTGCTGTGTATTCAACCTCTATTTCTCCATCTTCATCTTAGAGAAACTCCATGGCTGGGTTTCTATGAGAATAGAACTGAAGAACTTCAGGATTGGAAGGATTACTAGAATTATCTGGGGCACTTATGATATCTTAACATATCAGAATGACACCTCAGTTTAAAGTGTGACCAAATAATTTGTTCCTAATAACAAACAGCAACATTTTCAAATAATTCACTTTTTTGATGACTTGGTGAGGACTTGAGTTTCTTTTATAATGTCAATGTCATGCACATACAGTCTAAAAGTTTCTTCAGCAAGTGAGAAAATCTTGATAATAAAGCTAATGTTTCTGGAATTGTGCATCTCCCTGCCTATGCCTATGGGGGTGTTTCAGCTGGAAATATCAAAGTGAGGTGAAGTGAAGAACTGTTGTTCTGTGAGTGAACTGTTGAACTGTGAATTAAGAACTGTTGCTACAATCCACTCAAAATTTCATGTGGGCCATAACATAAGACACACATGGAATTTTAAAGTTCCTAGAAGAATAAACTGGTGAAATTGACTTTAATATATTTTATTTCACCCAGGATATGCAAAATATTATTTCAATACATAATCAACATAAAAAAACACTAGACACTTTACATGACTTTTTTCATACTAATGCTCTGAAGCTTAGTGTGGGTTTTACATGTAGGGCAATCTCAATTTGGCCACATTTCAAGAACTTGTTGGTCATACAAGGCTAGAGGCTATCTATGGGACAGTGTGGGTCTAGCCTAATCATTTTAATTCACGGCAAAAAGCAGAATTCCAAGGCCCAAAGTGACTTTCCCAAGCTCATGAAGTGATCACAGAAGAAAAGGGAATTTAACCTATGCCTGGTCTGTCCCACACCAGCAAATCACAGCACCTGAATCATCCAGAAGTTGATGTTCCACTCCTCAGTTCAGTTCAGTCACTCAGTCGTGTCCAACTCTTTGCAATCCCATGGACTGCAGCACGTCAGGCCTTTCCTGTCCATAGCCAACTCCCGGAGTTTACTCAAACTTATGTCCATTAAGTCGGTGATGCAATCCAACCATCTCATCCTCTGTCGTCCCCTTCTCCTGCCTTCAATCTTTCCCAGCATCAGGATCTTTTCCAATGAGTCAGTTCGTCGCATCAGGTGGCCAAAGTATTGGAGTTTCAGCTTCAGCATCAGTCCTTCCAATGAATACTCAGGACTGATTTCCTTTAGGATGGACTGGTTGGATCTTCTTGCAGTCCAAGGGACTCTCAAGAGTCTTTTCCAACACCACAGTTCAAAAACATCAATTCTTTGGCACTCAGCTTTCTTTATAGTTCAACTCTCACATATACACATGACTACTGGAAAAACCACAGCCTTGACTAGATGGAACTTTGTTGGCAAAGTAATGTTTCTGTTTTTTAATATGCTGTCTAGGTTGGTCATAAATTTTCTTACAAGGAGTAAGCCTCTTTTAATTTCATGACTTCAATCACTATCTGCAGTGATACTGGAGCAAAATAAATAAATAAAGTCTGCCACTGTTTCCACTGTTTCCCCATCTATTTCTCATGAAGTGATGGGACTGGATGCCATGATCTTAATTTTCTGAATGTTGAGCTTTAAGCCAACTTTTTCACTCTCCTCTTTCACTTTCAAGAGGCTCTTTAGTTCTTTTTCACTTTCTGTCATAAGGGTGGTGTCATCTGCATATCTGAGGTTATTGATATTTCTCCTGGCAATCTTTATTCCAGCTTGTGCTTCATCCAGCCCAGAGTTTCTCATGATGTACTCTGCATATAAGTTAAATAAGCAGGGTGTCAATATACAGCCTTGATGTACTCCTTTCCCTATTTGGAACCAGTCTGTTGTTCCATGTCCAGTTCTAACTGTTGCTTCCTGACCTGCATAAACGTTTCTCAAGAGGCAGATCAGGTGGTCTGGTATTCCCATCTCTCAGAATTTTTCACAGTTTATTGTGATCCACACAGTCAAGGGCTTTGGCGTAGTCAATAAAGCAGAAATAGATGTTTTTCTGGAACTCTTACTTTTTTGATGATTCAGCTGATATTGGCAATTTGATCTCTGGTTCCTCTGCCTTTTCCAAGACCAACTTGAACATCTGGAAGTTCACAGTTCACATATTGTTGAAGCCTGGCTTGGAGATTTTTGAGCATTACTTTACTAGCTTGTAGATGAGTGCAATTGTGCAGTAGTTTGAGGATTCTTTGGCATTGCCTTTCTTTGGGATTAGAATAAAAACTGACATTTTCCAGTCCTGTGGCCACTGCTGTGTTTTCCAGATTTGTTGGCATATTGAGTGCAACACTTTCACAGCATCATCTTTTAGCATTTGAAAGAGCTCAGCTGGAATTACATCACTCCCACTAGCTTTGTTCATAGTGATGCTTTCTAAGGCCCACTGGACTTCACACTCCAGGATGTCTGGCTCTAGGTGAGTGATCACACCATCGTTATTATCTGGTTCTTGAAGATCTTTTTTGTATAGTTCCTTAGAACTATACAAAATTTCTATTTAAAAAAAAGTTCTCTAAAAGGGACTACAGTCCCTCCAAGAAGCTGCATAAGAACTTGACCTCAGGGCAATACAGGGTGTTGGTTCAGAAGACAGGCTCTGGGACAGAGCAGTGGGGTTCCCGCTGTGGGTCTTCCTTGCATTGTAACTTTGGTGGGTTACTTATTCTGTCAGTGCCTTAGTTCCCTAATCCATAAAATGCACATGTTCCTAACAGTCACTGCTTTCCATGTGGGTATAGGATTAAATGTATTAATGTCTATGTATGTACACATATTCTTCCCAGGTGGCCCAGTGGTAAAGAATCTACCTACCAATACAGGAGACTGCAGGTTCAATCCCTGTGTTGGGAAGATTCCCCTTGGAGAAGGAAATGGCAATCCACTCCAGCATTCTTGCCTGGGAAATCCAATGGACAGAGGAGCCTGGTGAACTACATACAGTCCATGAGGGTGCAAAAGAGTTGGACACAACTTAGCGACTAAACAACAAATCTGCATATTTACACACAGAGATACTCATACAAAATTTAGATAAGTAACTGGCACACAGAAAGTACTATGAAAGTGTGAGGTATGTCTTACCAAAATCTTTAAAAATCTTCTGAGGCATAATTTTACTTAAGTATTAATATTACTCAGCCATAAGGATGAAATAATGCCACTCGCAGCAACATGGATGGACCGAGAGACTGTCAGACCGAGTGAAGGGAGTCAGAGAGAGACGAATGTCTCATGATATCATTCATATGTGAAATCTTAAAAAGGGGGTGGGGGTTACAAATCAATTTATCTGCAAAACAGGAATAGAGCTGCAGTTGTGGAAAACACACTTTTGGTTACCAGGGAGTTAGTGGGAGAGGGATAAGTTGGGAGATTGGGGCTGACATATACACATGACATGAAATAGATAACTAACAAAAACCTGCTATAGATCACAGGGAACTCTACACAATACTCTGTAAGACCCTATGAGAAAGAGTCTTAAAAAGACTGGGTACATGTGTAAGTATGACCGAATCACTGCACTGTACCCCTGAAGTGAACACAACGTGGTAAATCAACTCTACTCCAAGAAAATTTTTTGAAGTGTAAATCAAGTCCAAACCCGTTTGCTTTTTACCTGACCATCCTGCACTATATTAAAAGGAGAGTCTAGTGTATCATCACAATATTTTTACAGCATTTTTTAATTTAAAAATGTTTGGGGGAAAAAAAGGGTTTCCTGATTAACTTTGTTTAGTCTCAAATCTAAATATAAACCTCTCCAATAATTAGTTAATGAAGGTGTTACTCTACATTTTTTTTAGTTTTCTTCCTGATCTCTAAGAAGAATGAGATGCATTTAGTTATCCTTTGCTTAAAAAGAGGCATAATCATCTGAAATCTCACTGAATGCACAAAGATGGTGACTGTCCAAATTCAACATGGATCAAAACAACATATTCACTGCCAAGTCACCCCAAAGAAGAACCACAGCCAAAAGTTCTCCAAGTCTGGTTTATAGCTAGAAATAGGAGGGTTGTGTGTTTTTTAAACAAACTGAGGTGTACAAAGGTCAAAATAATTTTCTTTGTTGCAAAAACACAGAAAATTGTTCTGTAAAACATACCCTAAAAATAATATCTGGTTACTAAAGAAGGTCACTTTATCTGTCTCTCTAAGGAGTTTTAGTAGCTGTTGCTGTTTGGGTGAATTTACAAGGTAAATTTATGGTGGGTAGGTTGTGAAATGAGGTCATAGCCCCACAGTTTATCCTAAAAATGTTCCTACACTGCACCGAGCCATAGAAATATGCAATTTCACCTCAGATGGTGACATTTGTTCTTGAAATCTAGAAAGTTTTTATGTGCTAGAAGTTATTTCTGAGGCTATATTGAGATTTATATATAGTGCCTATTCCCTCAATAGGCTAAAGATCTTTTTACATTAGTAATGCTCTCCTCTGAGCTCAAAGATAACCCCTTGACTGGTGGTACTGTCAAGAATGGGGATATTTGGGGTAATTTATGGAGACCCAAAAGTCTTTTTTGCCACAGCACATAAGTGTTAAACCATGCCTTTGGGTTATAATTGGACCTGCTGGTCTGATTCCCATTGCTCACTGGGACTATTTCTTTGTCTTAAGTAGTCCATGGTTTCCCATACGAAAATAATAATAACAAAATGGACTTTGACTGGTTGCTGCAAGCCAGATTTTTTTTCCTCTGTCTGGAATTTAAATACATTTCACTATAACACTGTATTATTTTTCTTTGGCCACCTGATGCAAAGAGCTGACTCACTGGAAAAGACCCTGATAGTGGGAAAGACTGAAGGCAAAAGAGAAAGGGGGCAGCAGAGGATGAGATGGTTAGACAGCATCACTGACTCAATGGACATGAATCTGAGCAAACTCCAGAAAATAGTGAAGGACAGCAAAGCCTGGTATGCTCCAGTCCATGGGGCTGCAGAGTCAGACACGACTCAGTGACTGAACAACAACAAAAATTATTTTTCTTTGCCCCCAAAATGCAGCTCTTTTTTCCTTCTTGCTTCCAGTCCATTCAATTTGTCTTGACACAGACTGTAGTGACCTTTTAACATTCTTTCTCCAAACTCACAGAAGCATCACTGTAATGTTTGCTGCTGTCGACATTTTAGAGCCCAGCTGGAAATCTCAGTACTTACTTTTCATCAATAACTTGCAGAAGATTTGGAAAATCAATAGCTTATTTTCTCTGCAACTCATCTGAAGCAAAAGAGCACAAATAAGAAATAATTTCTCTATGCCAGCAATTTGAGGATTGGTACATTAAGTACATTTTCAGGCTCACACATGAAGTTAGTGCCAAATCATGATCAGTACTTTTTTTTTTTTTCCTCACAAACATTGTAGAAGGGTCTAGAATTAAAGGATATGGATATAGTGTCTGCCCTACTAGTTGGCTGTGTGATTTTGGCAAATCCCAGGATACCATCCTAATGGCAGAAAGCAAAGAGGAACTAAAGAGTCTCTTGATGGAGGTGAAAGAAGAGAGTGAAAAAGCTGGCTTAAAACTCAACATTCAAAAAACGAAGATCATGGCATCTGGTCCCATCACTTCAGGGAAAATAGAAGAGGAAAAAATGGAAGCAGTGACAGATTTTATTTTCTTGGGCTCCAAAATCACTGTGGACAGTGACTGAAGCCATGAACACTTACTCCTTGAAAGGAAAGCTATGACAAACATAGACAGCATGTTAAAAAAGCAGAGACATCACTTTGCCAACAAAAGTCCATATAGTCAAGGCAATGGTCTTTCCAGTAGTCACATATGGATATGAGAGTTGGACCATAAAGAAGGCAGAGCACTGAAGAACTGATGCTTTCAAACTCTGGTGCTGGAGAAGACTCTTGAAAGTCCCTTGGACTTTCAAGCTAGTCCATCCTAAAGGAAATCAACCCTGGATATTCATTGGAAGGACTGATGTTGAAGCTCCAATACTTTGGCCAACTGAACCTATTCATTAGAAAAGAGCCTGATGCTGGGAAAGATTGAAAGCAGGGGGATAAGGGGATGGCAGAGAATGAGATGGTTGGATGGCATCACTGACCCAATGGACGTGAGTCTGAATAAACTCTGAGAGATGGTGAAGGACAGGGAAGCCTGGCGTGCTCCAGTCCCTGGAGTCACAAAAAGTTGGACAATACTAAGCCACTGAACAACAACAGTATCCTTCTGAGTCTCCATTCCTTCATACATAGAACAGGGCTTAGAACTCCAGGGGGAGGTCAGGTGACTGTGGCTGCCCCTTCCTCAGGGACACTGTTCTGTCCCTACCTCCATGTCGTCCTCATGGGGCATAACCCTGACCACAGTGGGGCCAGCTGACACCTTCAGCCTAATCACAGGCCCATCCCCAAGGTTGAATCTTGAGTGGAGATTGACAGGATGGAAAGTGAAGGAACTGAGTCGTTTCAGAGACTTCCATGAATTCCACGTATTTTACTGAGGGCTTATTAGATGCCGCTGTTCATGTGTCTTACACAAATTACCTCATTTCGTTCGCAAAACCACATGACTTACAGTAGCTCCCCATGGAATGGGGTGTCAATTGTCTTTACTGTCTTTAATTGGATCTCTCCAGAAGCGGAACCCATGACAGAATTTGGGACCAGGCCATGGTGGCTTAGATGCTAAAGAATCCGCCTGCAAGGCAGGAGGCCTGGGTTTGATCCCTGGGTTGCTAAGATCCCCTGGAGAAGGAAATGGCAACCCACTCCAGTATCCTTGCCTGGAAAATCCCATGGACAGAGAAGCCTGGCGGGCTAAAGCCTGTGGGGTCACAAAGACTCAGACATGATTGAGCAACTTTCACACACAGTTTCTTTAGGAGCTGACCCAGGAGGCATGTGGTATCTGCAGTGAAATAGGAAGGCAGAGAAACCAATGAAAGTTGTTAATGACCCATGGTTCCTAATGGACAGTGTGAACTGTAACCTCTCCAAGGATCCCAAATCACGAGTCAAACCATACACGTGATCTGTTATAGTACATTTTTGCACAGCTTTCTTTTTTATTGTAGTGTCTTCTGGAAATCAAGAGGAGATGACTTTTACTTTGGGAGTCAGCATGGCAAGAGGTGTAAACACTAGATAAAAACAGAAGCTGAGAAACAAAAGACATTGTAAGCTTTTTAGGACTCAGAAATCACAGAGTGAACTTTGAGATTTCACAGGATGTACAATGCCTGAGAATGTAGAATTACGAGCTTCACTGTTTTGTTTTATTTTTTTTTTCCTCTCTACATTTTGAAGATCTGGTACACTCCAGATATTTAACAACTAAAATAAGCAAAGTCATACCCGTCCAATTTTCATGATAACCATTTATTCAAATTTTGGGTTATAGTAAAGTTTAACTTCTGAATTTGGATTAATCCTCAATAAAATATGCTCTGTCCTCAAGGGCAACATTGGAAATAAATTTATCCTTGAGAGTACATCCATAAAGAAGGCTGAGTCCCAAAGAATTGGTACTTTCGAACTGTGGTGTTGGAAAAGACTCTTGAGAGTCCCTTGAACCACAAGAAGATCAAAACAGTCAATCCTAAAGGAAATCAACACTGAATATTGACCGGAAGGACTGATGCTGAAGTTCCAATACTTTGGCTACCTTATGTAAAGAGCCGACTCATTGGAAAAGACCTTCAAAGAAAGCAAAATGAGAAGGGGGCAGCAGAGGGTGAGATGGTTGGATAGTATCACTAACTCAATGGATATGAACCTAAGCAAACTCAAGGAGATCGCTGAGGATGGAGGAGCCTGGCATGCTGTGGTCCATGGGGTCCATGGGGTCATATATTTGTCACAAAAACAAATATTAAACAGTAGCTGTACCTCTATAATTTGTATTTTGTTCCCTACATTGCTGCCCAGTAATGCACATTTTTGCCAAGGATTTGAGATCCTTCAAGTAAGAAATCTGAAATTCAAATTCTATCTTATTTTTATATTTCCCAGGAAGGAGAAAAACTGACCTCATTTTCCTTCCACACAGAAAAAAAAAGAAAAGATTTTACTCAGCAAACAGGCTGAATACGTCCTGACTACATCATAACTTTTTCCAACAGCATCTTAAATCCAAGTTATTACTCTAAGTTGTTTATCTAGTACTTTGTGTTGCTTAACACTTGCTGCTGACAGATTTAGGACACAGTATAAGTCTTGCTTTGTGCTTGAATCCTTGAATAACCTGAAGATAGATAACAGTAAAGATAGAGTTGGTCCTGAGGTGGTTGTAAGAAACACAGCCCCAGTGATATGAGATAAGGCATATATTTCAAGGGTGTGATCAGGTTCTCTCACCATCCATAGAAAGTGAGCATCATTCTCATTGTTGTCAGAGAATTTACATGTCTAGACCTAAAATTGCATATCCCTTTCAGAAATGAAGATCAAGACTTGGTCAAGGCAAGTCAACAAACAATACTGAACTTCTGCTCTGTCTTACCAGAATTGCCACAAGAATTATGGAGCCAGATGTCACCTGGGGTGTCCCTGACTCTTTAGAGCTTGGTAAGTTTGCTCACATTCCCAGTTTATCCTTGATGGGATATCAATGTCTTCTCCAAAGATGCGTGAAAAGGCCAGGAGGCTCAATGTCTTAACATAGCCCCTTTGAGCTCCCACATCTGTCAAGGAAGACTGGTTTATCATTCTGTATAGTTTAGCATCTGTTAACCTACATTAGAACTCATTCCAGTAGACATTCAAGAAATAATCACAATAACAAAAAGCACCACAACGCGTGTCTGTGTATAGTGGATTTCATTTGGATTTAGAAGGATCCATTTGAGGGTACACTGTAGCCAAGGAAACAACCCATGTGGAATATTTGGTATTACTGCTCATAAAATTCTTATACGTTTCACATATCAGGTAACTGTCCACTGGCCACTCCCTTTCACACGGGCCCCTCCCCACGCATTATTCCTGATGCTTCTCTTGCTTTTCTCATTGATACTCAGACCCCTGTTCAGCCAAGGAATTCAAAAACTGTCTACTTCCCTTGGGTATAATAGTGTGGCTCTTACACTTTGGGGTACATAGCAAACATTTAAAATGATAAATCGTAGGGACAACCAAAGACTGATCATCAGATGTAGGAATCAGCACTTTTGACAAATATATTAGACGGCTGATCTGCAAGAGCTGCAAGGAACACAATGTGACCATTTATGAATTTTTTTTACTGTCATCCTTTCAGGGGCTTCTAGCCATGTTTTAACATGGCTTTTGTTAAGATCACATAGCTGGAGCAATGGTTCTCACAGGGCATGTTAAAGCCCCTACCACCACAGAAGCTGATGGTCTAGGGTGGATTCAAGAATCTGTATTTCTAACAACTTCCCAGGTGATGCTAAAACCACAGGGACCACACGACAGGAACTACTCAGATGTTTGCCTTTCTTCTCACGTCTGACAATCTCTGTCTGAAGCATGTAATCAATTTTTATCCACTAAAATCCATCATACTTATGCCAATGTCTACTGTTATATTCAGGCTTATTTATTTCCACTGTGTGTGTGTGTTGAGTGCAGGCCACTCTTTCTATGCTATTTCATCTTTCCTTTCTGACTTTGTTTAGATTGATTTTTTCCCTTGTTTCCACTAGCTTCAAAGTTACACCTTCTGCCTCACTCCTTTGGTTGGTCTCCCTAAAAACTGAAAATGAGGATTCACTTATCAAACTCAAAATTTACCAGTATCTTTGCTATACATAAAACAAACTGATGATCTATGAAATGGTTCAACGGATAACATGCATTGATCAGTACACAAGGACCAATAGTACTTATTGAACTCAAACTATTTACTATTGTAAAAATTTAATGAAAGCATTATGAGATCTAAATACAATCTTTGACAACTGCAACAGAATAAGTGGTATATTTAAAAAATAATGCTGGTGAGCAATAAAAAATAAATTTAGAAAAACCTCAAGTACAAGGACGTTAAATGTGATAAATCCAAAATCACCTCCCTTCTTTTCATTATCATGTATTATGTTTCCTTAAAATGGACTGTTTTTGCTAATTATTCCTCCTTGCCTCGTAAAATTTCTATCTGGAATCATTTTCCTTCTGTCTGAAATACATTGTCTAGAATTTCCTTTAGGGATACACTATTGGTTATAAATTGTTTTTATACTTTTGAAAAAGCTGCTTTCATTATGAAAAAGTAACTGAACTTTGATTTGTTTGGATGGGAAATTCTAGGTCAGGTATTATTTTCTCCCAAAGGTTTTACTATCTCCTGGTTTCCATCACTTTTACTGTTAAGTTGGCAATTGTATTTAGGAGGTGGACGGGGGTAATTTTTCTTATTCACTAAATAACTTTGACTATCTTCTCATTGGCATGGATTTGCTTTATGTTATTCTGTTTCAAATTTGTTGGACATCCTGAACCTGAAACTTTTTATTTTTAGTTCTAGAGAATTCTCTAGCAATGTTTCTTCAAATATTTTCTCTACTCCCTTGTCTTTTTATGTCATTCTAAATATATTCTTTAAATCTATGTTACAGTGAAAAATAATAATTTCCTTTTTGGCTAAATTTAATGTCATTGAACCCATCCATTAATTTATAAAACTTTATAAAGTCTATATTTTTAATGTCTAAAAGTTCTTTTCCACTTTGCTAGACCTTATCAGATATTCATATAAATTTTTTTCTCCTTGCTCTCATTTTTAATCTCATAAATTATTAAAGTGCATGAAGCATCCATTTTATATTCTGAGTTGGAGAATTCTAATATCTGAAATCTTGGCTGGTCTAATTATCTTTCTTGTTCCTGCTGGATTTTGCTTCCTTTTGTCTTGTAAATTCGTATATTGTGATTTCATGCCCTTGGGATGTTTTCTGTGGCCCTTCTTTGAGACCTGAGTTGAAGGTTGGCTTTTTAGTTTAATCAAAGTGTGATCCATGGACCAGCAGTATCTGCTTCACCTTAGAGACTGTGAACTTGCAGAATCATAAGCCCCAGACCTACCGAATCAGAATCTGCATTTTAATCATAACCCTATGCACAGCAGAATTTGATAAAGGCTGGTCTAAGGAGGGTTTGGACTGGTGGGATTTTTTTCCTGTCAGGTATCTGGAGGCATCACCACACTTTATATGAAATTCTCAGTTGGAAGCTTTTTTGGAGCACATAAATCAAATTAATTCAAGATTTGAACTCATGCGTGGGCTGGTTATGAATGCTCGAACACAACTTTTTTCCCTTCCACCCAGAGCCAAGGTTCAGGAGAGAAAACTTCCTTGCATAAGGAAGCAGGAGGTAGGACAGACTTACTCCCAGTTTATCCTTACAGCTAGGGACAGTCCTTTGTGGTTGAGTGGAGGGGGGGGGGCCCCTCCTGAAACAGTGGGGTGTGGGCTGAAGACTGTATCACCTAACTCTTGCACCCCAGGAAGCTATGAAAACTCGGGCTCCATATCACATTGGTTCAACGGATGCTTTCTGGAAACCACCCCCTCCCTTCCTTTGACCTCCTGGATTCCTGCCTTCATCAAGGTTTAGCTCCCAAAGACTATTTGCTTTCTTGTCAGCTCAGTAATAAATGTGAACAGGTTCTGCTTTTAAATACACTTGGGTGTTTCTTTTTGCTCTGATAATATAGTCAGTTAGAGCAGACTGACATACCCCAGGAAACAGAAATGCAAACCTTAAGACTTTCATTTCATTGTGAAGAATAACACACAGCTAGGACATAGATGGAAAAATGCTTCATTTTTTGATCAAGAGGAAAATAAAGGAAAAGAAAAAATGATAGATTTCTATCATTTTCTAACAAGTTTCTCTCATGCCATCATCTGGAATCAAGTATAGCACTTTTCCTATACTATCTCATTTATATCTCATATCACCACACTTTAGGTACAATTATCATTATCCCCCTTTACAGACGAGGAAACAGAAGCTCAAGATGGATACAATTTTCTCAAGGTCATCCATCTACGAAGGATTAGGATTTGAATCCTTGTTCATGTGAGGGCCTCCCTTGTGGCTCAGCTGGTAAAGAATCCACTTGCAATGTGGGAGACCTGGGTTCAATCCCTGGGTTGGGAAGATCCTCTGGAGAAGGGAAAGGCTACCCACTCCAGTATTCTGGTCTGGAGAACTCCAAGGGCTATACAGTCCATGGGGGTCTCAAAGAGTTGGACACGACTGAGCGAACTTCACTTTCACCTGAGTTCAAAGTACACCTTCAAATCACAGAACTCTTTTTGGACCACTTTCCCTCCATCCCTCCCTCCCACTGAGTCCTTGAGCTGATGTTCTGCTTATGACTCAGCAGAAAATAGTTCTTTCGTGTCCCTATCTCCAGCTCAAGAATGTGCAGGGGCTCCCTTGATGTTTCAGAGTGGTTCCAAACCCAATTCACCTAGTAACACTAACTCCATGTCTAACTCTTCCTTGAAACCCCACCCGGTTCCCCCAGTCCATAAGGATTGCTCTTTTTTCCCTACTGTACTGTGGACCCAAGGCCTATTCATTTTTGCATATTAGCTTGATTTCAAGACTAAATTGAAGGTTACTCTAAGGCAAACACAATGGGTTGTTATTTTGTTGGTTTTCACTATTCCCCATGAAAGTATGTGTGACACTTAGTAGGTATTAAATACTTACTCATTGATTGACTGCAGGGAAAACCATTATTTTTATTCTGTTCAACTTTTTATTTTGCAAAGAGCGATAAGCAAAGAAAGCAGAGTGTTTAAAATCTTAAAACTGCAATTAATGTAAATAAAAAGAGAAAAGATGGCCAGATTATGAACTACTTTTTGTCTCTAGATGTTTATTCCAAGCATTGCTTTGGTCGATGCAGTTTAGGCAACAGGGAATTCTTAGAGATGATTAATTCCAGGTGGATCAAACCTTAATATCCTTTTGAGGATGATTCACTTCAATTTGCTGCATCATTACTTTTAGGAGGCAGCAAATGATAGCAAACACTATACACACTTCCCCATCCTCTGCAATTTCCCTCCCAAGTTGAAAACCATTTAAAAATAATTCGAGATAAAGTTCAGTCAGTTAGCTAGTTACAGCATTCTCTTAGGGTAGCATTAGCATTAATTAATGTTTGTGGACTGCTTTGAAAATCACAAGTGCTATCAAAGTGCTGACTATTAATTTAGTAAAAGCAGAAGCCATGAAAGCTGAAATTTAAAGGCAGTTGCGCACTGCTGAAATGTTTTAATATTTAAATGAACCAGCCTGAAGAAAGTCTCTGACATCCCATGTTTATAAATCAGGGAGAAAAGAAGTCTCAAGTGGAGAGATTATAAACGATTTAAAAGAGAAGACCGAGGTAGGAGTGGATACGGATGACTGTTAACTATTAGAGGAAGGTGGAGGATGATCAAATCGTGATGGGGGGGGTACAAGTCCATCAATTTGGAGATGAGTCCTTGTGCTGGAGATTGGCAGTGACTTTGGAGGTGAGACATTGAGGAGGAAGAGAGAGAAGAGGCAGAGAAAGAAGGAAGACTAAGGAAGAAAAAAGAGGAAAACAGGAAGAAAAAGAAGGAAAGGTTGATCTCTTGACTGAGATTAAAAATAATGACAAAAAGTGATGAAACTGATGTTTCTCCATTGCACATCCGCTCAAGGGGCAATTATAGTATAATAATGACTCCAAATAGAAACCACCTTCTGATTCCTTCTTGACAGTTATCTCCAAACACTCGCTCCATCATTACTGGTGGACGTGTGAACCTGAGTCAGCAGATTCTGTCTCCCCAGCTCCCCTCACCCTAGGCCGTCTGCATCCTTTCCCTTTTATCACATGGCTTCCCAAGATAAGGTGAGCATCCTCTTCCCTCTCAGCTTCCTCCTCCACTTCCACCAAGACAACTTCCTCTTCAATGCTGTCCTTGATATTCAGCTTTTCCAGTAAAGTCACACGAGGCCTTTGTGCCCATATCTGCTGTTCTCATGACTGAAACCTGTATGCTCTTCCCAACGACAGTTTCCAGGAGAGTAGAATTCCATAACTGTGAAGGCCGTTGAACCATTGAACTTGGAACTTTCTGGGCAACTTTGCTGTGGTACTATAAGAAGTTAGGCCCATGAATTAAATGGCCAAGAGCACAACCTGTGATAGCATAGGAAGTGTCTACAGAAAAGAAACTATCTTTCTTCCTTTCCTCCTTCATTCTTTCCTCCTTTCTGTTATCTTTTTAAAGCATAACATGGCTGGTGCACTGGGAAGACCCAGAGGGATCGGGTGGAGAGGGAGGTGGGGGGGGGATCAGGATGGGGAATACATGTAAATCCATGGCTGATTCATGTCAATGTATGGCAAAAACCACTACAATATTGTAAAGTAATTAGCCTCCAACTAATAAAAATAAATGGAAAAAAAGAAAAAAGCATAACATATATTTACACTGCAGGATATTTGGAAAACAGAGAAAGGCAAAAATGCAGTAAATGTACTCCATCTGCTCAGATAGAGCCAAACCTTATATTTAATCATAGTCCCTGTTTTAAGTTTATTCATGTTCACATAAGATATGGCATCAAATAATGTTATATATAATTTTATAAGTATTTATGTATTATGTAAATATAAGTAATATGATAAATATATGTAGCATAATATATTTAAGCATTTATAACATAAAATACAATATATTTTATGAGTTATATATTTGTTATATATATATTTGTTATATCTTTATTATAAAATATTTTCCACTAATTTCTTTATAACAGATGTTTAATATTCTCTCATATGGATATAACACAATCATTCTTTAAATTTACAATTAAAAACCACTACAATATTGTAAAGTAATTAGCCTCCAAATAATACAAATAAATGAAAAAAAAATAAATTTGGAATTATACTTTTATTGGTTTCACAATATTTGTCTTTATAAAGAATGTTTTAAATAGACACGTTTGGGCACACTTTTTTTCAGAATTTTTATTAAGTGAGACAAGGCCTAGTTTCAAAAAAACCATTCAAATTTCATGTTTTCTAATTTTCTCACCATGGCTTTTTCCTATAAATTGTTATATATGCAATTTTTAAACGGTTTGTCCTAGTCCAGTAGTCAGATAATCTCTGGGAGTATTGTAATCATCACATTTTAACAGAATTTTGATTCTGATCAGAGATTTAAGGAACAAACAAGATGAGTTACATTGTTTCTGATTCTTTTTTTGGTCAAATCCACATGTTGTGCAGTGCAATCTTTTTTAAATTAATTTATTCATTTTAACTGGCGGCTAGTTACTTTACAATGCTGTGATGGTTTTGGCCACACATTGACGTGAACCATATGATTGTTGTTAAATGCCCAGAAGCGCCGGATGCTGAGCACACCAAGATGGCGCTAGAGACGCCAAGTGAACGGTCAGGGCACCGGCCTGTGGAGCCTCCCAGTTGCTCATTTGACCTGTGCGAAGATGGGCACAGTTCTCCCCTTCCCTGCATTCCCAGAACTAGCAGTGTGAGGTCAAAGCATTTTGTGTCTATTCCCTACCCCCTGGGCCTGGGCTGGCTGTGTGATTTTGCCAACAGAATGCACCAAGTGACTATGCGCTGGTTCCAATCTGGAACACAGGAACCGTACTCCTGAACCCTACTCCTGACATGTGAACAAGCCCAAGCTAGCCTGCTAGAGCATGAGATACTCCGCGGGGCATAAACAAAGAGGTCTACAGAGGTGACCGTGACCAGCTGGCCCCCAGACCACAAACATGCCAACTAAGGCCAGGAGAACTGCCCAAACAAACCCAGAATCCCGTGCTAAATAAATGTGCATTGGTATGGAGTTTAACACAGGAGATGCTGTTTAATACTGCCTGTAAATCAATCCCAGCAATGTGCTTAGTATCACAACAGAGGAAGAAGCAAGGAGTTGTAAGGAGTTAGCTTCTTTCTTCCTCAACTGCTTTTGATTTTGACACTACAGTCTAAAGTAATGAGCGCTGTGTCCTTAAAGAGGTACATTTCTACAAAAGAGTGAAAACATTCTGATAAAGGAGACAGATCAGTGTGTGTGTGTGTTTCTTAAACATTATTAACTCCCTATGTGTACCTTCCCTAGACAGGGTTGCAAGGTTCCCCAAGTAATAGAGGTGACTACTGTTGGACTGAGCAACAAATCCTCTTGTTTCCGGATCTGGTGATGGGTGGTCGCTGATGCTGCCAGGAAAGTAACTGTATAGGCATTCTGACCCTGAGAGGTAATATTCTGTGAACTGCCTGATGTGCCCAAGATAATAGTGTTATCCAAAGAGCTATTTTCTGCTCCAGGCATTAGCTTTAGGTTTGCCGCTCTGGTTTAGTGAAGCCAGCATCCTTGTGTCCTCTGAGCCTCCTCTCGTTGGTAAGTCTATAAATAAAAGTCAGTTTTGCCTGCCCACATTTCTCTGTGTTGCCATCAAAATCTAGCAGCCAGTTGAACCTTTCTGCTAGACTCTTGCTTTTTGCTATAGCAGTGCATCTCAGACTTTAATGCACGTAGGAATCACCTAGGGATCTTGCTAATCTGCAGGTTCTGACTCAGTAGGACTGGGATGGGGACCAAGAATTTGCATTTCTAACAAGTCTCCAGGTGATGCTGCCGCTCATAGTAAAACGTTTTGAATATTAAGTGGCTACAGGACAAATGAACTCAACGCTACTAACCAATGGCTGGTTGATGGATAACCAGAGTTAAAAGAGTGCCTGATCTCAGAATCTTCCTATTCTCAATGTCCGGTGAGCAAACGTCTGCCCTCCAGGAGCCAAAGAAGCAGATTTACCCTGATAGTTCTGTGTAATGTTGTTTAGCTAATAAGCCGTGTCCAACTGTTTGCAACCCCATTGACTGCAGCATCCCAGGCTCCTCTGTCCTTGACCATCTGTCAGAGTTTGCTCAAATTCATGTGATGCTATTTAACCATCTCATTCTCTGCTGTTCTCCTTTTGCTTCCAATCTTTCCCAGCATCAGGGCCTTCTCCAATAAGTCAGCCCTTTACATCAGGAGACCAAAGTCTTAGAGCTTCAGCATGAATATTCAGGGTTGATTTCCTTTAGGACTGACTGGTTGGGTCTCCTTTGAAGGCCAACGGACTCTCGAGAGTCTTCTCCAGCACCATAATTCAAAAGCATCAATTCTTCAGCATTCAGTCTTCTTTATGGTCCAACTTTCCTATCTATACATGACTACACACGTGACTACTGGAAAAAACCATAGCTTTGACTATATGGATCTTTGTCAGTAATGTTTCCACTTTTTAATACATTGTCTAGCTTTGTCATAGCTTTTTTTCCAAGGAGCAAGAGTCTTTTAATTTCATGACTGAAGTCACCATCCACAGTGATTTCAGAGCCCAAAAAAATAAAATCTGTCACTGCTTCCACTTTTTCCCCATCAATTTGTCATGAAGTGATAGGACTGGATGCCATGAGGTTAGGTTTCTTTTTGTTGTTTTGTTTGTTTGTTTGTTTTTTAAATTTGAGTTTTAAGTCAGCTTTTTCAATCTCCTCTCTCACCTTCATCAAGAGGTTCTTTAGTTCCCCTTCACTTTCTGCCATCAGAGTGGTGTTATCTGCATATCAAGTTGGTATTTCTACTGGCAATCTTGATTCCAGCTTATGATTTATCCAGTCCAGCATTTCGCATGATGTACTCTGCATGTAAGTTAAATAAACAGGGTGACAATATACAGTCTTGCTATATTCCTTACCCAATTTTGAACCAGTCCATTGTTCCATGTCTGGCTCTACTTGTTGCTTCTTGACCGGCATACAGATTTCTCAGGAGGCAGGTAAGGTGGTCTGGTATTTCCATCTTTTGAAGAATTTTCCACAGTTTGTTGTGACGCACACAGTAAAAGGCTTTGGTGTAGTCAATGAAGCAGAAGTAGATGTTTTTCTGGAACTCCCTTGCTTTCTCCATGATCCAACAGATGTATGTAATTTGATCTCTGGTTCTTCTGCCTTTTCTAACCCAAGCTTGTACATATGGAAATTCTCAGTTCATGTACTTCTAAAGCCTAGCTTGGAAGATTTTGAGCATTACCTTGCTAGCATGTGAAATGAGAGCAATTGTGCAGTAACTTGAACATTCTTTGGCATTGTCCTTCTTTGGGACTGAAATGAAAACTGACCTTTTCCAGTCCTGTGGCCACTGCTGAGTTTTCCAAATTTGCTGACATACTGAGTGCATCACTTTAACAGCATCATCTTTTAGGTTTTTAAATGGCTCAGCTGAAATTCTGCCACCTGCACTAGTTCTGTTCATAGTAATGCTTGTCAAGATCCCATTTGACTTCACAGTCCAGGATGTCCTGCTCTAGGTGAGTGACCACACCACTGTGGTCATTAAGACCTTTCTTGTATAGTTCTTCTGTGTGTTTTTGCCACCTCTTATTAATTGCTTCTGCTTATGTTAGGCCCTTATTGTTTCTGTCTTTTATTGTGTCCATCCTTACATAAAATGTTTTCTTGATACCTCCAATTTTCTTGAAGAGATCTGTTTTCTTCTGTTTGCACTGGTCATTTAAGAAGGCCTTCTTTAATCTCCTTGCTATTCTCTGCAATTCTGCATTCAGTTGGGTTTATCTTTCCTTTTCTCCCTTGCCTTTCACTTCTCTTCTTTCCTCAGCTATTTTTAAAGCCTCCTCAGACAACCACTTTGCCCTCTTGCATTTCTTTTTCTTTGGGATGCTTTTGGTCACTGCCTCCTGTACAATATTATGACCTTCATCCATAGTTCTTCAGGCATTCTCTCTACCGGATCTAATCCCTTGAATGTATCCTTCACCTCCACTGTATAATCATAAGGGATTTGATTTAGGTCACACCTGAATGGCCTAGTGGCTTTCCCTACTTTCTTCAATTTAAGCCTGCATTTTGCAAAAGGACTCATGATATGAGCCACAATCTGCTCCAGGTCTTGCTTTTGCTGATTGCATAGAGCTTCTCCATCTTTGGCTGCAAAGAACATAATCTGATTTCAGTACTGACCATTTGGTGATGTCCAGGTATAGAGTCATCTCTTAGGTTGTTGGGAAAAGGTGTTTGCTATTGGGACTGGAATGAAAACTGACCTTTTCCAGTCCTGTGGCCACTGCTGAGTTTTCCAAATTTGCTGACATATGGAGTGTAGCACTTTAACAGCATCACCTTTTAGGATTTTAAATGGCTCAGCTGAAACTCTTCCACCTGCACTAGCTTTGTTCATAGTAATGCTTCTTGAGGCCCATTTGACTTCACACTCCAGGATGTCCTGACCCAGGGGACTGACCACACCATTGTGGTCATCTGGGTCATTGTGGTTATGACCAGCATGTTCTCTTGAAAAATCTCTGTCAGCCTGTTCCCTGCTTCATTTTGTACTCTAATGCCAAACCTGCCTGCCATTCCAGGTATCTCTTGACTTCCTACTTTTGCATCCCAGTCCCCTATGAGGCAAAGGTATATTCTCAGGTAAAGCGTTTCATTTAAGTACTCATTTGCCACAGTCACTCCTTACAGGGTGTGAAGTCGGTTCCCCATGAACTCCACAGCTCCCACTTGTCTCTTCTTTATGTCATCTCTGATGTCCTATTTCTGACCATCTCTTATTCCTTTGCTCTCACTCTGCATAGTGCCACAAAACTAAAATACCATTGGAAAAGCTTCCCACTCTCCCAACTCCTAATTAATTCTATGAATTCCAGGAGCCCTACACCTAGAGTACTATGTTTTTTGGCACCCTGTAGGATATGGTTAATGCATGACATCTCTTCTCAAAGCTGTTACCTCATTTCAAAGTGTTAGTTGCTCAATCATGTCCAATTCTTTGCAACCCCATGGACTATAGCCCACCTGGCTCCTCTGTCCATGGAATTCTCCAGGCAAGAATACTGGAGCGGGTAGCCATTCCCTTCTCCAGGAGTTCTTCCCAACTCAAGGATTGAACCCAGGTCTCTTGCATTGCAGGCAGATTCTCTACATCTGAGCCACCAGGGACGCCCCAAAGGAAACGGGAGCACACCAAGTTGGCTGGAAATTGGTCCTGGTCTCCCCTGTGTGAGGCGAGAATTCTAACACTGAATCACCCACCTCAAAGCGCAGATAATAACTCTCCACCTGACTATGCGTTCAATCAATGCAGGTGGGACCTATGGATCAGTAGTATCACCTGGAAGCTTGTTAGAAATGCAAAACCTCCAGCTCCATTCCAAAATACTGAATTAGAATCAGCATTTTATCAAGATTCCCAGGTGACTTTTATCAAAATCTGACCCATACTAGTGTGGCAATAAAAACATCTAGTTATTCCTGCAGTATGCATTTCACAGCAATTCTTACACTGTGATAGAGAAAAGACTGGATTCCAGTCCTCCAATCATATTCCAATATGATTTTTTTATATCTGAGAGTAGATAACGGGTAGATACTTTAAGGCTTATGACAATAAGATATACAAAAACATTTTACTCAGTATCCAGCATTCATTAAACAAAAATGCTTTAAATCATTTTTGTTTAATGAAAGACATATGAAAAAATTGAAAGATGCTGATTTGATATTAATGCAATAAGAATAAAATGTGGCAATAAACTTGGACACTGATTAGTACTTTATAAGCACGGAGCATTAGATGCATAATTCTCACTACTTATTAGCTTGGAATGAAATGTTTTACTACTCAGAAAGTATTTTGAAAATGAATACTACTGAATCTTGAATAGCTCTAGAAATGTGAAATCAGAGACATATTTGCTTCACCATTGTCCAAAAATTTAGATGGCTTTGTGCTAAAAAATACAGCATAGCATTCCAAGGCATATTATAGTTGTCTAAAGATCCAAATAACTGCTGACAATGGCAAGATTTTGAGTTGAACTTACTTTGTAAACATTCAAATTCAATGGAAAGTTATATTACATAAAGTCACTTAGAGTCTGATGCTTCCTTGTAACCCCATTTATATGGGTACAGAAAGGTGAGTCTCCTTTCAAACTGGGATGGCATCTGAGCAGTATTAACCGTCCACGGAACCAGGGTCTGTGCATCTTGAAATCAACAATAAACTGAAAAGTTCAGCACGACTGCCCATGTTACTGCATAAAATACCAACACAAAGATTTACCCAATTTTTGTATGTCTTCAAATCAATACAAAGATTTATAAACAAATATTTTTTTACCTTGAAATCACTACTAAAGGGAAAAGTTCCTCAGTGATCATTCACTTTAATGTCTCTCTCTCAAATGTCATTTTGAATGTCGAGAAAAGGAATCACATTGCTTTTAAAGGACACACCTAGAGCTCATTAAATCACTTCAGTGACTATCCCTAGATGTCCTTCTTCATACTAACAGGATACAACAGCTAAATCTGTTTTTTTGTTTCTTCTTTTTTATAAGCAAATCCATTTCAAGGCCTTCTACTAAAAGTATTCAGGTTGCTCTTTTTAGAATCATTTTAGACTCAAACCTTAAAAAATAGTCTAAAAACACATGTCATATCTGTTAGGGTGGACCACATGAAATTGCCAATACTTGACCATCTTGGCCCATAATAATGGCAATTTCATATAGTTCAACGTACTAGAGTCCTCACCCAGGTTTAAAGGAACATTTTCTATTGACTGTGATATCAGTAAGGAAAATATATTTCTTAAATGACCAAGAAGCTAAGTTGTTTTCTGGCAATTCCTAGGGTCACATAAATTGGAAGTTCCTAATTTGCATACATAAACCACTATGAGTAGACCAGTACTGTTCTGATTAATACTTGGTAATTGTATCAACAGCCATAGGTTGGACATCAGAGGAGAAAAGAAAACTAGGAAGGTTTTTTTCTAAAAGTTTCCTTTGGAAAACTTTAAGAGTAAAATGGATTAAAAAATGTTCCCTTTGGGTAAATGGTTTAACCAAAAAGTCTTATACATGGATCAATAATAATAGAAAAGCTTGAATAATCACCCATGCCCCCAACTATATTTTTAATGGTTGAATAATGAACAAAGTTATGAGACTTTTGCTCAGTAAATGGCTAGAGTGTGCCACAGAATAAAAGACAATCTGCCTGTGCATCCATTCTTTTATGTTTGTTGCCCAGCCCTGTAAGAAGTGCTGTTTTTAATGATTACACAGAGGAATGTGAAAATCTCAACTGCCTTCAAAGCCATTAAGGAGATTAGTCATGTTCTGTGAAGCATCAGACGCTTATGTGTTTCATTGCTCCTCAATTTCCTGAAAACTTGTAAATTGCTGATTCTCACAGAATGATGGTATACAGAATGGACTTTGATGTGGGCTAAGCAGAAGTCTATATGCTACCATTCTGAATAATAAAAATGCTTTTGAAAAGAGGCTTGTAATAGCCCACATTTTCAGATGATAAATTAAATCCTTAGCCTTCAGAGCACGTGTCTGTTATCCAATGTCTCACAAATTAGGATGCATGACCGGAAATCCAGCGACTCACTTGCCAGACCCCCCGGGAGCTTGTGAAGTTTGTCACTCTGATTAAGCAGTGGGTCTCTGCCCACTCTGCAGTGGGAGGGAGTTTTCTTATAAGGCAGAGGCCACTGTTACCACCTGACAAAAGCTTTTCCACTAAGTGTCCTGGATAGAGGTTCAATTTCCAGGGAACGCACAAGCAGGCAAGGCCCAACCAGCTAGAGGAAACTGGAGCCAAGCTGGCGTCTTATCAAAACACAGCATTGCAGGTTTTGGAGGAAGAAATGGAATTTATCAAAGGTCCATCTGCCCCATCTCCAATGTATTCAAACTGAACACAAAGGCAAGCAATGTACCTGTTAGCCCTTGTTACTCTTTTTTTAGGGAGCAGTAAATCTTATCGCGGAAGCATTAAGTATTCTTGGAAGAATATCTAAAGATGTCAGAAGGGTAAGTGGATCTGATTGGAAAAAGGGCTTTAAAAATTTATGGACGTTTCAAATCTCCATAACGAAGAGGAGAGGTATATTATAAAACAATTATTAAGCAACAGCCAACTGGAGAAAGAGCAAACTGATGTGAAGCTGGCTCAAAATTTGCAAAAAGGAAATCCTTCCGCACGTTACCTGGTTCAGCTGTTTTCTGAGCAGGGCTCATAGGGCAGCTCTCTTTTCTTTTTCAGACAAGGCGAATCTGGGTGTGTTCCTGCGTGTGGGTCCCGATGAACGTGCAGTGAGAGGATGCGCTGGCACGCGCTGAGCATCCGCAGAAGCGTGGGACGTGGCGGGGCCAGGCCCGGGCACTGCAGCCCTGAGCCCCTTCCAGGAGCAGCCCCACCCCGCAGTTCTGCGGGGCTGCAGGAGGGGCCTGGGATGGGAACCACCTGGGTAACCCGGGCGGCGGAGGCCCCGCCTCCCAGGCTCCTCACTTGGAGCCTAGTTCACACCACGCGTCCGGTAAACCCCGATGCTCAGGGACTCCGGCCCTCTGCGGCTCCCGAGCCCTTCGGTGTCACAGGGCAACGGAGCCTCGCCCAGTAGCCGGGCAGGGTCAGATGAAGGTCTCTGCTTGAAAGGCGGGAGAGGAGGGACCTCCGCAGGCCAGATCGCAGGAATGGACGGCGCATGCTGCAGGGGGGATGCTTGGCCCCGTGATGTGGGGCAGAGGGTTGGGGGAGAGGCACCCGTCCAGGCGTCCGGCGCGTGAAACTCTGGAGCCTCTATCCCAGCTACGTCTCAGGGCTAAGCAGAAAGATAAGTACAGACTTCGAAAAGAAAGACTTTTATAGCAGCTGGATATAAAAAACTAAATCGTTTTATATGTGTTGAGCATAAAGGAGGTAGCCTACAGAGGTCTGATGTTAAGATATTTGGATTGTAGCTTTATGTCTTTTAAAACGTGTTTAGTAGGGCTTCATGGAGAAGGCAATGGCACCCCACTCCAGTACTCTTGCCTGGAAAATCCCATGGATGGAGGAGCCTGGTAGGCTGCAGTCCATGGGGTCACTAAGAGTCGGACACGACTGAGCGACTTCACTTTCACTTTTCACTTTCATGCACTGGAGAAGGAAATGGCAACCCACTCCAGTGTTCTCGCCTGGAGAATCCGAGGGAGAGCGGAGCCTGGTGGGCTGCAATCTATGGGGTCGCACAGAGTCGGACACGAGTGAAGCGACTTAGCAGCAGCAGCAGCGGGACTTCCCTGGCGGTTCCGTGGTTAAGACTCCACCTTCCAGTGCAGGGGGCGTGCGTTCCATCCCTGGTTGGGGAATTATGATCCCACATGGGGAGGGGCCAATCAAAAAAGTAATTAAGTAATTGAAATTTTATTTAGTAACTCATTTATATTGTATTTTGCAAAAACATAATGGTCCACAATGGATTAGAAATTTAAAAAATAAACTGCAAACGAAAACAACTACAAAAAAACAGCATTTCCTTATGGAAGTTCTAGTCAACCTCTAGATTCCAAATAATTTGGGGACTTTTTACATTTGACTTTTGAGCATGGCACTTTGTCTTGTTGCTGTGTCCATAATATTTTCTTGATTTGAGCTCTCAACTCTTTCAAATATACCAATAATTTTCTTCTACTGAGTTCTTTTGCCTGACACTAACTGTAGAAATTGAAAGTCAAGTGAAGGGGGAAAGGAGATTAGTATGTTCTCTCATTTTCATTTACTATGTATGTTGCTTACCAGACAAGTTCTTTATAAAGCTAGCCATTGCTGGATGCTTTCATCTTAAAAGAAAAAAAAAAAAACAAACCACAGGAATACCAGGGAAAAATCATTTTATAACCTCCTTTCCAGTTCATTTGCATCTCTGCTCTCTGCCCTTCTTCCTGCCTACCCCACTGCCCTCTTTATACAAAGGAAAGATAAGGCCCCAGAGAAAAGTGGAGTTGATTGTTACCTGAGCTAAATATTAACCTGGTTTAGAATAACCAGTCACCAGGACATTTATTTTTCTTTGTTTTTTCTAACTACCATGAGGATGGAAATAGACTTGCTCTAAAGCTCACAAGGGGTTCCCAAACATTTGGATAAGAGGTGCTGCTCTGAACAGGTCAAACCAGGGGTATGGCCCCTGCATTTAAGACAGAGAGTGTGTCTTGAAATTTGGCTTATTGTGATTGCTTTGTCCTTGGTCTAGACATTAAGGGTTCTCATCGCTTTACTGCCAGTGGAATCTTTTAAGTCAGCAGCGGCTCTAATTATGCACCAATTAACCTTAATTAAGACAGTTCTTGTGTAACAACAGCACACCCAGAGAGTTCACTAAACAAACGGCTTGACAAACGCTGTCATTTAAAATCCTTTCTAAACATGTCACTTTCTTAATTAGGAAATGAGGTTGTGAAGAGGCTATATTCACAGACATTATTTGGGGAATTAGAGGAGAGAAGGTGGGAGCCAGTTCCTCTCCACGCTCCTTAAATGCATTGGTTACACAGAACACACGGCCTTGGATGGATCCATAGGACAGCACCGTGAAGATCACCCTCTTCTGGACACATTTGCTCCAGGTGGGCAATAAAATGATGTCAAATTACTTAAGTCTCATTTTTCAAGGAAAGATTAGAAAATAAAAGGAGGCATTTCATGGAAATAATGAAAGGATTCAAGACTGATCTTTTTCTATTTGTATTAAGCTGGAAGACACACAGACACCATAAATTTAATAGAAAATGCTGATAAATTTGGTATTTTGCACTATATCTTTGACATCTTTATAATATTGGATCCTAGTTTTTGAAGGACATATTTCTATTCACGATTTATGCTATGCAACAGATTTTTTGTATTAAACTTGCATATTTCTTACTACGTATTTCATACTTTTGTCACTTTTGTAAATGAAATCTTTCAACGTATTTAATTTTATCTTGAAACATCTTAATGTGAAATCTACCATGCAAAAAAGTACAGATTATGTATATGTAGTGTTTTAAGAAAACTTACAATAGTTACCAGTTTAGGGAATAAAGCATTAATATTAACTTTAAATCCATATGTTCCCCTCCCTGATTACACTCTCTTTCTCCCCCACTCCAGAAATATCTTCTCCTAAATTTGTGCTAAAAATTTCTTATTTAGAGTTCTCCCACCTATATGTAACATAAATGGAAATTGTGTGTAATTTTGTGCATTTTTAGCAGTTGTATAAGTAGAATCATACTATGACATTCTCTAATTTTTTCTATAAGACATGTTTGACATTTATTCAAGTGTAAGTGTGTAATTCAACTTCATTTGTTTTTACTGTTACAAGTTATTCTGTCATATGACCCTATTATTAAGAAAAAAACAACAACAGCTATGTGATGTTTTTGTGAAAAGGTTTTTTTAGTTTATCTAATTTTGTTGTGAATGGTTAAATATTATCAAATTTTTTTAACCTATTGCAACTATAAAGTTGTTATACTTTTGTTTTCAATATGCTAATATGGAGAATTACGTGACATAATAATCTTAAATATGATTAATAAATCCAACTTGGTCACAATGTATTATGTATTGTCTTGTTTTAGAGTGTTGAATGAATTTTTTTATTGATTTTGGAGGGGGCTTTGAAGAAATCAAAGCCATGTCCATGACGGATTGGGTCATAATTGCCGTTTATCCTATTGTCCTACAGTGATTTTAGTATGAAGACTGTATTAGTTTTAGGACATACATTTATTTAATTTATTTGGCTGTGCTGGGTCCTAGTTGTGGCACAGAGTCTCTTTAGTTGTAGCATGTGGGATCTAGTTCCCTGGCCAGGGATCAAACCTGGCCCCCCTGCCTTGGGAGGGCAGAGTCCCAACCACTGGACCAAAACAGACATCCCAGGACATAACATTTCAAAGTACCCTCCTTCAAGTCTCTGAATGAATTTTCTTAAATTTGAAGGATCTATTCTTTGAATATTTAGTATAATTTTTCTTTAAATGCAAGTAGGATGAGAGTAACTCAAATTTTCTATTTTCTGGATTTATTCATATTTCTAGGAATTTTCCTCAATTTCACTAAATTTTCCAATATATTGGTGCACATTTCTCTGTAGTTCTCTCTATTATCATTTTATTATCTACTCATTACTTGTTGAGTCCTTTATCCTTCATATATCCTATCAGAGGATTAGAGGTTGTTAGAGGATTATAAGGTGGGGTCTATGGTATATTGGTATATTTGCTTTCTTTTTAAGAATTCCTGTGTCATTACTCCTATTTTTTAAAGTTTATAATGATTTATCTTAGTTTAATTAGTTTTGTTTGTGTTGTTGCTGCTTTTTCTTAAGTTGAACTATTAGCTCATTAATTTTGAGTCTTCCTCCTTTTTGGCCTAGGCCTTTGAATATTGTTTATTCTTTAAGAACTATAACCTGTGTCACACAAATTTAATGAGTAGTAGTTTTATTATTATTTCATACTAGTAATAAATTGTTAAATAAAAATAAACTCTTTCACTTCTTCTTTCAGTCCATGTAAACTTGTGAACTCACAAAATGGGGATTCTTATGTTCTGGTTTTTTTTGTTTTTTGTTTTTTTTTAATTCTGTGCTTTACTTCTGTTTCAAGACTTTGCCTTCCATATGTGACTCATGATGGGGCCTGAGGCTCCCAGTTCACTAAAGGTAACTCTGGCTTGCCTTTTAGCCCCACAAGCAATGATTTGTTTCTATTGCCTTCTGAGTGATCACTTGAACTTGAGTAGATATACTTCATAGCTGCCAATTATTGGACTAAGAAATTGGTGATCTTACCCTAGCCATTCTATGTCAGCTTACTCTACTATCAGTATACTTTGATCTGAAAGTCTTTGGATTCTGTCTCCACACAATAAGAAAAATATTTTATTCCTGAACTTTTGATTAAAAGTCTCCTGGACCAAATAGAAATGACCATTGCTTTGGGAAACAACAACCCCACCCCCACACCATACTTTGCTCTGTCTGCCTGACAGGGATTTAACAGGCTTTATGAACATCAAAGGCAATACAGAGTTGAAGGAAAGTCTCCTAATGCCTTTTAAATCCTTTATCTTTCTTTTTCAAACCTGCAGTGTGTAAGTATTCATTATATGCAACTAGCATTCAAATTTCTGCTGTTCAAGCAGAAAAATGTCTTTTATCAATTTTAAATTCTTTAAATATTTTCTAATCCTCTACATGTAGGTTAGACTGAACAGCCATTCAGAAGACTGAAATAACTCCTCCTGATACCTGGACTTAGGCAAACTATTTTGACTGCAAGTAAAAACACAATTGTACAAACACAAACATAAAAGGAGAATTTAATAAGATACAGGGGTTTTTGTGGACTCTTATGATCTGTTAGGTCTGAAAAGTACCTAGAACCAAAAGTTGGAAACTGTGTATAGGCTGTTAAGGCCCAAATAACACTTCAAATCCCAGTTATAAATTCTCAAGAGAGAAAATTCTCTTGAGCCTGGATTGGACAGATGCCCATTCGTTGCCTAGTCCATCATGGTGACAGGATAAGAACAGAGGATGAAAAGGAGCTTGAAGATCAATTGCTCCATGTGGGGCCAACAATTCTTGGCCGGAAAAGGGTAGCTATTCTATGAAGAGAATTAATCCTGCATTAAACACTTGGAAATTTCTGCCAGAATTTGAAGGAAAAGGAGTCAAAGCTAAAAACAATTGGAGAGAATATAGTGTAATTTTATAGCAGCAAATGGAGAGTGAAGATGTGAATAATCAGTGCTTCTTTAAAAAGAAAAAAAAAGCAAATTGTTGTTATAAAGTCAATTCATCAAAGTGAAAAAATATCCTGAGACAAAGACATGACCCAGGGAACAACAGTTAAAGATATGATTCTAATATATAGTGAATAATAAATGCAAAGAAACAATATATGGATATTAGAAACACTCAACAGAAACAGTACAAAGACAAAAAAAAAAAAAAGATATGCAGGCAAGAAAACTTGGCTGACTTTTTATTTATTTTATGAAATTTAGATGCCAGAACCATTCTAAAAGTTTTGAGTAGAAAACTTGGGACTCCCATAATTTAAAATAAACCAATTCTCCTCCCTTCCTCTTGGGGAAAAGGTGTTCCGCCAACTCCTCAGCCTATGAAGTGCACAGGTCTCCTTACTTGGCAACCCCTTTTTATTTCATCACCTTTTAGAATCAGCTCAATGACCATTCCTTCCCTGGGTTCTCAAATCAAAACCAGCTGAGATGCTATTCTCTCTTTCACAGAACAAAATCATTTTTATTTTATAACACATTTCAGAATTTGCATTTATATGTTCAATTGTGTTCATTATTACATATCAATCTTCCACATCAGGTTAAAAGATTCATGAGGGCAGAACCCATTTCTATTTTTTTTTTTCAGCACTGTATATGCAATATATAGCTGTGTCAGATAGAACACACTCAACATATGTGGAGGCAAGGGCAGGGAAGGAAGAGAACACCGTATTTGAACTGGGGGGTGAGGGAAGCAACAGAGGCAACAGGAAAAGAGGAAAAAAGTAGGAAAATGTCTTAGCTCAGGCTTCTCTAGCAACATACCCAGAAACTAGGAGGCTTATAAATAATAGAAATTGAGTTATCATGGTTCCGGAGGCTGGCAGTCAGAGATGAGGGTGCCAGCAGGGTTGGGTTCTGGTGAGAACCTCCTCGTCCAGGTTGCAGACTGAGAGTTCTCAACGGTATCCTCATATGGCCGAGAACAGAGCAGTAGAAGCAAGCTCTCCAGTGACTCTTACAAAGGCACTAATCCCATTCATGAGGGCCCCACTCCCATGACCTCACGTGTACCTGTGTCCTCAGATGCTTCACTGGGTCCAGCTCTTTGCAACTTCGTGGACTGTAGCCTGCCAGGCTCCTTTGTCCATGAGATTTCCCAGGGAAGAATACCGGAGTGGTTGTCATGCCCCCTCCAGTGGATATTTCTGACTCAAGGATCGAACCCACATCTCTTATGTCTCCTGCAGTGGCAGATCAGTTCTTTATCACTAGCACTGCCTGGGAAACCACCCCCCATACCATGACCTCATGGTCATAATGACCTCATAATCTAACTCCAATCACCTGCCAAAGGCCCTGCCTCCTAACACCATCACACTGTGGGTAGAGTTTCAATATATGAATTTTTCAGAGACATAAACATCCAGTGCCAGCCAATAGACTGCTGGACACAGAATCTGAGCAGGGGTGTAAAAAACTGCTAGAGTAAATGTCATTCACATCTGAGTATGTGAAGTCAGTAGCTACATATGACTGTGCAGAGTGAAGAGGGAGACAATGAAGGTGTTTATGAAAACGTGGAGAGAGAATGGATTAAAGAGAAGACAAAAATATCTTTTCCTAATTTCCAGTGAAAATCCCTCTCTTTTAGATTAACTTTTATTAAAAAGTAGAAGTCAGTTGTGCATCTCAAAGAGACAGGCTTCAGTTGATCTCTCTAGGGTGTTCTCTTCAACGAGTTGACAAAGAGAAATTCTTTTTTCTCTGAAAAAAGAATACGTCATACTGTCTGTTCCATTTAACTTCAGCCTTAGAGGGAAAACTATCCAGCAAATAACAGCATCCTGAAAGTAGGAAATTCTCTTCAGCATCTTTTGTCATGGAGGAGTTTCCACCACCCCATTTACCAGTTCTGGGCTGTGCCCTTTAAGTTACTACAACTCCTCCTGGCCATTAAAGATGCCATTGTCTGTTGAGGTCAGAGGGTAGAGTATCTGTGCTTTTAAGGTCACAGAATATTGGCACAGGGAATTGTCCCAGGCGGTTAAAACTGGGTTAAGCAAAGTTCCAAAGCACAAGTGGCATTCTGTAACTACGATGTCCACGGGTGCTGGGCTGACGATCACCGATGCGGGCTCCAGTAACCACAGTGAGAGACGAACAGCTAAGACAGCCCTTTTGCCCAGGAGACACAGAGCCGCAATACCAGAGGGTGGCTGGAGTTAGCTCTCAGGACTGGACACTAACCAGGCACAGCTCTCTCTCAGGGCTGATGCCAAGTACTTCCTGCGGTTCCCTTACATCAGTGCTCTTACACCACACCTCCCCTGCCAGGCAGTGTTCCTCTAGCTTGGCTTTTCCTAAATTTTTGTTCCTTCAGATCTTAAAAATCAACTCGCCCTTGCAAATCGTGCAAATCCAGCATATCATGATCATAAAGTCTTATTAAGGTTTTTAATATTTCAGTACATGTTTATTTTTTAACCATAAACATTATGTGTAGAAAGTGAAACGAAAAATAAAGGAAAATGGGCATGTCAGAAGTCACATTACTAATCAGTGAGTAAACAATTCTATATAATAGATCAATAAATTCTGTGGTTTAAATGCTTCATATGCATTTTTGTCATCTTATTTTATCTATTTTTGTAAGGACTTTGGTAAAATCTCCAGTGTAACTGTGTTTGTTCACTTCTCCTGGTAATTCAGTAAGCTTTACTTTTATTAAGCTTAAAGTTTATGTTGTTGTGTGCCTACAAATTTATAATCAGTATAGATTCCTATTGGCTTTTTAAAATGATTATAT